>NC_141905.1:26383030-26686060 GCF_057802395.1 Ceratotherium simum simum
ACAGAGAGCAATTAAAAGAAAACAACAAAACTAAAAATATAAGATATTCACTGTCCTCAAAAAAGTTCAGTTAAAAGAAGAAATGAGGCAAATACTCCACAAGAGATCAGCAGAAGGTCATTAAAATGCCAAAAGACAGGTCACATGAGGAGAGCTCCAGGGAGGGAAGCTGTTGACCGGATTCTGAAAGCTGCCAGGATAGAGATGGACAGTGGGATGAGGGAAGGTGCAGGTGAAGGGGCCCAGGTTCCACACCACGTTTGGACCAAGCACCCTCATCCAGGCCCCATGGAAAGAGCTGGCCTAAGAGTCTGTTAAGAAACGTCACTTACCAGTAGCTGAAACATCTCACCCACAGAGACGCCGCAAGGCCCATACCTTTAAAGCGGGGGGACCCAACCACAGCCTTCTCCCTGTCCAGAGCACACGTAGACATTCCCCCTGAAAACAGCCGTCGGTCACTCTAGTTGAACGCATCCCTCGGCAGAGGGCAGCCCTGCCAGGAGCTCAGGTTCTGGTTCACTGTGACTCATTCCAGCATGAGGACACCACATCAGATGCCCATGCCTCGACCTGCTTGAAAACCAGCGGACTCACCCAGGCTCCAGCACTGCTGGAAGACCTCGGGGACCTCAAGGACATGTGCAGATGGTCTCCACGCGGTCAGGTGAGCAGTAGGCTGGCCCAGCAAGGTACCTGCCAAGGAAACCCACAATCCCCACAGGATGGTCAGCCTCGGAGAACTGCACCCATCACAACCTTTATCAACTTTCTGCTTCACTGTTCGGAAGTGATATATATTTCAGAAATGTCAAAATTCTTAGAGAAGTGTGGTGATAAAATGAATAGGCTGTTTGCTCTCCATATTGATATACCCGATTTCAGACTGTCAAAGTGCTTTTAGTTATAACAGGAAATGTACAAAGTTAGCTTTGCTTGTTTTGACAACCACAAAAAAGATTTATCAGTTACATGTACCCGTTAAAGTGCCAAGGTTTCAAAGCAAAAATTGGTTCTAGCCAAGTTCTAATATTTTTAATGTTTTCTTGATAACAAAAACACAAAACTTTTCAGATAGCAGTTCTCACTGCCTCCGTGAGGAAGAGTTTTGGAAATCCAGTCCACTTGCCAGAAATTTCTGTTACTTCTACGTAATAATTCAAAAGAAGTCCATAAAAGCTAGAGCAAAGTTAATTTTACTGTTTAGCTTCTAAAGCATGAAAAGTGTCACATGACTTAAAACAGTGTCATTGTGATTTCAAATCCCTGAGCTACAAGAATTTCTCTTCATTTCCCTCTCCTGTCTTCTCAAATGCGTGCTTTTTTCATTCTTGTTTTAATTGCTTCAAATATATGAAATTCCCAGTCTCTTCCCTGAAAGCTCCCACAAAGCCACTGTCAGATTTCTCACTTTGTCAAACTTTCTTTTAAGCTGCATTACTCTTAGGAGACACTGGTGCTCACAACCATGCACTGCTCAAGGTTTGGCTTTACCGCCCATGCTCAACTTACTCCATGACAAGTAGTTACTAGCAAATCTTCACGCCAGTAAATCTTTAAAGAACAAAGAGAAAGAAAGGAAGGGGAGGGGACAAAGCCAAGCAATGAAATAGTCCAGGTATTCCAGGAAAGTGGAAATGATTCAGAATTTCCCAATTACCGAGTTGAAAGCTAAATCCACTCGCCTCTGTCTTCCCATCTGTCTTGAAGTTCCATGAGTAAAATTCTATTTAGCAAAGTTTAATATACTCCTGAGTGAGAACTGTTGGTAGTTCCCATTGAGCTCCCATGAACTGAGTAGACTGACTAGCATTATCTCAGTCACCTCCAGGAGAATCCCATAAAGATACAGTATGTCCAAGTACAAATAAGGCTCCTCGAGGTTGAGAAGCCTGCCATAGTTACACAGCTGGTAAGTAATGGAAACAAGAATTGGACCCTTCTACCACCTCTTGCTGAAAGGATCTAATCCCAAATTACAATTACCACACAGCCAAGAGAGAACTCTTTCAACCAAGATCTGCTTTCCAGCTTCACATTAGCTGTGTCCCTTAGCCAAAGAAAGACGACACATTACAGACAATGCCTTATCATGAAGGGCAGTGCACTGACCGCTGGTGTGACTTTCAGCATTGGGGGGCAAACATCCCTATGAAGGCCAGCCTGGGGACTTGACTAAGCAAATGCTAGACAACCGCAAACTGCTCAGCAGACGTAAAGAAGGCAGAGACGGAGAGATGCGGACAAAAGGGTGCATTTAGCAGACACCAAGGATTCAGAAAGGAATGCTAATGGCATTTTTAAAACAGTGTTTACATTTTAAGCTTGATGTTCTGTGAAGCTGATGCACAAACAGAGGATATTGGGCTCAAGTTGCAAGGAGTGCATTTTCACACACAAGTATAAAACACTCTGAATTATAAACTAAAACTAAATAAAACTAGCCTTTAAAAGATTAGCAATAAAAGAGTCTGTAGTAAGTTGAAATTATGTCTAAATGGCTCCTCAGTAAAGTATATGTACACGTGTATGTTTACATCTCTCCCAGTCATAGCACATGCAAGGGGAACCTATGGATGCTCTCCTAAGAATGACCCCAAAATTACATTTTCATTATTACATTACCTTGTACACAACTGAATATTTACATTGTTACCCTACAACTTTCCCATACTCCCCACTTCTTCAGCAAAGGGACAAATTTACTTAATTTTAATTTAGATTTAATTTAGATTCCTCTTCAATCAGACCTGTCTAGACCTCTACCTAAGCAAGAGGGAGACAGGAACTGAAAAATTCCACTTTTCCTTCAAGAAACCAGACCCTCACTCATCACCTCAAGTGACAATTAGCAGTTTCTACAGCACATTATACGAGAAGAACTAATAAGGCATAGGAATCCAGGGCAGGCTTTTCCCTTCGCGATCCTGTCTGAAGCTTAAAAGAAAGTCTGAACACTAATGAATTCTGAATTCATGTCAGCTCAATAGAGAGCAAAGTCTTTTATCTTCACCTGGAGTAGGAATGAAAGAAGAAAAGCCCAAAAGTTCATCCACTTCCCCTAAAATATACTCTGCTTCAGTTCTATTCTTGGCTAAGAAAGCCTGGGGTCCATTAAAGCTGGAACAGGTCTTAGAAATTGCCTAATGTGACTGCCTTTTTTTAAAGGGGAGCAAATCAGAGCCCAGAAAAGTTAAGCAACTTGCCCCAAGTCACAAAGCCAGTCTTCAGAACCAACATCGCTGGCCTTGAGTTATCACTATTCCAGTGGAAGAGGGAAATAAAGTATGGGCTTTACTCCAAATGGTAAGAATGTTTGCCCAGACTTTTCTCCAAGTGCTTGTGAAATTCTAAATCAACATATGAAATATGTGTAAACTAGAGACAGGCATTAATGGGCTCAGAAAAAAGTGATCAAAGGGGAGCTCATTTCCACAGAATGCTTCCTGGACAAACAGAAGGCACACATTTACACATATATGCATATACACATGCCCCCAGAATGCATGCTCATAAGACCCAGATATAGCATCTCCCAAGGATTCCCTAAAAGGAACTCACCAGAGTACTCTGCAACAGAGGACAGCTGAATACACATTTTATGAGAAAGGCAGTCCTAGGCCCAAAGATTAAAACAAAGTACAGGCGGCTCAAAACCCAAGAGGGAAGGCTTAATGCTTCACAGAACTATTCACAAACAAGTTTAAAGAAGAAGCAGGTTATCAGACCAAATAGTTCTGCAAAGCACTGTGATGTAGTTAGGAAAATAGCTAGTTCCCAACTAAATTTATCCGCTCTGACAGCTTCTGTCTTGGCCTGGCAGAGGTTGAATGTCTACACAGTGAAAATAAAGATAACCTACAATGGCTACACACCCCCATCCATTTGCCAAAGGTCACTAAGGATTGAGCATTTTGCTTCAGTGCCTCCACTAATCCAAAGACATGCCAATCTGCTTACTGTTACACAACATCAGGAGGTTTGGATTTTACTTATCGAGGGATGTCGGACCCGCTTTGTCAGAACTTGGTGACTATTAGCACAAGGCTGAGTGACCATGGCTGCAATGAATTCTTAAAAATTATTTGGTTTTAGGATGCCCAGGAAAGAGGATGTGACTAACAAGATGGTGGTAACTATTGTTGGACAACATTCCACTCCGAGAACATAAAAAGCTGAACAGTGGAGCATTGAGAAATTAAATTCATGGCCTGGAAAACAAGCCAATATTAAAAAATGTCACGTTGATACAGCAGGTGCTCTTGAGAGTTGGGGGGAAGATGTCAGAAACTGGATTGATTGCATTTTCATAGCAATGTTGTGTGATAGAGGTGGGAAAGGGTCAAGTCTATCAGTACCTTGTAGTACTTTGGGGGCACACACCATATCTTTCATCAAAACCCTGTACAATATAAAAATCCACAACATAGCTCAAAATTTTCAGTCACCAGGGCCAACCAAAGACTCTTCCCATGGAATGCTGAGCAAGATAAGCTGGGTCCTATGCCTTGCTTTGGGGCCACCAGAAGGTGCTGTTAACAGCAACATGGCTCTTAACTGATGGACAACTTGAAAGGATAAAGGTCCTTATGCTCCCTCTTTTGATGCAGCTTCAAACTCCTCCTATCCATGTCTAATCCAACCTCCTTTCCAGTCCTCACAGATCCTAAGAAGAGTATTAATATTTTTCCTTGGATGTCCAAAAAAAGTGGATGCATGAATGAGCTTGCCTTGAGAGGACACAAGACTTCCTATAGATTAACTTCCAATTCATCCTAATAAGACTGAAAATGGGAGAAACTCCTGATTGGGAGAATATCCAAGGGTTCATGACAATCTGCACAGTCCTCAGCGGTGAACGATACCCTCACACATGATCTCTTAGAATAACATTTTCTGCCCAGATTCTTGAGCTGGGAAGCAGATTTGTCCATGAGCCCAGGTTTGGCAGCTCATTGATTTACCTCACAGCTTCTTGACACTTATGGGTATGTCTTGTCTCTTGCTACACAGCAACATTTGGGTCAGTGACACATACAGCACAGAAACTCCACTGTGAAAATATCCACAAGGCAAGGGAGAGGGATGACATAGTGCTTTCCAGAGATTAGAAGGGAGAATGTCAAGAGAGAAAGAGATGGAGAAGATTGGGTAGAAAATGGTGGAGAGACCTTTTGGGGCTGAGCGCCTACTTTTTCTCTTTTCACAACAGTGTAAAAGACACAAAGAAGCTCCCTCACCCCAGGAGAGAGTGGACTGCCCTTTGATGCCGGGGCAACCATCTGTAATGCTGATGAGAGTTCTCTCTCTGGCCCTGTTTGCCCACCATGGGGGCTCATCCTCTGACCGCATCCTCACCTCTGGGCTGACCTCCTGTTTAGTCATGGGACTGCAGGAAAAGGTTCATCTGAGGGTCAGGAAGATGGTGGCCCTCGCGCCCACTCGAAACCCAAGCATTCCAGTCAGGAGAGGGCCCTCATTCCCTTTCTTTTAAGGGTCTGAAAGACAATTCGAAATCTGTTTCTCTTTTGTCTTCAAAATCGCCATATTATCATCTTTCTGTTTCTTCAAGTAGGGGACAGAGGGGTGTTGTGATCTGCACCAGAGAAACAGCCAGAATTAGAACCCAAGCCCCAATTCCCAGTCCCGGGGGCCAAACCATTCAACTCTGCTGTCTCCCAGTCTTACAACGAAGGGTGTGGGGAAGGCAGTAATTTTATGAGGGATAAAAAAAAATAGGTGGGTCACATAGGACCAAGGCCTTCTTTCAGAAGAAACCAACTGTCATTGTACAGCCCAGTCCACTGGAAGGTCTGCAGCTTTCAACCACCCAGAACATCTGTTTCTTCATCTGTAAAATGGGTACATGCCCACCACCCAAATGAGATACAGCACCAAGGAGTACATGGTACCACTCCTAACACATGTTAGGCACTCAAATCTTAGCTTTCTGCTCCTTCCCCAGAACAAATACTTTCTGTTTCTAACACAGAAAAGTGAAACTGCCTTCTTTCTTAATTGTCAGATTTGCTGTGAGGTAATTGGCAGCTCCCTTTGATTTCAGGATTGCTCTGGATGTTTTGCACAGGGAGCCTCCAGAGTCTTCACTGGGCTTGGCGGCCAGATAATGAGACAGTATTTCTGCTCACGTCCCCAAGCAGATCAGGACAGAGCCCCACATGTCCTCATATCTGCATATGTGAAATAGCAGAAAATCTGAATTTGAATAATAAACTTCCTATAAGAGCCCTCTGCCCAGTCTCTTGGAGAAACCAAATAGGATACAGGCAGGAATATTTTTCCTGAGGTTTCTTTTCTTCGATTCTCAAGCAGATAACACTGATCCATCTAGCAGCCTGAGTTGTAGGGACATACACCGTACCCCAGCAAGAGGTGATATGACAGAGTGGGAAGCATCAAGTTTCAGGGACAGAGAGCTTTGATTAAAATCCCAGGTCTTCCCATTAGTGTAATCTAGGAGCAAGTCCTCAAATGCTTGGCCTTATTTTCCTCATCTGTTAAATGAGGAGAACAGCACCTGCCTGACAAGATGGTTGTGAAGATTGAGTTAATATATATCTCAATATAAATGTTATGAGAAAAATGAAGTATCACAGCCTGAACATCAGGTTCTTTGCTACAACCCTGAACCACAGCAGCTGGGTAACCCAGAGGGAGTTCAAGCTCCCCTCCTGAGAAGTCTAACATTTGGAGGTGCGGTAGAAGGTATCTTTAAAACACCCTATCTTCAGACAAATAATATCTGTGGGCACCAGGACTTACCTTCATTTTCCTGGTTCTTGTGGCTTGGTGGGGAGGTGGGAAGATGGCAGCCAAAGGGAATGGGGTTGGGGGGTCACAGAGAGACATGAATAGAGATTTAGAGATTGGCCACCTTGGTCCCTTCTCCAAGTCTGACTCCGACTCACTGGGAGTCTCAGCTGTATCTTTGATCTTGGGTTCCATGAAATAACTCAGTATCTTTATAAATCCTACATGTATGCTTAAGCCTCCTTGAACTGGTTATTGGTTACATGCAATCAAGAGTCTTGGCCAAGACATAAATCCAGAACCCACGCCTATATAGGGGTCACAAAATAGTCTTATCTCCATCTCCACCTACCTGCCTTCCTTATTTGTCAAGTCAGCAAACAGTGAGATGGCCATACGCCACCAGACTCAGCCAACTCTCTTCAAGAGCATGTCTCCCTACCCCACACGCCCACCCACTTCCCACAGTCACCTCAGCCTGTTCTTTCAGACAAGTCTCACCACACATACACACACACACATACACGCGCACACACACCCCACTTCTGTCTAATTATGCAAACAGCCAACAGCAACTTGTTGGCATTAAAAGTACAGAGTTGGCACTTCCCTCACACATGGTCCATGGCCTATGTGAGCCCTCAAGATCTCCTTGATGGAGCTGGAAACCACTCATAATTACCTCCATCACAGCCAAAGACTTTAGCAACAACAGAGCATTTAAGTCTTTAAAAAAAAAATTGGTCATGGCTGCAAGCATTCCAGCTCAAAGTTGCACTTTGTGCAGCGTGCTGCAGGATGCATTTTCTATGACTTGTTGCAGCTCATGAAGAAAGGTGAAAAGAAAAAAGAGGCTGCAGAAAAGCCTGGCAATGAGGACTGGGGAGATTCTGGGGGAAAGAGGCATTGGGCAAACTCCATCTCCCTAATCTGCATGGTGACTGCCAGCCAAGTTGGCTCTCGGAGCTGTGAGAAGGACCAATTAATTTATCAATCTGCACCTCTCTCTGCCATAACATATTTCCCTCTTGCCAACAAAAAACGTGTCCATTATCAGGCAGGTCCCTGTCCTCCTAAGCAGCCCACGCGGCTGTATAATTACACTTCTTTCCTTGACAACTTGCATGATTGTTTTCCTAACAGTATATTACTTCGTTAGTACTTTCCAATATACGTTATTTTTAAACTGTCACTTTTGCCCAACTCATCCCAATTCGCACTCGTCTGTTTATCATAACAATCATTAATAACTGTCAGTCCACGCCATCAATGTAACGAACTCACTCCCTCATTAGCATGTTCTAGCATTTGTTCCGTAGAGGGGGCTGATTATTTTTTACAACAGGCCAAGCCAATTACTTTAGTGAAATGGAATCACATTAATCAAAACTTAACAAGGTGGCAAATTTAAAGATATCAGATTGCAAAAGACAGCATAACTAATATGTCAGTGTCAGAGGTAGCGTGTAGGTATGCAGCAGCTGTACTAAATATATCTCTTCGTGGAGGCCACATGAATTTTGACGTTTCATATGATCTGACAACTACCAAAGTGATATTATAGAAGGCAAGAGCCCAGTGCTGCACGGCTTATGATGACTTTTGTAGATTCTGGCAAGGGC
Organism: Ceratotherium simum simum; assembly: GCF_057802395.1. Classification (NCBI taxonomy): domain Eukaryota; kingdom Metazoa; phylum Chordata; class Mammalia; order Perissodactyla; family Rhinocerotidae; genus Ceratotherium; species Ceratotherium simum. The sequence goes on from NC_141905.1 coordinate 26,391,424, forward strand.
AGTGCGAGCAGAGAGGGAGGCGGAAGAGGAGAGAAGAAAATGGTGGCTGTGCCTATCCAGGCTGGCAGACAGCAGTTGATCATGTCTCTCTGTACCAAGGCATTTTCTTTTACACTTTAAATGATGATAGTCATCCATCACCGTCTGACAACTGCATCAAAACCAGCTGCAGAACATGCAAAGCCCAGCAGTTTAAAATATGCTGACACAACCAACAGAAAAACAGATAAAAATATATATATATTTATATATTCCATAAGAAAAGGATGTGGGGGAGGGTAAGGAAATCTAGAAGGAATGGGGGTGGGGGTGGACTACAAAATGGTTAGGAGTGGAGAAAGAGTAAAGAAAACACCAGGGCAGTGAAGGAGAGGGAAGAAAAATCAGAAAGGGAACAAAAGAAAAGAATGAAAAGGAGAGCGGGCCGGCCCCGTGGCTTAGCGGTTAGGTGCGTGCGCTCCGCTGCCGGCGGCCCGGGTTCGGATCCCGGGTGTGCACCGAGGCACCACTCCTCCAGCCATGCTGAGGCCGCGTCCCACATACAGCAACTAGAAGGATGTGCAGCTATGACAGACAACTATGTACTGGGGCTTTGGGGGAAAAATAAATAAATAAAATCTTTAAAAAAAAAAAAAAAAAAAAGAATGAAAAGGAGAGAGAAACAAAGAAAAAAGGAAAGTGATGAATGGGAAGTGGGGGAGGCAGGGAAGACTGGGAAGAAAGGAGAGAGAGAATAAACACCAGTGGCCATCAGTGTTGGGAAGGAAGGCAGAGCGGAGGTTCCCTTATAAGGGGCTGACTGTAAACCAGCACTATTTCTCCAGTTCAGCCTCATCTTATTTCTCCAGTTCAGCCTCATCTCTGTTTCCCTGTCCAGTGCTTCAGCCCAAGCCTTTCTTATCTCCGGCCAGGGGAAGACATCGGGTTCCAGGCAGGTCTCTCCTACCTGCTTCCACCCCTCCAATCAAGCTCTGCTACTGTCATTCCCTCCACCCATGGGCCCCTCAGGACCCACAGGATCAAGTCTAACTCTTCAGTACTTGGGCACCTTCACCATCAGGCTGCTCGAAGCTCATGTCTCATTATACCTTCCCCCCCACAAACCTACCCTCCTCTCTGGCCTCTTCCACCACTCAGAAGGTAGTTCAAATCTCTGCCCTGACATTTATTAGCTGGGTGACCTTGTGTAAGTTGTTTGACCTCATTGTGCCTCCATTTCCTTCTCTATAATAATGAGGATGATATTACTTACAGCTCAAGATTTACCTTTAACAGTCAAATAAAAAACACATAAAAAGCACCTAGAAAGATGTTTGACACATGAGTAGACACCATTCTTAAGAGTGGTCCTGGGGGTAGAGACTTAGTGTTTATTCATCTTTTAAGTCAGTACAAAGTAAGCAAGCCCTGGAATTGTGAGGAACTAAACTGGCGTAGAGCCCTTCTTTGCTGTTCTCATTTATGAGGTTTACATCCTTATCCCAGGACCTCCTCGGCCATTAACTTAATAAACTAAGGGAATGTATGCACAGGACAGAAGATGGCCAACTTGATTTGTAGATGTTTCAGGGGTGAGCTGACTTGGAAAGGCACCATGGTCCAGTGCGATACATCTGGACGCTTCCTTCCCTGGACCCACAACCCAACCGGCTCAACCACCCTACTGTTATTGTATTTAATAGAACCTGTTTATTTATTTACTTATTCCAAGGAAGCCCAGAACCAGGTACACCAAGCTGGCAAAGGCCCTATTGTGTAATGTGATTAGATTCAGTTATATCACACAGTTCATGAAATTGTGCTATGATTCATTTTTATAACTTAAATAGCTATTTGGTTGGGTTGCCAGGTTGAACGTGATGAATGTGTATGATAAAACAGAACAAAGAGAAGGGCCAGTGCCTGTAAACCGAAACATTAGTCAGTATATTAACCCCTTCTCTCCTTAATTATGATGCCTTCCTGGGGGCAGCGGCCCCATAGTCACCTTCCTTCAGACCTCGTGTCTGGTGCCAGATCTGCACCACTGCCAGAGGTGACAATTTAACCTTCTTCCCAGCAAGGAAAAAGCTTTCTCCAGAAGTTCACCATCTATTCCATCCTAATCCCTGTGTTAGGATAAGAAGATGAGCCGCAAGTGTTCACGGATCCTACTTCAAAATACAATCACCTCCCAGATCCCCAACTTACATTCCAGTCCTGAATCCTACATGTCAAATATTTAACTCATGTCCAAATTAACATTCACGACAATCATGACGAGATATTAGCAGGCCACGTAATTACCCTCAAGCCATAAGAAATAAAGCTGGGCTAAGAAGAAATCACTACAGCACAAAATTCAGTTGAAATTTTACGGGGAGTAAAACAGGACCTGCTTCCCTCATATCAGTATCTTTCACATTGCATAAGAGATTATTTTACATTGTAACTAGGGTACTTAACCATTTAAAGATAGCCTAAAGTAGGGTTCTCTAATAAAGCCAATCATCACTTTGTAAATTCTCATTTTTTTAAAGAAAATTGGATTTTCATTTTCATGAAATGAATCACATAATTTTAATGTTGGAAGAGGTCTTACAAATTAATTCTAGCCCTCACCCATTTTTAGTCATTTACAGAAAAGAGACCCGAGTGTGGCAAATGGCCCAAAAATGGCTACATCATCTCTCCCATCCAATACACTCTTCTAGAATGTGACCTTGCTATTTCCTCATCAACTGGTAGACTAATTCTGTTCCCCCTTGGGTCTGGCAGGCTTGTGTTACATTCACCAGTAGAGTACAAGAAAGTTACACTGTGGAACTTCTGAGGCTAGGTCATAACTGTGATGCAGCTTCCATCTTGTCACTAGAACACTTGTGCTTGAAGCCCTGAGCCACCATGTGAGAAATCCAACTACTCCCTGAGGCAGCCACACAGTGAGGAAGCCATGCCACATGGAGAGGCCACGTACAGGGGCTCCAGTCAGCAGTTCCAGTCTTCAAGTCATTCCAGCCCAGATGCCAGACATGTGTGTGAACGAGCTTTCACACGATTCTAGCCCCCAGCCTTTGAGTCTTTCCAGTGGGTTTGTGGACCAGAGACAACCCACTCCACCGTGTCCTGTCTGAATTCCTGACCCATAGACTCTACAAGCATAATAAAGTGGTTGTTTCAAGTCTCTAGGTTTTGAGGTAACACAGTGACAGGTAACAGGAATACTGGGAAACCTGGGGAAGCAAAGGCCAAGTCAGAACTAAACTCAGGTCTGCTGATTTTAGATTTAGCGCTGTTTCTTTTTTACCACTCTTCTGCTGTGACGTCTGCATAAAGAAAGGTACACCTGTGCCACACACACCAACTTACTATAGCAGTAAATAAAGCAGGAACTGAGAAAAGTTTAGCCAAAACCTTATGAGATGCACAGGAGATGAACAGAGGTTTCCACTGCCCTTGAGACTGGCCACATCTCCCAAAGGATTAGCCAACGGAAAACCTACATTCACCAGGACCAACAAAAGCTGGGTATTTGGGCATCCAAACAGAAAAAATATATATACTACCCAGCAGTCACTGACATTCACTGGCCCAGTGATTTGTTCCCAAGTATAAAATTCACTGAAAAGCAATCACTGCCCCAAATGGAGGCCTTTATATCACATCTCCCACAAATTCCATTTTACTTTAAGCTTAGAGAGTATCAGCAATCCCCTACCCTGGTCCTCTGGCCAGATGGGTCAGTGACTCAAGCCTAGATAGTCAGGATGGATCCAGCAGGGAAAAGTCTAGGCTGAGAAGATTTAGGATTTGAGACTGAGATCAAATAGATGAAGACAACTGCATTACATTTGAGTCTTATTCTTCTTTTCATATCCTCCCATGTGACCCTCCACATGGTGGCATGCTTTCAGATTCACCCTCTTCTCTTCCCATGAATGAATCTGCTAAGAATCTCAGTTTCTTTGCTACCTTCTCAGTCAAGAGAATCCAATGTAATGGTCTTGCAAGAAGAGAGACCTTTGGATCAGCTCCTCCTTGGTGGTGGAAGAACATCATCCACCCCAAACTTGGCACTGAGGAATTATGAATATACTTTCTCCCCAAATTTGCCATAACTCCTTTCTGGATCCAAAATTAAACCTTACGGTCTGGCAAAAGACATTTATCGTTTTTGTGGATTTATTTAAATCAAGTCTTAGAAAGACATAAAAATTAAATCACACTTAGCCATTCATTTAATGGATTGCCATTATTGAAAATAAAAATCAAAACTTTAAAATAAGCTTTATAATAAACTTGAATTTAAAAAAAACTTTGAAATAAACTTTAATATATGTACATATATATGAAATACTCACATATACACATATTAATACATTATTTGCATTTTTAAAATCAAGACCATCTTAGACAATCTGAGATGTAAACTCACCATACAGAAAGTCATCTTCTGTAGGATGCCTTCCCCAGTGGATCAGAGGAGGACTGATGGCTTCTCCTCCCATCAACCAACCAAAAATGTAGAACTTCGTTTGTTTTTCTCTCTTTAATCTCCCAAGAGGGCACTGATCCTTTCTTCTCCCTTAGACAATTCACCCCTTCTTTCTCGACCTTTGTTTTTTCTATTGCAAGTTTGGGTTCTGCTGCCACGTCTTCTCCATTCGGGCCCTCGTAATGGTTGCAGCACAGTAAAGGCCAAGTGACGCTGAGCCTGGCAGAAGAAGAATCTTCCACCTATGCATATCAGCGCAAATGGCCTGGGCCGCAAATTGAGAACCCCTCACTCCCACTCAGACTCTCAATACCAAACCAGTAAGGGAAAAAGCCAAAAAGATCCCTAAAAGCTTTAAAAATAAGACAAAACAACAAAGCTTCCCCTTGAACTCAACACAGAAAGTCACTTGAGGACAGAGCATGTCGCTTTGGTCTCCCCAACATTCACACCTTGCACCCGACATTCCCCAGCCTGACCGCTGTGCTAACAGAGAGGCTGCAGATGTGAGAGGGGCCTCTAATTTATTTCCCTCCCTGATTTATTCCCCCCCCCCCGCACATCACTTTGGTATGACAACAATGCATAACTCGATTACACGTGAAATATAAAATCATTGCAGCTGTTCAGAAATAGTCACAGCAAGAGAATTTCAGATCCACACTCAGCCACAGATACACAGACATGCACACACACACACAGTCGGAATTTGTGAATACCCTGCTAAAGTCACACAGGGAGAGGAGAAAATGGAAAACTCTTCTTTCCACTGATTAAGTATTTCTAGCGTTCCCTTCCTGCATGCTCTGTCCCTAAGTACAGAATTAAGAGTACCTCCTTTAAAAAACATCCAGAGAAGGTATAATGTGGACAAACTGCATTTTGGGGTGAAATGATGGCAATGCAACAGAAAAATGAGAGTATGTACCATTTAATTTTACTTTAAGATGCTGCTGTGAAACTGGGTGTAGTTAATTCCCCTTTAAACGCCACATAAAAGTTTCTCTCCCGCCTGCTCACTCTGTGGGCTACATACTGTGCCTAAGATTAATCCCTCAGGAGTTTTTTATTTCCTATTCTGCCTATCTTTCATCTTCACCCCAGACTAAGCAGATGGATGTGAATTCAAAGTTTTCTGATCTTTAGCACAAGTTATGGAGGGTTATCTTTGGCTGTATATCTTTCCGCTGGCAGTGCTCCCTTGGTGATGAAGGATTAACCACCCCAGCTGTCTCTTCCCAGAATGATGCAGTGCCGTGCTCCTCAACACGACAGCATCACTTAATCTTAATGTCCGCTCTCCGAGCGCAGCCGCGCAGGACAAAGCCAATCAACATCAGATGCCACCAAGATGGACCTACTGCTTGGCCCTGGAGTCTCTCACCCTCTCACTCCTATTAATCAACATCATCCAACCCAATCCCAGAGTTCACTTCTCTCAAACCACAGTTAAACTAAGCTGGGGTCCATGTTAACCATCTGAAGCACGTGGCAGGAGGAGGGGTGGTGGGCGACAGCCAGATGCATCAGGAGCACAGCACGCCAAGCCACATAACTGAGAGAGTCCCTCCCTCTGCCCAACTTCTCTCCAATGTCAGCCTCAGTTCTGGAGCACTCAACACCTCTTCACGCACTGAAATTCACCTCTACGGCAAAATAGAGATTATCTTTAATGAAACCTACTTGTCTCGCAGAGACTCTGAAGAAAGACAGGTGTCCATTCACAATCAAACTGCATTAGCTACCCTTTCCCCTCATCTCCACCCTTACCAGCAGCTTACATGTGCAAAACTGGGCCTAACATATTTTACTTCTTTTTGCACAAAAAACACTTAGTCTCACCACATACGGCACAAATGGAAACTCTGGCCCTACCATAAAAAATACCCTGCTTGTGTGACTGATACATCCACAAATACATTTAATCCTAATGAGCCTTCTACCCTCCTTCCTTCTCCTTTTATAAGTTTATGTATCACAGGTGGAGAAAGCAAAATGATACTCTCATGTTTTTCTCTAGCTCCAAGCAATTATAGTAACGTACCTCTCTTTTCTTTCTTAAGGAAGGGAACAAAAAAGTCAGCCCAGATCTCAAAGGTAAACGTAATAAAACAGTAAATTATTGCTAGAGTTTACTAAACAAATGCAACCTAGTTAAATTTGGAAAAATCTTCACTTTTGCTTACATTTGCAATTTTACTGCTGAACTACTGGTATTTCTTACTTATGCAACATTAAAATGTATAAGAAATCCTCTTGTGTGCTATATCCAGCATCTACCCTTGATTTATAATACCCAATTTAGGGGGGAAAAACACAACTAAACCTGATTTAAATCACAGATTACTCTGTAAAACACAAGCAAGGAACTATTCCAAATCCTAAATGTAATTTAAACATATTTATATTTTACAGTGATATATTTTCCCCATTCCTTGTCTTATGACTGTAAACTTTCTATAATTATATAAGCAATTTCCCTAAGGTCACAACATTGATCATAGTTATAAATTGCTAAAGTACAACACACAGTGAACAGTAAAATACATGCTGGACATTACAGTTTCATCAAATCAGGAATGGGGTGGGGGAAGAAGAGGTAGAGAAGTAAGAATGAGGACAGAGAAAGAGAAAAAAGTAACAAACAAATTTTCCAAGAAGTCTTTACACAATGTCACATCCCCATCCCCAAAGCCATCTGGAACACAGTTTTTACAAATTGTCCTGAGTAGGGCTTGGGTTTAATTTTTGATGATCTTCTTACCCTTTGCCTATTACTCTGAAAGCCATTTGAGAAGGAAGCCTGGGGAAGAAACTACAGAAGTCACTCAGTTAAATCACAAGTGAAAACCAAGAAGAGAAATCCTACGTGATTAAACTGCTTTCTGGGGCTGGCCTGGTGGCATAGTGGTCAAGTTCGCGCACTCCACTTCGGCAGCCCGGGGTTTGCAGGGTCGGATCCCGGGCGCGGACCTAGGCACCGCTCATCAAGCCACACTGTGGCAGGCATCCCACATACAAAGTAGAGGAAGATGGGCACGGATGTTAGCCCAGGGGCAATCTTCCTCAGCAAAAAGAGGAGGACTGGCAACAGATGTTAGCTCAGGGCTAATCTTCCTCACCAAAAAAAGAAAAAAAAAAAAAAACTGCCTTCTGCCAGAACTCAAACTGGTTCCTAGGAACTGTGTGATTACATGGAGGTATTCCCTGGATAGAGGAGGTGGGATGCCAGCTTCCCACTCATTCTTTAACCAGAGCAACTTCTCTTTGATCTGTTTCCTCTCTTGGGGATTGGTGGAAGAAATTTTACTGGGAAAAATAGTTTTAAAGGTTATAAAAAGAAAAAAAGAGTTAGAAATGACCACTCCTGATGCTGTCACAATGAAGAATGGGATCTAAAAGAAGCTATTTGAAGGTCTCTGGTTGTCGGTGTTTCTGGTGTTTTGGGGTAACTCTTCTTTTAATAAGAGAGGATGCAGGTGCTCTGTGCACAGGATGCAAATGGGGTTACTGTCAGGAGCCTCTAGCATCCAGGGTTCCAGCCAGACAGGATGACAGGCTGGTCACCTCTAACGGTTAACAAAGCCACACTCCACTCTGGGCAGCTGCCTATTAGGAAGACAGCTGAGACCCAGAGAGGAGGAAGAAATCAGAGTGTGACAGGCACTGCCTGGCTCAGTGTAAAATAAACTTAAAAAGACCTGTATTCTCTGAAAGCTTAGGAATGCAGTGGTTCGAGTCTTTCCTTCAGAACACTTTCCAAGGAAGGCTAAACATCTCTATAGCTCAGGATCCTGGTGCAGATCTCCGAGAAAACTACAGAGCCATTAGTACGTTACCCATGCTTTCCAGGAGGATGGCTTTAAGAGACTGACCTTCTGAAGAAATAACATTCCCTACGTCCCCTTCATTCTGTACTCCTCTCTTATTTCTGCTGCTACTGCTTCCTCTTCTCCTCTCTCCCTCTTTCTGTCTCCATTTTTCTACTTATTTACTATCAGTGGCTCCCAAATAAAGCATATCTGGCTTCCCGCAACATGACCACTTTCCCTGACCAGAGGTAACGTGCACAATATTTAACTGATATGGCACAGGCATGGATCAATCAGAACGGAAGCTGGCTGCAAACGGTGAACGTCATACACAAAGGTGGACTGAATCAACACAAGTTTTGGCCTGACGCCTAAAGAAAGAGTAGCTGTACAGCCTACCAGTTAACTTTGCAAGCTTCAAAGTCAGAGTCCAAATCTCCACCCTACCAGTTTCTTTCTGTGGAACCTTAGATTACTTAACTCAGAATCTGTCTCCTCTCCTATATAATATGCATAATAGTTTCTACCTGTGAAAAGTAAACGAGTTATTGCAAATAAAATTAAAACGTAGCTAAGTGCTCAATAAATGTTAATTAGATACTGAACTGTTTCTGGTTGGTTGGCTGTTTTCTGGTTGTGTCTGTCATTTGATTGCCTGGATGTTTTATGGGTCTCCAATAAACAAGTTAAGAAAACAGAAAAGTCTTGCCGATTCTGGTGTTAGAAGAAAATGAAATCTCCATCCCCTGGGTGGACTGTGTGTGAGGTGAAATCTCAAGAGTCACTAAATTGCAGGTGGTGAAGGTTGTGCTGCGGGGGTTATCAACCAGACACACAGCAGGGCTGAGGGCTTTTACTGGATTTTTATCACTTAATCAGTTAAAAAAAGTCACTATATCAATTTTTAAAATTATACATAGTTTTTATCAGAGCAAAGCTTAATACAGTTCATGAAAAAAAGGGCAATTAAAATCACCTCTAATCCTGCTGCCAAGATGATGATGATAATATAAATATCTAATATTTTACTGAGAGCTTATTATATGTCAGCAATGTGTTGTGTTTTATTATCTAATATAATTCTCACAACTCTTTGATCTAGGTAACAGGCTGAGAGTGGTTAAGTAATTTGCTCAAGATCACATCATCACACTGCTCCTAAGTGACAGCACCAGGATGGAACCTCAGTCTGAATATAAAGCTTATGTGCTTAAGCTCAATGCCAGACTGCCTCCCAGAAATAACAAACGTTCACATTTTGATATATTTCCTTCAACTCTTTTTTCTTAGCCTAAACACAGGCAGGCAGGTAGATAGGTAGATAGACAAATGGATGTAAAAAATTCTCATTGAATTATTTAAATTTTCACATAGGATTAATCAATATAAATACTTAGATATTAAAATGTATTTGGTTCAGGTACACAATCTTCAGTCCTATGAACCTTGAATTTCTCAAATATGATAGTTTGGGTACAGGCAAATTTTACACATCTCAAGCACAAGTACTTTCCACTCCAGCTTCAACCACTACAACTTTGGACACGGCTTCTCAAAAGTGAGTCAAGAGAGTGCAAACCAAACCCACAACCACGACCCATGGGTTTCTTAGAGAACAGGGCAGCACAGACCAAACATTAAAGAGAAATAGTGAGGAAAAAACATGAACTTGACAACATGAAGGGGTGGGAGTTTCTGGAAAAATATTTTAATCAGAAAAAGCAGCTTGAGGCATCCCATCAAACGTCAAAAATGGCCAACTCTTTTAATCCTTCAAATCAAATGTCTTTTTCATCAATACCTATAATTGTAGAACCAGAAACATTCCACTTGGTGCCCATTCTTCATCTCTTTCCTTGTGGGTGCTGGTGGTGGGCTTAATTACGGACAGAAATTAGGCTCATCTGCCACCTGTTTTTGTAAGGCCAGAATCTTGAATTCTGTTCCGGTGGGGAAAGTGGGTAGATTCAAATTCCTCAGAAAACTGAACTGAGAGACTTTGAAAACAGAAACTACCCAGCAATTGACATCCTCGACTTCTCAAAAGTCACTAAACTGAGGGGAAGGGGTAAACAAGGTCATAATCCAACATGAAAGGCCAAATCCTGCCCTCAGACACTCAGACACAACTCCCAGGGCTCCAGTCCACCGTGGCCTGACGCTGGAGCCTAAGAAAGCTAAATAGTCATAACTGCTGGCAAAGAGCTCCCTCAAGACAACTGAGACCCAGCCTGTCATTTATCAATTACTGAGTTTGCTAACACAAAACACAAGCGTTGCACAAAGGTCTTGAGAGCCTGTGTTCCCTCTTTCCCATTTCCTAGGAATCACCCCAAACTGATCCCAATTCCCTAGACACCCCCACAGCAAAGCAAGCCAAAACGTCTTGCATTTCTCAAAAAAGGGTGGCAAGGAGTCTCATCAACTCTTTGGAGATGTGATGATGTGATCTTTCCATGGGTTTTCAACTTGATAAATTTGAACTATTTGGGAATATAATCATTTTCTTGATTTATTCATCTTCTTTTACCCTCTTCAGTAATGTTTTATAGTTTTCTTCATATAAGTCTTGCATTGTTTCTTACTAAATTAATTTGTAGGCATTTGTTATTAATAATTGTAAATGAGATACCTTCTTCCCTCCCATACGGATTTTTCTATATTTTTGGCTACCATACAACTCTGTTTAACAGTTTTTCAGTTGATTCTGTTGGGTTATCCAGATTAGCAAACACTTCACTTAACAATAATGATACTTTTATCTCCTCTTTTTCTTTATTTATACCTCTGATTTCCATTTCTAATCTTACTGCATTAACTAAGGCAATGATTGCAAATTCAAATGCCCACAGGGCCAGGCAGGTGATATAACTGAGTGAACTGAACCAGAGGAGGACTTGGATGATCTAGAGAACGAGGCCATGTGTCTGAAGGTGGCAGCTGTCACTCTGCTCTGGTACCGTGTTACATTCAGAAGTATAGGCCTCACCCTTGCCAGATTTTCAAGAGAAGCCAGAGGTAAGGATTTTTTGGTGCAACTTTCAGTTCTTTAAACGTTCGCAAATAATTTTCAGAAATTTGAAAAGGAAGGCCAAAATAGAACACCTGACAATCAGATTCAGCCCAAAGGTGACCAATAACTTCTAGGTGAGATTTTCCAGAATTTAAGAAAGTGTTGAATTTAAATCACAATAGAAATGAACACTCTTATTTCAGCCCTGACTTTCTCTAATATTGGGCCACTGAAGAGGATGTTTGCTTTTGACTTGAGGTAAAGAGTCTCTATCATGTTAAATCTCTGCATAATGGGAGTTTACTGGGAGTATTTTATCAGAAATGAATTTTGAATTCTATTAAAATGATTTGGTTTTCTCCTTTGACCCTATGTTATTATTTATATTAATAAATTTCCTAAGATTGGGAAACCAAAAAAAACCAGAATACTTAAAATATCATACTGTGGGAGAATCCACTATAATTTTGCTTTCAGAGTAAAAATGTAAACAGATCTTTCCTAATTTTTTTAACTCCTTGGTTTTATTTTATTGGCTCAACCCTTAGTTGTGACTTGCTTTCTCACCCATATTCCAGCAACTTAAGCTAGTCTGTCAAAATCCTAGTCATAAAACTGCCACTGACATCATCTGTTTCAAAAAATTCTTCACGACTAGATCCATCATCGACTCAGTCTACACAACCAGTTTCAAATTCCAAAGCAATTCCACACCACAATCCACATCTGTATTTCAAAGTCCACTTAGATACAGTTTCCCAAGTCCACTTTGATACAGTTCACTCTTTGGAAAGATGTTCAAATGACAAATTTTCTGGAAAGAGGCTTTTTTTCGGGGGGGAGGCGCTGTGTTAAATAAAAAAGATGTAACTGGCTTACAACAGAAAAGACATTCAGTGCATGAGTATAAAAACATCACTAAACTTGGCTTACAAAATTGTTAATTATGTATTTGACAGTGAAATATCACAAACAGCTGGGGCGAACGAATACAAACCCACACAGGGAGTGGGTAGGAGTGGGAAAAATACACTCAGACAAATGCCATCAAAGAGGATGTTTAAACTCAGTCTCTTCTGCTCTAACAACTTTTATACCTACGCAGTGGGTCGGGTCACCTACCCCATCCAAAATTCACAAGCCAACTTTCCACCTCCTATTCCCAGGCTTCTAATTGCAGGCTCTAAATTGGACATTCTTTTCCCCCCTTAGAAAGTTGGACCATAAAGTTTGTAGCCACCAGAGAGAAAGAGCCAGGCCAGAATCTAAAAGAATGTGTGTAGCGAGACTGTGAAAAGAAAGCCATCACTTTGAGAAGTTTGGTCTTAATTTTTTTCCAATATATAAATAGTCTCAGTGCCTTGGGAGACTGCTCCAGAGAACCTCCCAGAGCCTGACATTCCATCTCCACTCAAACACACGCACAGGCGCTCACCACATCTTCCGCCAGGAATCCGCTCTCCTGGGACTCCTCCCTCAAACCACAGGGAAGAGCTACAGTCAGAAACACTCACATGGAGTTGTTCAGAAAATTCTTACCAGCAGAGTCAATGATAAGGCAAAGCCTAAACCAGTCATCTTGAGGGGAGAATGGTTGCCTGACCCTATGACACCAGGAGGAAAGATTCCTGGCAGAAAGAAAATCTCACTCTACAGGGATCCCTTCAGTAGTTCTATGCTGGAAGAGACATGGGCTCTCCCTATACCTGATATAAAGGCAACCTGGTTTCCTCCCCATAAGACGTATCTGGTGGCAAAAGAAAAAAGAAAATCTAATCTTTCTTTAATTTCCCAGCACATTTTAACATCTAACTTGAGTGAGAGTCTGAAGGGTGCAAGCTTAGATAGAATATTAAAATACTTCTAAAAATGTTATACTTTATAATAAGTCTAGGGGCCGGCCCCGTGGCTTAGCGGTTGAGTGCGCACACTCCGCTGCTGGCGGCCCGGGTTCGGATCCCGGGCGCGCACCGACGCACCGCTTCTCCAGCCCTGCTGAGGCCGCGTCCCACATACAGCAACTAGAAGGATGTACAGCTATGACATACAACAATCTACTGGGGCTTTGGGGGAAAAAATAAATAAATAAAATTTAAAAAAAAAAAAAATTTATAATAAGTCTAACGGTTTATTAGTAAAGCCATCCCTACTAACTCTATCTTGGCTAGCTTAAGATAGCTAATTTCAAAGTCCAAAGCCTTCTAGGAAAAAAAAGTGCTATGACAACAGTCTCCTCTTTTTAGACGGGATGATGAAACATCCTTATTTGTCTGCCTCCGAGTATTTTTAGAAAATGCCAAGAACAACCAGATTGTGATTTAAGTTTCTCTCAAAAGTAAGGACCACCAATGGACAGCCCAATTCCTTCCCCTAATAATCTTCTCCAAAGATTTCCACATCTTGGACAAGGTTGATATTAAGACGTTGACGTTCCCTCTGACCATATGTCAAGCTGTGTCTAGGTGTAAAAGGCACCAGAGTAACTAACCTTCCAGGGGAAGGTATTAAGCTCACTCTTCTCTAGGATACTGACCGCTACTGTGATGGGGAAGAGCAGAAGGGTAAAGGTTGCTGACAAACAGCAAAGGTCTTGGAATATTAGGGGCCAAAGAAGAGCAGGGGAAGGGTCCATACAAGGACAAAACACATTATGGTGCCCAACACTAATTTAAAAAACCAAACCAACAAACAAAATCATCCCAGGCAGCCTAAGAACAATGTGTCCGATGCCAGAATAAAGGAAATCAGTTTAGGGTGGGTCAATGGAAACAGCTTTACCCTCCAGAAGACCATGGCAAAACCACATCAATGCCAGTTGTAGGAGATCACTCTATTTTGCAAAATATAAAACTGCTTCATTGTAAATCTATGGAAACAATGTCACAGGGGCCAAGGGCTGTCACTTCGAGTCAAAGAAGGCCCATTTCAGTGTGGCACTGATGGCCAGCGATGTCAAGGCGAATTACACCCCCACTCGCTGAGAGAGAAACCAAAGTCAGGAGAGGAACGTTCAGCTGGGGACACACCCACAGGAGTTAGAAAGCCAGCACTCCTTCCAAGCCATGCTAATCTATCACAGGCTGAAACAAAGGATGCTTTTTTACCGCATCAAGAAATGGAAAGCACTGGTGCCAAGGTAGTCCAAAAGGAGATTCAGGGAGCTGTTCTAAAGGCCAAGACTCCACCCCGGCCACATGTGGGAGTGGGAGGGAGGGGGGGGCCACAAGATCGCTGCCTGGTGGAACCTGAACATAAAAGGTAGTAATGAGCAGAAACTGAAAGGGATGGTGCTCAAAGAACTGGAGTTCTTTCTCTGGAGTGCACTGAGGTTCCATGAGCTATCTGAGTGAGCTGGTGGATGGTGTAGAAGGAATGCATGACAGAGTGACAGATTATGAGATCTTGGGCAAGTCACAAACTCTCTGGGTCACATTTCAGTTAATGATCCATGAGAAGATTCTGTACTAACATGGTGTCATGGCTAGAAATTTGTTCTGTAAAAACAGGTCAGAAGGAAGATCAAAAGGTAAAGGCAAGTTCAAACCTAGTTCTGAGGTCAGAGAAGAAAGGAGATCATATGCAAATTTCAAATAAGTAACAATCATTTCCATCCATAGATATGAACCAAACATGAAGGATTGAGAGAGAAGCAGATCCTGAGTAAACAGACTGTGTTGATATCCACATCACCAGGCCTAGGGGCACACTTCTAATGCGGAAAGCAGCAAGTTCCTTGAAGTAGACCCAAAAGTTATTAAAATTGCTGATTCCAAGCATGGAGGCTGCTCAAGTCTTTACTCAATCTGTGGATGGACAATGAATGGTAAGTGTGTGCTCATAACTTAAGAGGAAAAGGAAGAGGACTACCAGTCATTAAGTGTCTTCTGGGTGCTAAGCACTGTGATAGATAGATGATAGAGATAGAGATGATAGTGATAGAGATAGAGAGAGAGAGAGAGAGAGACAGAGACAGAGATAGAGATAGAGAGATAGAGATAAATAGAGATAGAAATATGTGTGTGAGAGAGAGATAGAGATAGAGATAGAGATATGTGTGTGTTTATTAAATTTCATTTAATCCTACCAGTTACCCATCTTATAGATAAAGAAACTAAGGCTCAAAGAGATTATAAAATTTTCAACACACATTCATCAACAGTAATGGTTACTGGATGCAACAGAGATTAAGCCACTGAGAGCCTCATGGAGGATTTCTTCTTGGGACTCTGACATCATTTCTGGACGCCCAGCATTACTTGGCCCTAGAGCTCCCCTAGAGTTTGGGGAAATGCCTAGCCACTGCAAGGTAATTATCCATGTTATCCTTGCTTTCCAGAAACTCAATGATGGAGAAGCCACCTTGGTGTTTGCATCTCACCAAAACCAGAGAGGTGAGACCAACCTCTAAAACTATGGTAGTCTTTGAAAGAGTAGGGAGGGGAAAGGATGCCCCTCACCTCCCCACAACCCCACCATTCATTCACACACACACAAGCCCCTGTGCATTGCAACAGAACCAGCAGATTCTACCTTAATGATGAAAGCCACAGAGTGGACAGCCCAGCCAGGAGGAAATGCAGCAGGAGGGGCCATGGGTCTCCAATCCCACAAAAAGGGATCATCCTGGGCCCAGTCCTTCCATCAGGCAACTTTTAACTCGGAACATAAAAATGAAAAAGTGCCTTTGTTTAAAACCCCCTTGAAGTTTTTGATCACAATGATTTATGTAAATAAAATGTTAAATTAAAATGTAGGTGTTAATAAAATTACATATATGATGGAATGGCTGTTCTTTTTAAAACTGATCTGCAATAAATTGTCTAAATTCTGATTGCAAGTGATTCAAGCCTTGAAAGATTTGCCAACAATAGCCAGCAGAGGTCTATTACTGAAGTGGTATTAATATAGCTATCATCACCAATTCAAAGCAGATAATAAAGGACTGACACATTTATTATCATTATTAATTA
The DNA here is from genome assembly GCF_057802395.1 of Ceratotherium simum simum. Taxonomy (NCBI): domain Eukaryota; kingdom Metazoa; phylum Chordata; class Mammalia; order Perissodactyla; family Rhinocerotidae; genus Ceratotherium; species Ceratotherium simum. The sequence goes on from NC_141905.1 coordinate 26,407,693, forward strand.
ACAGTTTTCTGAGATGGAATTAAATCAATATGCTGCTCTGATATCATTTTAACTAGTTATGCAAATCAAACATTTAGAGCCCATGAACAGATATAAATGCCATTCAAAATTCACTTCACACTTATTACTGTAATATCAGAACTTTCAGGCTTTGCTAGTAAAAAAAAAAAAAAGGACTTAATGCTCATTTAATTACACTCAGACATAAAGCTTATGGAATGAAAGTTGAAATAGCTGATTAGTTAGGAAGTCGTAGTAAGGCTATAACACTCAGGATAGACAATGAGATAATAATGTGAAAACGTGGGCTCTGCACGGAATGGTTCTGGCAGACCCTATTAAAAAGAACAATGACATGTGTAGGAGAATATGTTTTAAAATTACAAAGTTGAGGACCCTTTCTTAAGTCCAGAAAGGAGAAAGGAGGGAGAGGAGAGAAAAGATAGAGAAAGACTGGGTGGAGGGGAACCTACAACTCATCATTTAACAAACAGAAAAGTGCCAGGTTAAATTGCCCAACATTTCTTCCTAACTAGATGAAGATGATGATGATGACTGCAGAGCTTTTTCATGCAGAACGCTAACTCTACCTCCCAGCTTTTCTTATCAGATGAGACCAGGTCTCTGCGCCAGGGACAGCTATCTGGAGTGTCACAGTAAGTCAGAGTTCTCTGCTTCTGGGCCCAACAAGGGCAAGAAAAGATGAGAGAAGTTTGACATTTAGAGATTGGGGTTACTCATTCGCAAAAGCAACTAAACCTTCAAGATGGGTGGCACTAAAAATACTACCAGAGGGACTCGAATAGTCTCCGACTCCACAGAAATTTGGGCTATGAGAGGCTGCTCACCGTCTTGGGTGGTTGAAGGCATTGAAGGCAGTGATGCCAAGAGGCAACGTGAGGGACTGAATGACTTTCCGAGGTCCCCCTGGCCTGCAAGTTCTGAACACTGCTCAAGTGGCCTTCTGGAAACCAGCCAGCCTGCCACTGTCAGCACCACCGAACAGAAGCAGCTGCTCTGATGGGAGAATGCTCTGAGGACGGCTCATGGTCAAACTTAAGGCCCAGAAAGGAGAAGCCAGAGACCGTGCGTTCTGGCCAAGAACTGGCCGGGCCACGGCTCTGGCTTACAGCAGGGAGCTTGCGTGTTCTACAGATGCTTACCGGGCTTCTAGAAAGCAGAATTAGGCTTGGGGTATTTTTATGAAAAGGACTGAATTGTTTCTATCATGTAAGTTAGTCTGGGCAATACCTCGCTCTTTTTTTCCCTCCAAATCTTGTTCCCATCTTCACCCGGGAGAAGTACATCTCATCCTCAGTGCAATCAGTTTCAGAGCCTGAAAATGAATAGTACATATGCCAACAGAAAATGTAGTACAATTCTTCTGCTGTGACCCAAAAGGAACAATTTAAAAAGGAGAGAATGAAATTTTACATTATCCTTTCCACACCTTCCACCCTCAAACTTAGCATCTTAAAATTCTTCATGTGTTTCTTGAAAGTATAAAGCTCAAGTCACAGACCAGTATCCATGATGTTACGTTGCCACTTGCCATATAACTTTACAAATTAAAAAACTGTAACGACTAAAAAGTTAAAACTTTATGCACTTGGATCCTCTCAGTAAGAGTAGTGATGGGGATGGGGAAATGCATAGAAAAAAGACTGGAAAGATGTATAAGAAAATGTATTACAGCAGTTGACTCAGAGTAGTCTGATTATGGGTGATATTTTATTGTCATCTTTGTGCTTGGATGTATTTTCCAAACCTTAACAACGTCCATTCTTCCACTGAAGAATATTTACTGAGGGCCAGCCACTGGCCCACCACTGTTTAGGATGCTGGAGACTCAACAGTCAAGACAGACAAGGTCCCTCCCTCTCAATGAAAACAATCCAATAGGGGAGACAGACAACCAAACAAGTGACGACAAACATGATGATTTGTGTGATTTTTAAAAAATCAGGATTTAAAGAGCCTTTAATGCTGCTTAATTAAGATTCTACTTGTCTTGCCTGGTTCTTGAATAAGTTTGAAATCTCTCAATTTAGAGTGTTCATATCTTCCTAAAGTGGGAAGCAAGCCCATAGCATGTGCCTTGAGAAATCACTACATTTTCTACTTTTCTATGGTGGAGGTGGGAGACTTCTATCAGTAGCCAAGATCCAAGCACCTAGGTAGACTGTCTTGGTGGTTAGCTGACCTGGTGCCCCTCAACCTGCTCCACTCTCAAGCTAACTAAGCTTTTTATCGACTATTTCTCAAAGATAGTGGCATCTTAAACCCTCTGCCTTCTCAGGGCCACCAACTCTTCTATGTTGACTGCACTTGAACAGCCAGACTCAACAATCCCATCAGTGGCTCAAACCTTCTCCACTACTGATTTTCCCTCAGCCTCAAACATGAAGCAAAATTGCCATAAATCATCCTCTTTAAAGACTTTTGATCTTTAAAAAAAATTCATTCTTTCCATATCTTCAAATATCTAGAGAATACAGAACTCAGAAAACTGTTACAGTGGAGAAAGGCTCTAAGGAAAATCCCTACTTGCTGCCTCCACTCTACTCTCCTCTTTTTTTACATTTTTTTTTCAAGGAATTCAACCTCTGGTTCAGAAACAATACGGAAATAAGATTTATGTGTATGAAGACCAATATGTGTAAATGACTATAGCTGAGGGTAAGTGTTAAGACCTCAATGGTAGGTAAAATATATAGAAAATAAAACACAAGCTTGACCTGGTAGGTCACTTTAGGTGGCAATGGGAGAGGCTGTTTGCGTGGGTAAGCACGGTCCATCTGTCAGGCCAAACCCTAACGTGGTCTTTGACCACTATGGCCTGAACCAATGCAGCCCTATCTTCCAGGAGGGCTTGGCAAGTGAGACCAATAAGTGAAGCATCCAGCCATGAGGAAGCCATTACCTCAATTCAAGGAACATTATCAGTGGCAGTAAATTAGGGACAAAGCCCAGTGATTGGAGCAATAAGTAGGACATACACCCAAGATGGGACTGCAGAAAACTGGGCTGGGTTGTTGTGAACAATGTAGAAGAGAGAACCATTCAACCCCAGCCCGTCCACCTCCCCTGTCAGTCAGCACAGTCCAGCAACTGCCAGGCCATGCAGGTAGAATGCTGATGCCTTTACCATCACATAAACAACTGTACATTTCATCCCAGATTTCCCCCCTTCCCTGGCTGTATGCACCCTGGGGAGCCTATGGCTATCCAGGGAAAGCCATGGACAGTGTAACGCTCTCCACCTCCCTGTTCGCACTGCAACCTGCCAAGCAGTGGGTTTTAGGAGGAGTCATTAGAACAGAAGTTAAGGTGAAAAGATCCAAAACTTCATGGAGCCTACTCACTCTGTTCCTTACATCCTTTCCAAGGGGCCCTTCCTCCCTAGCAACTTAGCAAGATGCTTCCCATCCCAGCCTCAGGTCAAAGACAACAGCTCTTCTCTCCTTCCGTAATCTCTTTCCTGGTTCTCCCTCTACTTGGTCTTCAGACCCATCTTCTCTACCCAAGAACATTTCTTTGGCCTCCTCTGCACAAGAAATCACTCAAGGTTAAAAGCAGCAAGAAAACCTTTAGCTCATCAAAGGACTGAGAGGAGCGATAACATGTGGGACCGTTATCACATGGGACAGTCAAGGGCAATTGGTACTCTTACCATTGGTGCTATTCTAAGTGGGGTTGAGGCAAGTCTGTGCACAGGCACGTAGGCAGACGGTAAGCAGCTAAAATAGAGCATCATCTCCGCTTTAAGTTGTCTACACAAATTAAAAGGATACCGTGTACTAAAGAAAGGCACAGGATTTCTCTACATTTCCTTCCTCTACAAGGTTTTTCTTAGAAGTTGGAACTTGAGAAGGAAAAGAATGGGGGAAGATGGGATAAGAGAAGAGGTACTATTGAAGTCCTTTACAGAAAGAAGAGTGAGGAGATATTTGTGTTATATTTTAAGCCTGGAAAGAAAAATTAACAAACTATAGCAGGAGATCTCCAAGTTAGAGAGAAGTTTTTCAGAAGATGAGCAAAGTGAACTGTTCACCTGGGTGAGTAACCAAGGAAGACATAAAATTACTTTTTTAATGTAGGTGATACCTCCCCAACTCCTCCAACCCCACCCCATCTTCTTCTATTACAATCCAGCCTGGAGTCAGGAGTAAACCTCCTCCTGAGATGCAGTACAGTGTGCTGGTTAAAAACATTGACTCTGGAGCTTTACTGCCTTGACTCAAATCCTGGCTCTCCTATCTACCTGACAGATGAACCATCTAAACTCTCTGTGCCTCAGTTTCCTCACCTTTAAAATAAGAACAACAGTCCTATCTCAGAAGGTTGTTATGAGGATTAAATACAGCTGGAACACAAACAGTGATCAGAACGGTGCTTGTATATGGCAAGCACTCAACACACCATTAACTATCATTATGGTCAGCATTACCACCATCTCAGAAAGGTTCTTCCCACTCAAGCTTTACCCGACAGTAGCCATGACCTCACCATCACTGCTGAGTGCCCAGCATTTGCAAAGCTTCCAGGGCTGAGAGTAGCTATATAATCTTGACACAGGATTATCCTGATGAAACCTATTAATGTGCAAACTTCCATGAATGAGATCACTTGAAAGCAATTTTGAGGACTTGGTCCTTCGAATCTTTACATAACCAATTTATAATAATGGAGCTTTTTTGTTGTGGCCCACAAGTCTCCTGGATTGTTATTAGTGCTGCCCTGGTTAGGAAGCTGCAATATGATCCTCTGACTAGAAATACTGGCATAATTTATTGCATTATTACTCCTCTGAACTGAAAGCAATTAATTACCTGAAGCAGGATGCAGAAGTGAAAATTTATCAGAGGAAGGTGATGAAAAATGTGCCTACTGCTTTAAAATAATAGGTGCTTAATGGTTTTTTTGTTTTCTGGCTAATCTCAGGCATCTTATAAACAACTCCAGCTCGGTTATCAGTTGTGAATTCTGCCCCCTTATATTATTCTATCATCCCATATCTCCCATGAGGACAGGAAGGAACATCTAAAATATTCACTTAAAAGCAGAAGGGAGACTCCATTCCTCTTCTGTATGGTAAAATTATTAATATAATGTAGAAATATGTGATAAAATATATTTGTATGTTTATCACTCATGTTGGTAGCACAAATACATCTGCCTGACATCTCTTTTTCTCTATCACAGCATTTTAACTTAAAACTTATAAAACTTAGACTGGATGAAAAGACATATTCTAAGGGATGTGTGTATATTAACTATTGTCTCCAACACCTCGTAACAGTCCTATAGTCTGCCTCTCAAACCCTCAAAGATAGTCTCCAAGAATGTTTTCCACCAAGCACTTCCCTAGTCTTTCTCCTATTACCATCATCGACCAAGATTAAGAGAGAGAGAGGAAACAGGGCCAATAATGTGTTATTGCATTATTTATAAATTTCATGCACATGTGAAAGATAGGAATAGGGCTAAATTCATTATATTTGTTTCTCCTTTTCAGAATTATTCACATCTGTGTGATTCTGTAATTGTTTCTTCTATAAAGTTATTGGAGTAATTTTGCTCCGTATATTCCCGATCAATTCCCCCTCTCAAGGGCACAGTTGAAAAGTGATATTTGAAAACGGCCTCTGATAGATTGCATGGTTAGTCAGCAGCAGAGACAAACAACCTAATCCAGCACAAATTAGTTTGGCTGCCAGCAATAGTTTTATACAAAGATGTAAATTATGTTGTCAAAATCGGTCGCTTTCTAGCTTGCTGCTCAGCTAACAAGAAACCACTTTGGCTGATAAAGATGAACACTAAGCTTCCCTCTCTTACCAATTTGCAAATCTGCCATTTCAGCATTCTGTTAGCCACACAGCTATAATTGCTTCTTTTCTTCCGCAGTGGTATTTGTCCCCCCTCACGCTGTTCCTTCCAGGCTGCTCTTGAAAATAACAAGAACAACAACAAAGCCCAAAAGCACCACAACAATAAACACCAGCAACCCTTAGACAAGAACTTAGGGAAAAGCTCTGCGCCTGCATCCGTCGCCGTCACCGCCTTCTCTCCTTCCCTACAGAACCACAGACTGGCCTATTCACCCATGGCGCTCGCTGCGCGCAGACCCTGACAATGTCACCCCCCGTCCTGCTATCTAAAGGACTGAGAGGGCAGGAAAAATTCTTGGCTTTAATGGAAATGGAAATATTCTTACAGCTTTGAACAAGGATTGTCTTTGACAGTAGCCCATCCATTCTCCTTTATTTTACAAGCTCCCATTCCACGGAAGGGAGGGGAGCAGAGCACACTTTCAAGAGGCCCAAGTAGAAAGCTCAACTAGGCTGCCTGCATTCAGTTGGAATCAGATAGATCTTATGCTGGACTGAAAATAATAACGCATCAGAACAGTAATTATATCCAGCATAAGTCAAATAAATAAATTATAAATTACAATTACCCTTTAAAGTTGCTAGTCTCACTGTTTGCTTTACAATTAACTGCAGGTGCTTCTGCATGTTTTATTATGGTCCCAAAGTTATATATTTGAAAGAATCGTACAGATGATTCCTGTTTATTTGTTAAATTAAAGCATTGTTGGTAAAATTACGGCTTAATTAATATTATGGGTACTGTATAACAAAATAGTTTACCTTGTACATAATTTATTTCCACATGCATATCTCAGCCAAGACCCATTACAGCTCTAAGGCAGCTAAAATAAAATATTTCTCCTTTGCTGGCATTTTTCTAAATAGCAGTTCACTAAATCAATATTATTCACTTGGTATTTTTAAAAGCAGTGTATCTTAATAATTACACAGCATTAGAGTAGGGAATAATTTTACTTGCTAAGCATATTAAATTTAGCAAACCATCAGTCAAATAGTTTGTTCTTTCTCAGAATGGGTAAGCATTGAGTGAGTTTGGAATCATGTTCCTTTGGTATAAATGTCACATAGAGTTTAAGAATGTGTCTGTGACTCCCTAAGCCAGCCCAGCACTATATATCTTTATTAGTTTCAGTGGTCAGTGCAGTGACCAGTTGTTTATTCTCATTACTCAAGACAAGGTGAGCCACTTGGTAGTGACTGCAATCACAGCTAAAAACATATGACTTTGCAGAAAGTAAAAAGACAAGGGTACATGTACAATGGCCTGGACGCCTGCTCAGAACAGGGGGTTAGGGGAAGGATGGGAAAGAAAATAATTAAACACATACAGACACCATTTTGTGTGCATGAGCCTTCAATCTGTCTTGACCCTCTTATCTTTGGGGTATCTTACGTTTTTTTCATTGTTCCTAATTCACTGTAAAACCCCATTAATTTCATATTTGTCCTGTCTTTGTTCATGCTTGCATTTGTTCTTTCTTTCTCAAGCTCACAGAAAACATCTTATGAACCTTTTCTCCTCCAATGCTATCACCCTTAAATAAAATCCCCCTAAAACAATCAAATTCTATTCTCTCTCATAAACACACATATACACACACAGGTTTTTTCAGAAAATCAATTCATTCACCACATAAAACAAAAGCAGGCGAATTTAACCTGAGCTGTAGGCAATTGCTAGCACTACCAAATCAACATTTGATTGATGCATCTGTGGCCCCCGGATTATGTGTTTTAGGTAAATGGCTAAAACCCCTTTATAATCATGGAAAGGAAAAGCAGCGAGAGGTGGAAATCAGCAACCAGTGCCAGAAACTGGCCTCCCAATCCACAAAGAAAGATAGTAGCCCACATCTTCTTCACCTTCCTCTCTCCCTCTCTGCTCAGAGGCAGCCCAGATTTCTCCTTCCATGGGCTCCAGGAAAGGCCACACCAGGGTCAGGCCCCAGCAGAACCTTAGAGAAGCCTCTCCCTCAGTCTACTACAGCCAAAGTCTAAACTACACACACAGGTATTCCAGAGAGCTTACAAACCTCAGAGAAATGTCTCGACAGCCTTCTATGCCCAGAGAGTACATATAAACACCAGGGGTTCACTCAATCTCCTCTTCTTGGGCAACACAAATCTGCTTCCACCACTGAGAGAGGGAAGTTCTCTGGGTATTCGCTCAATGACTGCCAAGGTACATACCAACCAACAGTGGACAGAATAGCTAATCCAGGAATGGAAAAGGGACATCTTCCTGGGAGAATGGGGACAGTGTGGGAGGTGGGGGAGACAAGTCTCAGTCCAACCTACCAACAGAACAGGTTTTGAGCACCTACTCTGTGCTGAACACTGCACTAGACCCTGTGGAGAAAGAAGTATAAGATGGGACACACTTGTGAAAAAGGAAAAACAGAGTTCAAAGTTATTGTTCAAAACAGAAACTACATAGTCATAAGGAATAACTGCTAAATTAAATACGCATACAGCATTTCCTACAGGAATAACTTACAGTCACTAAGTTGTGGTGTTTAAGGAAGGAATTACAGAGGAGGTGGGATTTGAACTAAGTCTTGGAAAGCAATTCAAAACTGGAGTAAAGGAAAGGGAAGTGTGTTCAAGGTGAGCAAGACTGTGTGTACCAAAGGCTAGAGGGGGATCACCAGGCATCCAACTCCAAGAACCACTCTGCCCATGCAGGGTCAAGCACAAGGCACAAAGTAGACCATCTGCATTACTGTAGAAGGCCATCCCCAGCCAAAATCCACAGCAGAACAACAATCGGCAAACTCCTCAACTTGAGACCCATTTATACCTAGGTTATCAAAGCTGATATTTTTATACGAGATGTTCTGCCCACATTAAGAGTCCTAAGTGAAAGTGAGTTTAGTTTTTATTCATACACATGTGCCTGAATTGTACACCTTTTATTCCATAACAGGTACATCTCATTCAGTATTTTCCTGATACCTATAATCAAGACCGAGCTAGAGCTAAAAAATGCCTGGCCTCCATGATGAAAACATGAACAGGCCTAACCTGTGAACATACAAGTGTCCTTCCAGGGGGCAGGCAACATGCATTCTTGGCCTTTACACTCCAACACTTCTGGAGGGCCTGTTCTAAGTGTGCTGGCCCAGGACTCCTAGCAGCTGCAATGGAAGCAAACCCTACACCCAAGATGAGCATAGATAATACAACATGGCAGGTAAAGTGGCTAATGTTATTAGAACAAAATAAGACTAAAGGGAGGAAAAGTTGTAAAATTATGGAATGCACTGTGCTAGGCACTTGAACATATGCTGCTACATTTATAGATTAGGTCACTGGGACTCAGGTTAAATGACTCGCATACACGGGTCACACAGCTATCAGGTCTGCAGAGGCCACTATGGACTCAGATCTACCTAACTCAGAAGCAGATGCTGCCTTCCCCAGCTTTTACCCTAAGGAGAGTTGCTGTCTGACAGTGAGCGAGTACACAGGATCATCTTCAGAAGAGATAGACTGTGATGCTGAAGACAGGTTCAGAAGATGAGGTAGAAATAGAGTATGGAGAAGGAACATTGTGACTTGGGTATTTTTCTCTCATCTCAGCCCAAGAATAGAAAAACCTTTGGAGCTCTGTGTTCATATCCCACCCTAGAGCGCGCATCCCTTAACACAGCAATGAACTACAACTCTTGATATTGATTAAAATTAGCAGGATGCGCTGCAAACCCACGCATGAGCGACAAACCACCGACACTAGGAGGGAAATTTCCCTAATATCTGCAGATAGCTTCCCTTTGAGTATCCCGCAGACACAGAAAGGCACAGGACTCTACATAAACAGGACAACAGGATGGGAGATATAGACATATAATCTGGTAAAGATGACTGCATAAACGTAGGAGCTTATGGTAGAGAGACAGAGAAGAAAAGGGAGAATTAAAGAGAACAGATCTTGGAAGTAAATTTTTCTATCATTTTTACAGTGTTATTTCATAAAGAATAGCATTTTCATAGGTTGGGAATTACTTAAAAGGGAAGAAAAGGCCAACTCAGAGTCAGGACAGACTCAGGAAACATTAAACAACAATACAGCAGGTGAATTGCATTGTAAGACAGCAATACAAGAGCAGTCGCAAGTCAGTCCATGATTAATTTCCAAAGAACATCCCTTAGATGAGTACATTGTGTTTTTATTCACAAAGCTCCTCTACATTCATCATCTGATCTGATCTTCCTAAAAGAGGGGGAAGATGCTTATTCCCGATGTTCTTGTCTTCTGGCTGAGGAGATGGAGGCCCAGGGAGGCTGACTTGCCCAAGGTCACAGTTAGTCTTTGATAGCACCAGGTGTTCTAATGTCTACTCTATCCTGGTATCTTCTCTTCCAGAGGAGCCGGAGGTTCAGACATGGATGGGCTGTGGTGCAAGGCCTTATGTGGTAACAAGAAACAGTGCTTGACCTCAAGAATTGTGCATGGCTGAGGAGAAGGGAATCCATGTAGTGACTCAGGGAGACAGAACAGAGTAATGAAAGATGGAAAAGAACAAGACATGGTTGTGAGGTGATGAGACTGGTTTGGCTGGAGCATAGAGTGAAGCCCCGAGAGAAAAGACTTAGGGGAGCAGTGAATGCCAAGCTGAAAAGATCTCATTTGGTTCTGTAAGTCAGTGAGAGCCAATGAATGATTGTGAGAAGGAGACTAGCATGATAAAAGCAGTGGACTGGGAGAATACAGATTACTTAATTAGAGGGTAGATTTAATGCTACCATTTAACATACAAGGAACACTCAAACATACTGAATGGGCCAAATTCTCCCAATAAGAGTGAGACACAGGCTACCAACTTGCTTTGATATTAGGGTGCCACCAGTTACCCTCAACCAGCCATTTGCTAAATGATACAGACTTGCTCCTTTCACTTAGAAGTTATGACTGGGGGATCCTTGACAGTCTTCCCTACACGCCCTTATGCTGCTGCTCTGGCATCTTCAAGCTTCTCCTCTCCACTGTATTGTCCACCTAGAACTGTCCAAGATCAGGATCTTACCTGGAAACCTCTCAGTATTGGAATGCACATGCCTTGGAGGTGACTGACACTAATCTGATAAAAAGAACTCAAGCCAAGGCTGCAATGGCTTCTACAGCCACTAATGTGTGTCTTCCGCACATGCACACTTGCTCAGAGACTTGCAGTGCCTTAACCCAGCAGTCCCAAATACTGGGACGGGCCTGGACCATCCTCATTCCCAGCCTCAGAGAGTCTGGCTCACTGGGTCTGGGACAGGGCCCAGGTATCTACATTTTTTAAATGAGCTCGAGGTGACTCTGATGTTCTGACAGATTTGAAACACTGAAACTCCATAGAATAGGGATTGCAGACACCCTGACAAAGAGAAGATGGTGGTACATTCTAGCCTTTCTAGATCCCTTCAAATGAAACCATACAACAGGTGCTCTACAGAGCCCCAGCACTATGTCTCAGACATTCAGATTTCCACAACGTCTAGAATCATGCTATGAAGTTATCAGATTCATAGATATACAGCTATCTTATAAAGAACTCATTAAATCAGAATTTGAGATCACTCAAACACAATCCACACTAAAATTTACGTTGCTCTATTAGTCAGAGAAGAATTAAACATAGTCAAGAAGATGATAAAGAATATGTTTAAACTTCTAAGAGAAACTATATATATATAGTTTATATATATAGCAACCTCCATTTAACTCATAGACCCTGATCATCTGGTCTGGAAAGTAACAACTTTTGGTCATCCAGGTAACACACTCTAATTTTCACCATATCTCTACAACAGTTGCACTATTATATACCTAATGTTCTTTCCTTTAATTGGCTCATTTTTTCTACTAATTCAGAAATTAAAATACGAAAGTTATAGTACAGTCATAAATAGATAGCCAATATTATTTAAGGTAAATAGAAGTCCATTGTAAATATAAACACAGTTATTAAAATTTTAAAAGTCCATTCCATGTACCACCTAAAATTGTTTCCTGTACCACCCATGACCCAACACCTTAGGAAACACTAATCTAGAACCAACCATCTCATTTGACAGAAGAAGGAACTGGCATTCAGAGAGGTAAAGTAATTTGACTGAAGTTGCACAGCTCCTAAGTAAAAAAAGCATAACTCTGGTCTCCCGATTCCTTGCTCATAAATGTTTTTTCCCGTACCATGAATATTCAACTGATGCATTAATAGCAAACCACTGCCATATTTTCATTAAAATAAGTACCCTAAGTACCTCTACTCAATATTTAAGGATCCTAGTTCAAACAATTTTGTTTATATCTAGAAGTAATTAAGGGGCTTTTTCTTTTTAAAAACATTTGTCATACTTTTCCCTTAATTCTTATGCTTCCCCTTGCACCAACAATTTGCTGTTTTCACAGCAAATTTCATGAAATTGTACTTAAAATAACACTTGTATGCTCTTTGAGGTCAGCCCTCACGTTTGACAAAATGCTATGCGTGTTTTTAAAGATATTAGTATACTGAGCAGTAAGACACCATGTATATGACTCAGTTATGATTTATCACTGACAGCAAGACAGCTACTGCAGTCTGTAGTCTCTCTCCTCAAGCCCAAGTCTTTAGTTAGCAGAGATGAAGGAAAGGACCACGGCCATCCATTATCAACCACCAAGATTCACCCAAGTTGACTGGGTGGCATCAACTGACCATAAGCCATAGCTGCTCTTGAAGAACTTGCTAAGCAGTGATGGAGTTCCCAAGTCATGGTGAAGGCTTGATAAGCACCTAACTACACCTCCCAGGTAGCAGCCAGCCTCCTCTTTCCCAGCCACTCAACACATAAGCTCTACTAAAGGCACACTTCTCCTATCTTGCTGTATCCTCGGGTTATAAGAATATCCAAGGATTTCAAAAAAAAGAGGAAATAACAACACAATATCCACAAAACCTCCTTGTAAATTAAACAGTGCATCATGAGTAACAACAGCTATTTTTCAGTGAATACATCCCAATTGTGTGCCCTGTGCTGTGTTGTCAGATAAATGTATAAAACATGAGTTCTGAAGAGGCAATGAGAGTTTGGGGTTGGGTTTCCCCCACCACCACCAACTTCTAGGGAGAGAAAGGGCAGCCGGATTTGGGCGGGAGTGAGAAGACAGGAGAGAAAGGAGATTCTGGGAGGCAGAAGGAGGGAGGAGAAAAAAAAGGTACTAGGGTTTCTTTCTTCCCTTTTTTCCCCTAGTCTGTGGCATGAAAAAACAATGGCTTTTCTGAGGCACTGTGCAGACAAGGCAGCTCTGAAAAAAACTAATGGCCGTGATTAATGACAATGGGCTGGAGGAGAGTAGGGACACAGCCGCCACATACATCATCCCTTCCCGTCAGTCTCTGCTCCTCCCTGCCCCTCTTCCTCCTACCAGCAAAGCATTATAAAAATGTCTTATCTGCACCGGACGCTTATTTTAAAGCTGAAATCGCAGCTAGACCCCCACCCAAAAGAAAAACAAAGAGTGAGAAAGAACAGCCAAAAAGAATGGCGCTAGAGGGGAGTAAAAGAGGAAGGAGCGAGAGAAAGAGAGGGGAGAGAGACAAAGAGGTGATAGGGTGAACAAGAAAATGGCATGTAAAATAACTATAAGATATTCCAGGGGAAAATGTGCAAGCTGTAATCATTCAAGATTTCAGCAACTTGACTCCTCACATGCTGAAGCCACATTTTCAAGGTCTTATCTGCCATATGGTTCCCTGTTTGGATGATTTATTAGGTGTAGAAAGCACACTGATAAATTTTACTGCATTTCCCTGAATAGGCAACCTATGGTGTCAATAACAAAGCTCAGGCGACTTTAATGAAAACTGCAAGCACCAAAGGGTAACCATTTATTTATGAGTCGCTATAGTATTACTAGGACAAAATTTATCTTCCCTTCTCACGCACTCTGTAGAAACCAAATCTGGTCAAAGTAACAGAGATCACATCCATATGTCAGTGGTTTGCTAACATCTCTCCTGCATGAAACACTGGCTGTTGCTCTGGAGAAATTGTTTGGTACTTTCAAGTGACCCATTTTGCATAAGAAATCTTGTTTTTATGAACACACTTAAAGGCATCTGGAATCCTCTCATTTTTCTTTACCCAGAAAATGGGACAGCTGCCCCAGGGATAGGGGTGAAAAAAGAGAGGGTGGTGTGCAGATGAAGAGGAGAGAGACTGGAGATCAAGTCCCATCCATAAATATTTTAAATTTACCGGGGCACACAACATTGTTCTGAACCTGGATCCACTCTACGTCTTAGGACACCAGTCATGAAATAAGTAAAAATCTGCATTCTCCACTCATTGCATGGTTTGCACCCCTGCCCCTCACTGCCCCCAAAAGGCCTCTCTTCTTGGCTAGTGGCTTTCTGTAAGTCTGATGTATGTGTTATTTTTATAACAGAGACACAATCCAACTTTTTAAAACTCCAAAGGCAGCAAAACGAATGACAAAACTCAGAGGGGGGAAAAATTATAGAAGAGGGGAGGAGGAAAGCCAGATAGCACTCTCTTACTGTTTAATCCTGAGCCACAGTTAACTACCGCAACAAAATATTTGGCTATATTTTCGAGTCTACAGTTTTCCCCACTTGTGTAACATGCCCGTCCTGAGTGAAGACAGCCTTGCCGGAGAATGTCAAAAGAAGGAAGGGTAAGGAAGAAGTTCCATGACCATAGTGTACGTTTGAGTGATGCTCATAGCCCAGCAGCCCAACCAGAGCAAAAGCAAAGTGAAAAAACTGGGCCAAGACTTTGACCTGAGCAAATCTCAACCTTCATTTCTTCCTCACCAAAGCTAATCTCTGAAAAATTCCTCCACTGGACGATTTTAGCCAGGTTTGTTTCACTTTATATTTTTTTATTTTATATAGCTTTTCCCTTATTCTACATCAATATTTCCTCTAATATTTCCACAGTGAGAGGGCATGAAAACTCGTGCTTATCGGTCATTATCCATGCTTTTGGCCTCTCTACATCTACCACTTCGAAAAAAGTAAATAAATAAGCAAACTCTTTGGAAATCAGAACAAAACAATTGACATTTTAGATAAAAATCTCTTTTTCACATCACATAATAAACAATTAAAAGTCATCTTAATCAGTTCAATTACTGCCATCACTGCTTTTAAAGTCTGCTTAGTAAAATGGCACCAATTAAAGTTTAATGCCTTATAAAAGATCATTCAAGGATGATAGTAGAATCAAGAGGAAAGAGGTGCTGCTTGGGCTCTGGCCATACTTTTAGAGTTTCTCAACCAGAGAGATTTACAAGAATATTCGTTATTGCCCAGGTTGCCTTCAATTCAGCCGCTGCTTTATTAAGAGGTAGTGCTAAAGAGCCCACACGGTTCAGAGGACACTCACCAGCTGCATTTTCAGTTTGCTAAATAGTTCAACTAGTTTTCAGAGGCACTGGCATAAGTAAAACCTCACACTTATTTTTCTACACACTGTTCCTCTTAATTTTTAACCCCGAGTATTTACAAAGGAAATCTAATCCACATAAGTCATTTGCACTTAGCTCACACCAAATGACACCTGAGTGAGTTATATGTGTTTCTAGAAGTCCCATCAACCTTTTCTGTCGGCCTCTGAAAGTGTTTCATTCTTGGGGAGCCTCATTCTGAGGATAATCAACAAACTTGAACCTTAATATAGCAAAGGGAACTAGGGGATCAGAGAAGTGGGCTGGAAGAATAGAAATGGGTAACGGTGAAGACACCCAGCCAGGGGCTCCAAGGCAACAGGAGATCTCCTTTAGTAGGGCCTGATAAACAGGACCAGCTTGTACAGTTGTTCAAGTTATTCACTCTACAATAGTATTTGGCCAAGGAGAAAGGTGGAAACTGAAATCCAGGCTATGTTCTACTTGCTAAGCTGAGGTTCTGGTCAAGCTCTACATCAACGCAGAGAAAGAGAGGGGCACCTTTTTCTAATCTCCCAAAGGCACTGCATGGGCTGGCTGCTGATAAAGTCACATTAAGAAAACCGAAGCCGGCCATAAAAGGACAAACATTGAATGATTCCACCTATATGAGGTACCTAGTCAAATTCATAGAGACAGAAAGTGGAATGGGGGTTGCCTGGGACTAGGGGAAGGGAAGGAATGGGGAGTTGTTGTTTAACAATACAGAGTTTCAGTCTGGGAAGATGAAAAAGTTGTGGAGATGGATAGTGGTGATGGTTGCACAACAATTGAATATACTTAATGCCACAGAACTGTACACTTAAAGTGGTTAAAATGGTAAATTTTATGTCATATATATTTTACTACAACAAAACAGAAAAGAAAAGAAAACTGAAGTCCACCACCGCCCAGCTACACACCACTATGGACTCTTGGATAAAGATTCTGCTCTCAGACAGGGTTTCCACAAGCCCATGCCATTGGTCCCACAACTGAGAGTATATTGGAGCTGTGCTCACCACCACAAACATCCAGCCATACTCTACCTGTTCAAATCACTACTCCTAATGCCTGTCGCTTGCCTCCAAAGGTCACTGAGGAGCCAGGGCGTCTCTCTAGAGGTCCTTGCCCCCAGAGTGGCAGAATCCTCTCCTTGTCCTTCCTCTGCCTGAATCCTCAGTCAGCTTCGGCCTCTGCTAACTGGCCCCCTGTCCCCAGCCTCAACCCACCCCAAATCTTCGAAGAACAGAGGTGTGCTTTCACCCAAGTCCACCTGCACCCCCCCACCTCACCCCACCTCCCCCCGCACACACAAACAGAACAGTTCATTACTTTACACACTCTAAGTTTCCACCAGTACAAGGCCAACTCAGGAAGAAGAAAAGTTCATGACTCCTATAATTTGGAATTTGTGGTAAAATTTAGTCTAAGCTGGGCCAAAGAAAGGGTTTGCCATAAAAATTCACAATGTAAACAAGACTTGAGGGGAAAATGTTCAAGCAAAGAGAGGAAATTATTTTTAAAGGCATTAGTTCAATAATATATTTTATGGAAAATTTATTGCCAATTATAAACACATTAAAGAAAATATTTTGCGTCAGGATTGAGAAACCTGGTCCTGCCTCTGCCATGCAAGCATGGGTCAGTCCCATAAAATTCCTGGTCATGGTTTCCTCATCCGTAGATTGGACAGAGAATTTCCGAGGTCCTTCTGGGCACCATCAGACTATGAAATTCATATAACGTACTTTGTATATTTACATATGTGAGTGCGTGTGGGCGTACATACATGTAACAATGAGGTCTGCTTCTGGGCAGAAACAAATTGTCAGTTATTTAAAAATATTTTCTGTACTTAAAAGTGGTAATGTTGGAACTAGATAGTGGTGGTGGTTGCATAACATGATGAATGTACTAAATGCCACTGAATTATTCGCATTAAAATGATAAACTTTGTTATGCGTATTTTACCACAATTTTTAAAAAGTAATAAAACTGTATTTCCTTTTAAACACTAAGTACGCTCATCAGTTCCTAAACTGTAATTCAGCCCAGTTCATCCAAGTTAGCAGGATTTTGCAGTACTAGAAATATACTACCCACTCCACCAGAAGGGGCCTTTAATGTAGGCCTAAGATCTTCTGGATGTGCCATACTTGGGCCAAGAAATGGAGACTGGGCATTCTTTTGGCCAACAAAGTCTAAAGGCCTCACCTTCTACCCATTGGGAAGGCCACATCCCTGCCTACCGGTGACTACTATAGTAGAGAAGATGCCTGTTGATACCTCTTCCCACAGGAGGGCCACCCAGAGCAAGCATACTGGGGGGCCCAGTTCCACTTGATGCTCACACCAATGCTTCACAATTGCATAACACTTCATAGTATACACTCAGGTCTTCTCATGTGGCCCAGGGTGGGGCTCCTTCTAACGCACCACACATATCCACAATGCTTAAAGCTGTGGCAATGCTTCTTACTCCAATTTTGCAACTTTTTAAGCAAATGAAATGCTTCCATGAACTTAACAATCAAGAATTTTCTTACACAGGAGAAAGTTGCTGAATTCTCTTAAGATATCACATTTACTCCTTCCAGAACTGGATACTGAAGGGCAGAGATTGACAACTAAGAAGATGGATGGTATAGCCACAGATATTGCTCAAATGAAGCTCAATGATTTTGTGTGTGTGTGTGTGTGAGGAAGATCAGCCCTGAGCTAACATCCATGCTAATCCTCCTCTTTTTGCTGAGGAAGACCGGCTCTGAGCTAACATCTATTGCCAATCCTCCTCCTTTTTTTCCCCCAAAGCCCCAGTAGATAGTTGTATGTCATAGCTGCACATCCTTCTAGTTGCTGTATGTGGGACGCGGCCTCAGCATGGCCAGAGAAGCGGTGCGTCGGTGTGCGCCCGGGATCCGAACCCGGGCCGCCAGTAGCGGAGCATGCGCACTTAACCGCTAAGCCACAGGGCCGGCCCAATGATCATTATTTTTTAAATCTCATTCCCCAAAACTGGAGCTCTAAGTCCTAATTAATTGCCTTGACAAGAACCAGAGTCCTTGACACCAGTCATGAACAACCCTACAAATGAAAGGGGGTGGGAGGTGCCCTGACAAAGCCCATGTCCAAGCAGTAGAGTTTTCCTCAAGTCTCCCCAGGGCTCCTGGACATCATTAGCTCTGGATTTGTAGCACAAATTTATTTGCAAATGACATAACCTCCTCTCATGGCCTTTTAATAAGCCCATTTTGTGGAGTAACTAATGAACTGTCTCTAGCAATTCAAATCTATGAATATCTCTTTGGACCTTCCTGTTGCCAATACTTTGGGCTTTATTCTTTGATTCTGACCACACCTCCTGGCCTGGAGAGGGCTGACTCCATGCCACTAGTGTGATCCCAGCTGCTTATTATCTCCGGGGCAGCCCTGTTCCATTAGGTACTGTGCAAGATTAACTGTGGCCTGTGAATGAATGAGGGAGGGCTAAGGAGAAAATAAAGGTAGGACGGCTCTTTGAGGGGGCAGCACTGAGTCAAGTGCAGGGTCACTGCACTCAGACAAAGAGTTGCTGGTGTTAAAAGTCGCTGGAGACCAAGGCTTGGAATGTGGCCCTTAACCAAGAAGGCAAAGCCAGGCAGAAGCAGTAAAAGAAAGGGGTTCTTTGGAAAAAACAATGAACAGAGAGGAGTTAGACTCCGATGTGCAGTGCAAACATCATCTACCTCGTTAGCTTTGTCCTCAAAGGACCGGGCTCCCCACTTCACAGTGACTGGCCCCTACTATTCCACTGTTCCAAATCAAGCAACTCCAGATCTGCCATGCACAGAGGGAAGACAAATTTGGGTCCCTGTCTGGCTACTGGCTTTTTAACCACTCCAGCCAACCTTCCTGTGGTCAGGTGCCCACCAGAAGCAACCAGAGAGCTAGTTAAAAACAGAAATTCCTGGGATCCACCAAAATCCACTAACTCAGAATCTCCAGGAGTGGGGCCCAGGAATCTAGATACTTTTAAGCTCCATGGGTGGTTCCAATGCAGTCAGTCTACAAACCAGCATTTGGGAACCACTAAGTCACCTCACTTGCTTTCACACGAGGAATAAAAGCCAACGTCGTCCTTATAAAACCTAAGCAAGGCAGGGATTTTCCTTTAGAAAGAAAAAGATGCTCACTGTAATGCTTTAGCATTTGTTTACAGATCATTAAATGTAGAGAAAAAGAAGGCTAGAGACCCAAGAAAATGGTGTATTAAAAACTAGAACTGGAGGAACCAGGAATAAATTAGAGCATCACAAAGTTATCACCTGCATCAACAGAAAAATATATTTCAACATAAGAACAACCCAAGAAATACAATATTACATAAAATGACTCCCCATCTGTATTAGCTTTAACAATACATAATTAAGACAATAAATCTGCTGAGGGAAAAAATATCATGTAGGTCAATTTTTGTTTGCTTAAATCTAACAGATGGGAAATTTTTGCAGAAATTTTAACATTTACTTTCCTATGATATGTCAAGAAAGGCACTGTTCATAATATAAGACAGACCAATAGAAATAGCTACAACTCATAAGAGAACAGTTGTGAAATGTCTTAATCACTTTGGAAGTAGCCATTTCTATAAAATTTCATAATATTGTGCCAAATATTTTTAACTGGTCATTAAAACTGTCCTAAGAATCTCTATTGTAGACTTTGATATCTAATTCAAATTACTGTATAATTTTGGAAGCTACAAAATCAATTTTCCATAAAATATAATTTGGGCTTCACTAATCCAAGCTGGCCTTCTTCCTAATTAGGTTGAATTCATAGGGTTTTATTGTAACGCACTGCCAAATCAAATATAAATTACTTGGAACTTTGTGCTATTTTGGATTATCATACCATCCCTTCCCTCCATTAGCAGGGATGACCAGAGGCTGCTAATACAACAAACATTTAATGGATGGCAACACTGTCCCTTGCGCCCAGAAATAGAGATGCAGACACAAACATACCTTCAGATCTACTTGTAACCCTGCTTTCTGCCCTCTCTCTTGCTTGTGGCAAATAGTGAATTTCCCCAGTACAAAGAGAAACGCCAATCGACTCTCTCAAGCTAAAGGTAAACAGAAAGGAAGTGAGAAGAAAGGAATAAAAAAAAGACTGCAGCAGCTTTGGGAGAAGCAGTCTCCATGCCAAGAGATCATCACCTCCTCTAAATGTCCCCAATCCCCATAACATTTGAAATTCAAAGGAACAATGGAAATCCAGGACCTCAGGCTTGGCACAGGGAGTCTGAACTACCATGAGCTAAAATGGGGAACCAAAGCAGCCTGGAGTGGGCCCTCTGCACTTGATGAGAAGCAAGGAGTCAGTGAGAAAATGGAACTTCAGTTCTAAAAATAACCATTTTTTTTTCTTTTCTGGTTTTAATACTTTCTCTGCACCTTTGTTTTAAAGGCACTTCAGGAGTTCTGACATTTTCTTTCCACTTCTGAATCAATGGAGAGGAAATTAAACCACATGGAACCACATGGTAAGAGAGTTGACATCACCTTCTCATACACTTAACACAGACATACGCATGCATGAACTCACATACGTGTAGTCTCAGTTTTGCTCTGTTTAAGAGAGGGAGATACCAGCAGTGAAATCTTCTTATGTCACTGTTATAAAACTAGGGTTATTTGGAAGTAGGAATTAAGGAAGCACTTAATTACCACTATGGCCACCACCAACTTTCTCCTTCAACTGTTCACATAACGATAAAGAACCTGGACATTCGAGCCAGAGAGATTCAGATTTCCGTCCCAGCTCTACCTCCTCCTCTTGTGTGACCTGACACAGGTCAACTAATTTCTGTGACTCAGTTTCTTCATCTTTCAAATACTGGTAATTATTTTCATCCCAGTCACTATCACTCCATCATTAACCTCCCAGCAGAGGGGGCTACAATGTGCCCAGAAAGGATGCTTTAGGACACAGGTTCTGGCTGTCACTATCAAATCAGATCAAAGTGTCCTACCAGCGGCCTCTCATGGTGTTTAATCTCTTCCTTTTCTTGTCCTGCCACTGCTAGGGAAGAAAATGTTTAATTATCTCATGATGTAAAAACTTTGTGAGTGCTATTCTCTGTTTAGGACAAACATGGAAAACTTCGGAACACATCCAAATGGAGAACAGTCTGAGTCTTGACTGGAGCCTGCTGTAAACTACAGAAGGCGGGAAGACTGTCTTCTATATTCAAAGAGCCACTATCAGCTGAGCTATTCAACACCCAACCAGCAAGAGGAACACCATCAGGAAAAAAGAAAACACTCATACTCAAACTGAGAGAAATGGTGATCAGGACTGAGAAGTCAGTCTCTTCATACCCAGTCCCCGGATTTTTCCACTGCAGAGTATTTAATCATATAAATTGTGTGGCATTCCCAGTTTGTTTTTGTTACTCCTAAAGACAGGGACCCAGGCTGACACTAAGGAAGTTGTCCTCAATGAATTTCTCCTTTTCTATTCAATATCACAAATCTCTCTCAGTACCATATCTCATTTCAGGATATGGTACTTGTCCTGATATTAGCAGAAGTGCTAATGGTAAACATGGGTACTGACAAATAAATGGAATTTCTGTGTCCTAATGGGTCTGAAGAGCAGTAGTAGCCTCACGCTAATATTCGCAGAATTTCATGTCTTTCACAATATTTCACCCCAAGAAAGCTCAGCATCCACAGCAACAGATAATCTGTATTATTTCTTCTTGACTCTCTGAAATCCCCAAGTTCAATAGGAACCTTTTCTAAGCAACAAAATTTGTCTTGACCGCCTCTTCTTGGCAATGCGCTTGATCTTACAAAATACAAATAGACAAAAAAAGAATGGTTAACTGATTGAATTTTAAGACTGAAAAGTACATTGGGGGTCACAATCCAACTGCTCATTTTTATAGATATGATATTGGGGATCGGAGAAGTCAAACGATTTCCTCATCATTACACTGTGTGGAGAAAGACTAGAACCCTAGTCTCCCAGCTCGAAATTCCTTGTTTTTCTACATTGCTTAGAATTCCAACAATTCAAGACTGAATTTCTAATTGCTCAGCTGATAGGTATCAAGATCCTTGGCTGCCCTCACCACTTCAATTGTGGTAACAGTGTTTATGTACACGGGACAATAGCTTTAGGATCAAAAAAGCAAAATCATGCCTTAATTTTCAAAAAAGCTTGACCAACATGTTAATGACTGAATTGCCTCCTCTGTCAGGCATGATTCTCTAATTGGGCTGAGAGGAACTCAATCTAAGGGGCTTAACCTGGGGATGATGTTGAGGGCAACGCATGAATCTCTGAAACTAAAATTTTATGTAAATATGCATTTTTCTGGGACAAACTGTTATAATTTTTATCAGATTCTCAAATATTTCACCTTAAAATATTAACCAGCACTGTCCTAATACAAATATTCCCTCTTTCTAAAGTTGCAATGCCTTATGCTTCTTGTGAATTTCATAATATCCCCTCATCTCCATTTTCCTAAAAGTACTTGATGTGATATTAGAATTAGGTCAATACAACATGGATGGACACTGAGGGTATAATGCAAAGTGAAATAAGTCAGAGGGAGAAGGCCAAATACCGTATGATTTCCTTCATTAAGTAGTAGATAATAACAACAATAAACAAACACATAGGGACAGAGATTGGATTGGTGGTTACCAGAGGGGAAGGGGGGAGGGAGAAGGGTGAAAGGGATAATTCGGTACATGTGTGTGGTGATGGGTTGTAATTAGTATTTTGGTGGTGAACATGATGTAGTCCATGCAGAAACAGAAGTACAATGATGTACACCTGAAATTTTTGCAATGTTATAAACCAATGTTACTGCAATAAACAAAAAATTAAAAAAAAAAAAAAAGAATTAGGTCAATAATATTTTTGGAGATTTTTAAAAACACTCAGACCCTTGCCATAAATCTGCAAGTCCTGGCTAGTAATTACTGGCAAAGTGTTTTGGTGGTCCTGGGTATTGCCATTAACCATTGCGCACAGAATTCTTTTTAAAAGTACATTCTTAGTAATAAAACAGACCCTAACCTTGACTCAATTTAAAAGAGAAGCTCCAGAGATGAAATTTTCATGATTTTCCTTCTTTACCTGAAATCCACTTTATGAAATACTGACTTTTAAAAAACTTTAAGGTCAGTCTGACTATATCCAAAATGGTAAGATCTTGAAATATATAAGCTGTTGCTATTAAGCACCAAGGTATAAGGGTCCTCTTTAGTAGAAAGCTACGTTACTGTATAGTTGAAATCTAACTATCCATCATAAACACCTTCAGTACATTTGAAATGGCAGGGTGGACAGGTTCTCTCACACTGAAGGTCATTTATGAAGCGATCAAAGGCTGTAGCGGGAAAAAGAAGCATGAAGAGGGACAAGGCTTTACAGAATGAATAACCTTTCTCATTCTCAATATTTCTTATATTCTTTTACAACAAATTGCTTGGCTCTTGAGAACAGACTCATAAAAGAAGTGAAATATATTTTTCTATCCTGAATCAGAACTTTTTTTTTAAATAGATAAAGTTGTAATGACTGTTTCCAAACAATATGAGCCAACACTTCAAAAATTTCCAGTGTTTCAAAGACACAAATTACTCGGTGTATCTATGTCTATCAACTGAATGAGGAAGAAAAACACATGAAAGCCATTTGAAAGACAACACCTCCTAGGAGTTATGCTTGGAAGCTGGAAAAGCCTAGTAATCCCCTACCTAGATAAATAGAGTTTTCCAAATGACTAAGGGGACCAACAATAGAGCCGGGCCAAGCACTTGAATGGTATAAAGGAAAGCCCATATTAGACTTTGGGACAGAATCCAACATGTAGCTCCTTTATGGTTGGCCAACCTCTCTGTGACACAGCCCTACCTTGAGTGGAAGGGAACCAAAACAAAACAATATCTTCAAGCAATTTACACACAATTCAAATGGAATTTTTCCAAGTTCAGAAAATCTGAAGTTTATTCAGTCCATATGTTATCCCAGGTTTTTATCCCTTCTCTTTTTAACAAACAGAACTTAGAGACAAGCAGCCATTTCTTAGTTACTCAAGATCAAAATCCCTCCTCCAGTAATCACAAATCATTAGTGACAGTAACTGTGCGTCATTTGGAATGTTTGGGGATTATTTTTTCCTCTTAATAAGAAACTCACTGGACGCACTTTTAAAAGTGTCTTGGGAGCCCTACTCAATTCTTCTCCCGTTAGCAGCAAACACGTGGCATATGATGTGACCTAACATTGCATTCCTTAAACCAGGATTTAAGAAAACTGACAATAGTTCAATAGGGTGATTATCAATCACAGAAGACAGTATTCTGGAAAAGAAATCACACAGAGCATTTTTCTCATAAAGAAGATAAGCTTTTGCAGTAGAGTAGATCACTTTCACTACACAAGACAAAATTCATACCTTCGGAGGAGATAGTACAGCATATTCTAGTTGGAAAGACCCTAGGTCAAATCCTACCTTTGCCAATCGACCCTGTACAAGTTACTTAATCTGATGCTCAGTCTCATCATTTGTAAACTGGTAATGATAATAATAATACCTACCTCATAAGGTTGTTGAGATGATTAAACGAGATAATGCATGTAAACCACCGAACAGTGTCTCACACACAAGCAAGCCTTCAATAAATGTTATTACTACGTTATTAGTATTGTCATTACTACATTTTTAATTACCAAAATCAAGGAATGAAAAGCAAGATCCGAATGTTTCTTTCCTTGATTCTGCCTGTCATTCTGTTCTCATGCACAAAAATTTCCTTGTGTCTCTTTCCCCTCACAAAATTTAAAAAACTCTTTCCCGCAGGGGAGAAAAGTACTAGAACCACACGGAACATTTTGAGAGTGTCTATTATTCCCATTACTTTCTCAAGAATTGGATTGTTCTGAACACTTTCATTCTCTCCTCGCATCTTCCATCGTTGTTCCCAAGGGGTCAAATTAACTTACAAGAGAATCAGCCTGAGAGAATCAGCCTTCCTGTTCCTTAACTTTAAGAAGAGGATTCAGAATTCCCAGGCCCGAGATGTCCCTTTGAGCAGCTCAGAGGCATCTCAAACCAACAGGCAAGAAAGAGCAGCCATTCATGGAACAAATAAGTGATTTGCATTTCCAAGGATGTGGGGAAACATATTAGTTATAATTAGCAAACATGCAGAGTTCCTGTGACAGCTTCACTTTACAAACCCTTGAATGTTTGACAAGAAAAGGTCATGTTTTGTAAAATCCTCAAAAGGTCATTCAATAACAAATCACATGAATGAAATCGCAAGGGTTCAGGGAGGTTAACAGAAACACCACAGGCAGTAAAGTGCGTTTTCAAGGTAAACAAGGAAAGAGGGAAAGCAGCCTTGCCTCAGCTCCGGAAAGGGAGAAATAGAAGCAATCTCTAATTTACCAAACACTATAATTTCAAGACATTTTTTCTGTACTTGGTGGTTTAACACTGAATGTTATTTCTCATGTTCAGCACACTTGGAGGATTAGCAGATAACAGCCCAGCAACATTTCAACAGTTCTTCAAAAGGTCTAGGCTGACCCTAGCCAAGGCTTTCTTTTGTATTTTTCATTTAATAAATCACACCAGTGGATTCCACTTAAAATAAATAGGTGGCTGCATACATGCATGCACACACTCACATCCATATACACTCACAGAAGGTCCTCATGCAGAACCCCCCCCCACACACACACACACCCCAAATCTGGAAACTTTAGCCCGAGAAGCCTTTTCTTCTGGCACTTTGACCTGCTCATGACCTCTTTCTTCCCAGGTCTATTTTCTTCTTCAGTGAGAGCCAGCCTCACATCTCTCACAGTCAGGAATAACAAAGGCTTGTTTATATAGGGTAATTTAGCTCCAAGATCAGTGGGGAGGCAAGACGGATGATGCATCTGATCCACAGGTTGAAGGCACAATTCAGATGTACAGGGCCGACAGGTTTAAAGGGGGCTCCCTAGGGGCAGGACCAACTAGCTGGCTGCCTTCCAGAAAGTACAGCCAAGGCACATGAAGGGGGGAGCATTCTCTAGGCTGCCTCAGACTTGGGCACACCTTTCACACTCAGGGTACTGGGTGTTAAGATTAAGAATGCTGTGGAAAGAAGGTGCTAGAGACTGAGGCCAAGGAGGCAGGCAGCACAGACCCCAGAATTCCTAGAAAGAAGAGTCACCCATTTGAGCCCCTGGAAAAGGAGGCAGCATCTTAAGAAAGAAGCATGGGACTCGGAGTTGGCAGACCTAGTGCCTAACTTGCTCTGTGATCTTGAGCAGATTAATTTGACCTTTCTGAGCCGCAATTTTTCCATGCGTAAAACGGGTTAATACTTCTTGCTTACTTTCACAGGTAAGATAAGGATAAAACAAAATAAGAAGTAGCTAGAGAAAGCAATGTGTTATTTTATGCCAGCAAGGGCTTGGGTAGAAGTCCTGACTTTTATGACCACTGCTTTCTGCGTCCTACTTCAGCCTCAGAATCTCACTGAGAAACCACTCTCTCAAGTCCTGCTCTGCCCAATATTATAGTCATGTGGAGCTACTTAAATCTAAATTTTAATTAAATATTACATAAAATTTAAAATTCACTTCCTCGGTCTCAGTAGCACATTTCAAGTGCTCTATAACTACACATGGCTAGTGGCTACCATATTGGACAGTGCAGATACAGAAAATTTCCATCACCACAAAAAATTGTATTGGGTGGTAGTACCACTTAGACCTACCTGCTTTAGACAGAAGACAGCCATGCCAACCTTTCCCTCATCACCACCCCACCCTCTCCGGACATCCCACGTTACCTCAGCCTCCTTCATTCCATATATACAGTAAGACCATCCTCCAGATACAGCCCTGACTGATGGTTCAAGCATGTAGCTCTCACCTTTACAATTACCTGCCCACCATAAAGCCCCACCAGTTTGGCGACTGTTCGATCAGAATGACGGTCAGAAACAGGACACCTCACTTTGTCTTTCTTGCCAACTATTTTAGCTTATTTGCCACAAGTACAGGGTATAATTAATATCACACAGGAGCCAGCATTGTCATTTTTCAAATCATTTCCCTGGAAATGTTCTACACCTCTTAATGGCCCTGCTAATGCTGTAGCTGTCATGTTTTGGACAGCTGCACTTTTACAAGACAAACTCTGCAGCGCCAGGAGCCTCTCTGCAGACTTTTTAGCTCAGAGGCTCAGAGGCCATGAACACCAGCCAGTAATGGCTAGATGGAAATCTCTGATTAATTTTTTTACCTCTTGGTGCTGACTGCTTCTCAAGTGTCACCTTCCTGGCTTCCATCCCTAGCTACCTCACCCCCTCTTGCCCTCTCCCCTTGCCCTCCACCCCCACCCTCCTCTCTTCTATGCCACCTGATGGACAGGAGAAGAATGAAATAGGCTGAAGTCACATGACTGACTAAAGCCAGGACACTCTGCCCAGAGGTGCAAAGACTTAAACACCTGGATGGAAGCCAGGCCTCCTTGCTAAATGCTACATGCTGCAAAAGTAGGGCCCTTTATGCCTATTTAATTTTATTTTTCAGAAATACACTTATTCTTTCCTGATAACTTTTAGCAAAATGTTCACATTTCTCTATATACTGGGAGTGTACGAAAAAAGACTAGGCAAAAAGAAGGACAATGAAAGGAGGGTTATATTTGAAGCCCCCCAGGAGCCATGCACAAAGCAAGCAAGGCCAATCTGAGCCACGCCAAATATTTGCTAAGGGACACAGAATGAAGACACCTGTAAACAAGACGGAGTAATTCACCAGATTGTTTTGGGTAGTAGCAGCATTTTTCTGCTGCTTTTCATAGGTGAAAATTTTTTTTTCTTTAAATAATCGGTTTAAAATAAAGATGGATTGTTTGAGTTGGATGTCATGGTTAATTCTGCCCAGAAAATATAACTACATCATTCAACACTGTCCAGGAAAGCCCTCTCTGCTAAGGCCTTCTGCCTTACAGGGAGAGACAGCCAGATTTGTCTTAAAAGGAATCTAAAGCCATGCCCGGGACATGGCTCCCTTTTTTAGGCTAAACAGCAGTGTTGATTCGCTGCTCCTTTAATACAGTGTTTATTAGTGATCCGCAGCCCAGGGAGAGACGAGCACACAATTTCCTTTCACGCTGCGTCTGCAAAATGCTACAGAAAGTTGGACTCATCAGTGAAGCAGCAGGTCCCTTGGTTGAAACCAGCCAGGCCAGAAAAGTGACATGAACAGGATGCTGCTAAACATGCACAATTTGAAAATACACACTGTATTCTCTTCTGCATGATTTGCTGCCATTTAAAAGACAATAAACAGCAACTTTAGATTGCTAACAACGTGTCATTTAAGGTTTGCTGTTGCTCAACATCAAGAAAAATCAATGCCGGCTCTACGGGGGCAGCAAACCCCGAGAACTGAGCTCCATTTCAGGTCTGTTTGAACTCATTTCCTTTCTCCACGGTTGCCCCCTTGTACTCCCCCTCAGGCGTCCCCTCGCAGCAGGCTGACAGCTTGACACATTGACAGCTCGCACTGAATGACAACTGATTTGTACAAATTTCAAGCCTTATAAATCTACCTGTCACAACAACAACATAAAAGCGCCCAGGCCCAGCAGGTAATTCAGAAAAAGCTTCCCTTGACAGCACTTTCTGAAAAGCAATGGCGTGCCTCCTGCCAAAAATTCCAACTATCATCCTTGTATAACTTTGAATAAAAATTCAGGGCCCATTTTCTTGCCAACAGGCTACCAATCGTCTTATTTAAAGATTAAAAAGAGTGAACGGGAATGGGGGGAAGAAAACATCCACACAATTTCATTTTATACTGATATGAAAGTAGCACCACCTGCTACGCCAGGATTACCACACCGTTTTTCTCTCCGGTGCTCAGAAGGAGTAAATGAGTGAGGCTTCTTACGGTATTTAAACAATATCCCAGATTGCAAGGGCTATGCCTCTCAGAACCCTCCCCGCTCACCTGGGGCTAGTCCTGCTGCCAGAGGTAGGTGGTTTGACTGGTGGGGGGCGGAGGGGCAGGGGTCCGAGGCCAGCGGCTGTTGCTTTAAGTAAAACGACTCCAAGATTTCTCCACGACAAAGGCCCTTCACGTGTCTGTCCACAGCCCCACCTCTCTTGACCACTCTTCTTACTAAAATGATCAAACTATGTCAAGGTAAACCTTTATCAAAACACTCATTTCATTCACATCAACAGTGTATCATATTATTTCATCACTGCATCTTTATTGCAAAATAATAACTGGAGTTGAGAATTTGGACATGGTTTTTAGGTGTGGTTTTATAATTACGTGTAACACTGAAGAAAACAGTCTTTCAGCAAAACAAGGCACTTGAGAGAGACAGAGAAACTAAGTACATGAGCACTTAAACAGGAAAGAGCAGTTTACAAAAAATTCCTCTTTATCTCTACTATTCATGCGCTTCCCATTCACTTAGTATAGAGAAGAGTGTAGCAAAAAAGTGGTTGGCATAATTTCTCATGTATTTCATTTGCTCATGTAAAATCTTTCCGCAGACTCATGGATGGGAAAATGAACTTGGTCTTGCCTTTGAGGGTTTAAATGCATGTTGAATGGGGATGCTAACACGACTCCTAGGAAGAGGACCAAGGATGAGGGCAAAGTGAGTGTCCATCCAATTGGCTGAACTCAGAAGCCATAATGGTGCCAGCAAAGCATCCTGTCACAGAGCAAGTCACCTCCTCTCTTCAGCAGGGGCAAACGTAACAGTGAAGAACACAGATGCGGGGGATGGAAATTTTGGTTTTGGTTTCAAATCCTGGCTTTTCCTTTTATGAGTTTTCCTTTTATGAGTCATGTAACTTTAGGCAAGTTATATTTACACTCTCTTTGGGTCAATTTCACACCATACAACAGGGATCGTAATCATACTTACCTCAGAGAGTATGAGGATTCAATGCCTGTAAAAAGTTTAGTTCATAATAAACGATATCTATTCATTCACAAATGGATACGTACACGTACATATATATAAAAAACATTAAAAGTGATAAGTGCTGTAAAGAAAAAAAGCAGGTTATCATATTATTAGTAGTAGTATTCTCTTCAAGATTACAGATAAAATTACTTTTCTTCCATGGATTGTAAACTTCTCAAGTAGTAAAAAAAAAAAAAAAAAAAAAAAGGTAGGAAATAACCTCTGAAAATGTTGTAATTCATTTGGTTAAAATGTTCAGATAAGAGACCAGTATAGCTGGACTGAATTTCTTTCCCGCCTTTTATAAATTTCTTTACCTACTCTTTTCAACTTGTTTCTTCATTAGCTCATGACTAATGACACCATTCAGTGTGTTGGTGGAAAAATATATTAATTTAGAAGCACATAATTTGCACTGTGTTAACACCATTTATCATTAATACTATGACTATGTGGACTACAAGGGGAGAAAAGCAACATATACACACACAATATGCACACAAGTATGTAAACACACATAAATATATTTAGAAAGAGAATATTCTGGCCCCAAAATGTAGCTGTCAGTATTAGCTGGCTAATCTTGAGACTGAGATTACAGAATAGAATAGGATCTTATGATTTGCTGTAAAGCCAAACTGTCAACATCCAGCTGAACCCTAAAATATAACTGAGATTAGAATTATCCAAATTATATAAACTGATATCCACTCTGTAACATTCTTGTTATTATCCTTCTCAATTTGGTTAATGTCAAACCTGACAAGGGCCGACAACTTCAGATGCCAACAGGGAACAACAATCAGCAAATCCATTATTTTGTAATTATTTGTATGACCAAGAGCATGTGTTTTGATTATGAGCCATTAGTGGCCATCAGTAAATAAAATTGGGTTTGAATTTCACAAGCATGTTTGAATTTCAAAAGATTTGCATATCATGCTAAGAAGCCAAAATCAAACTAAATTGTCCTGTAATAAAGTAATTGTTAAGTCATAGACCAAAACAACCACATATCAAATCTTTGTAGAAGGAGATGGGAAAAAAACCAACTACGTACAAAATTGATAAGGTAAGGATAATTTACATTAATTAAACCAGCCTTTTTCATCTTTCATCAATGATAAGGTAAACATATGAGAAGAGGTGAGGCATGAATAGGAAAAAACAAGATATCTCAGTTAAAGTTCATCTTCAAGCCAATATCCACTCAGAGTAAGTAAATTAGATTGTTTCCACATTAACCTTTCTCTTCTCAACAACCCGTTCTGGCCTAACAAAATGATAAATAATATTTTTGTTAATCTTCCTTACATCAATCACCGAGATTTAACAAACACTGTCTCACATACGCTGGGATCCCCCCTACTATGACCAATTAAATAACATATCATTCAAGGGAGAACTGCAGGGCTGACAGAGGCATAATCAAGTACAGTGCTGGTCAGTTAAGTCATACATTGGCCCACTGAGAGTTTGCTTAGGAAAAAATAATTAGAAAACTTTAGATGCAAAATACACGATGTCTTATGTGTCTTTTATGTTTGTGTGTGTGTTGTAACTACTTGTTTCCCAAGCAGTAAGAAAGAGCAGTGCTTTCAAACCTGTTGGCCTTTGGTGCCTACAAACGTTTCTTTTATTCCTTAGAGGCTCCTCACTTAGCTGCTTACTTCTCCACCTCAATAAAGGCCAAATCTGGAATCTCAGAATGTCATCCACCTGTTAGCCATTAGTCCACAGAAGCGGATAGGCTTTAAACTAAAAAGTGGTATTTCCCTGCAACCTAGGAGAAGGCACCAAATACCACTCACTGAGAAAATCCCTAGGCCTTTGAGCAGCTTCCTTGTGCCCCAGAGCTGGGCCCTTAGGTTCAGGATGACTCCCCTACTCCCTAAGTGCATTCTATATTAGCCCATCAACAGATGTGCCCATGGCAACCAAAGGCTAAATTTTCAGTCCTTCAACCAACAACACTGAGAAGAATGGCTGAGTTTCTACTGCCCACGGATCTCTGTCTACATTTGATGGAACAAAAGGATCAACTTCACCCAATCTTTCCCACAGAACAACTGGTCACAAAAACATTTTCCTGCCACCTGAGATCATGTGAGAAGCACACATCATGAGTCACCACGGCCTCCTCAGCTTACTTACAGGAAAAGCCAAGTGTCTGAGGCCATAAGCTACTTAACCAGGCACCACCTACCCAGTCTGAAGGCCACCAAGAGCCCATGCACAGCCAGTCTGGTGCCCCCCAGGGGCAAGATAGGACAGCTGGCCAGGACAAAAAGGAGAGAGGATCCACACAGCCTCTGGCTTGAACTTCCACAGAATCAGTAAATTTTTACCACTTAGGACAAGCCATGTTATTTGTAACTGTCAGAGGAAGGAAAATCTGTAATTGTTAAGGGGGATGAAGCCTGTGCAAATTCTTTCCTGAGCAAAGTGAACAGTCAATCACTTTTATAAGGACAGCAACAACTGAAACTATCCATTCGTATACTTTCCTTTAGTCAACAATATTACCTTTAGTAATCTGGGGAATGTGCATCCATAAATTACAGAAAGTGTTATTGCATTGCTGAATAAACAGCAACATTTCCATCAGCAGCAGCAGTGGCAGCCCCACAAAGGTATAACAAACAGACTCAATCATTTTCTTGTCAAGCTTTGCAATGACTGCAGAGTTTACTGCTGGAGATAATGTTGCTTTCCTCAGCATTGTGTGCCAAACTGCAAACTGCTTATTAAAACAAAACCTCTTTTTCGGAGCAGCATGAGTCGGATAATCACTATTGCACTCAAGAAAAAACAGGTTTGGTGCCCAGAGGAGGTTAGCAACCAGGCATATGTGTTAACATTCGGTTGGTAAAAACTGGTTAAAAAATAAAGTATCGGACATTGCAGTGGGGCGGGAAGAAGTTAACTTACTAACATCACTGTCCCAAGGTTGACTATTTTCCTTATGACATCATTTAGTTTTTTGACAATGTGTTTCAAAGTACTGAGCTAGAGGGCTTGATGGAAGCTTTGGTGTGGGGGGTCAAGAGAAAGAGAAAGAGTAGAGAAGACGATTATGGAAGAAAACCAGAAATGAGCTGCAGCCTGCTAGTCTTCATGGGAAGAAATCTCTGGAAGAAACCGTATTCCAGGGGCAGGAGATAAGACGGAAGAAAAGAGCAGGAGGGAAGCGAGTAAACTTTAAGAACTAGGGATTTGTGACTTACCTATTTCTGAAGACAGCACCTATTATTACTCTCCGAAGAAATCCCTTGACATAACTAAGCCAGCAATAGCACTAAAAAACCATCCCCAATTTTCCCCGCTTAAAATAGATTGACAGCCATTTTACTGAGCCTGAGGAACAGGTATGCTGAGACAGCCTGCGAGGCCTGCCGTGTCAGGAGAGCTGCTCTGCGAGGAAAATCATTATTCCCGACTACAGAAGAGCTGCCCCAATTCTTTTCCATGTTTTTTTCTTTTCATGCCCATTAAAGATGAATTAATATCAAAGTAGGCAGACTCTCTCCCCTCAGCCCACCCCGCCACTGTCTCGATGCTGCTGATAGCCTTTTGGCCCCAGCTATCAGCTGTGGAAGAGGAAAGCCTATACTTTGGATGTCCCTATCAGAACAGGAAATTAGACTCGGAAGACTTTATTATAACTTTGGGCAGCATATGAGGTTTGACTCCTATCATTGCTCTAAAATGAGAACGAGCAGAAAACAAAGAAAAAGAAAACTACCACAAATGTAGAGTGGAAAGGCAACTCCAGTAACTGTCGTTCAAGGAGGCAAATGCAGGTGAGCCCCGTGCCACGGTTCCTGGGAGGGTTGGTCAGTGCCCGGCTCTCACCCCTCCTCCTCTCGGCTTTAAACCAGCAGAACCAAGGGCCTTTCCAACCCAGCTTGTTCCTCTTTGCCATCTCAGGGCCTAAAGTCATGCTGTTCCCTCTGCCTGGAAAGCTTTTTCTCCCTTTGCTTGGTTCACCATTCACACCTTTAGGCACTTCCTTCCCTGATCACATAACCTTAAGCAGCCCCCTGCTCCTCCACCTGACCCCCATCATCTCCTCTGCTTTTCTTTTGACTTTTCTTCAGATCATTATCTGTAGCTGAGATTATATCATTTATGAATTTATTGATATGTTCATTACCTGTCTCTTCCAAGACTAGGTGGACTCCATAAAGGCAAGCACTTAATTTTATTGAGGACAATATCCCCAGCACCTAGAATAGTGCCCAGCACCCAGTAAGCAGGTGCTCAATAAATATCTGATAAATTACTTAAACACTATTCTGTAGTCATGGAGAAAATACCCTCATGAATGTAAATCAGAGACCTCTGTCAGACTCGAATGATGGTTTAAGTGCAAATTATGAGTCCTGATCATGGGAAGGATTGCGGAGAATCTTAAAAGAGAAGAAATCTTTATTCTCACATCTCCAAGAATGTGCAAGAATAAGTTACTGCTCTTGAATTGAGGGTGATCCATAGAAATTTTGGTTTTGTTTGTTTAAAGTACAAATGTGAAGGAAATTTGGACACCTGTAAGTGAGGATGATACAAAGGCTTGCCCCATCTGTTTTTAAATGCTATTTTTAATGTGCAATTATTGGCACAAAGAAATAAGAATTGAAAATAGTACATCTACAATACCCATGTTTCCACTCAGCTTTATCAAATCTTAACATGTGGAGCCATATTTGTATCAGATTAAGTTTAAAGAAACAAATACTATAAAAAGAAATGATTGCCTATCTATTTTATTGTGAGGATTATCTACATTCTGAAGTCTAAAGATATTTAGGGCCGGCCCCGTGGCTTAGCGGTTAAGTGCGTGCGCTCCGCTGCCGGCGGCCCGGGTTCGGATCCCGGGTGCGCACCGAGGCACCACTCCTCCAGCCATGCTGAGGCCGCGTCCCACATACAGCAACTAGAAGGATGTGCAGCTATGACAGACAGCTATGTACTGGGGCTTTGGGGGAAAAATAAATAAATAAATCTAAAGATATTTAAGTCACTATTAAGTGCCACATATTATAATAGTTACCAGCTTCCAAAAGCATTTGTCATCCATTCTCACCTCTCTTTTTCTGCCAGCATTTTAATTCTCTCTTCACTCCTCTTCCACATCCCTCACCATGGTTTCTTTTTGTTCATTTCTCCTGATCTCCTGGCTGATTCCCCAACTGCTTTCAAAGTTGGGTCAGATCATGTCATATATCAAAATAAATTCCAAATAAGAAAACACGTTTTTGTTTTTGTTTTTGTTTTGAGGAAGATTAGCCCTGAGCTAACATCTGTCGCCAATCCTCCTCTTTTTTGCTGAGGAAGATTGCCCCTGGGCTAACATCGTGCCCATCTTCCTCTACTTTATATGGGACACCACCACAGCATGGCTTTGATAAGTAGCACGTAGGTCCGCACCAGAGATCCAAACCTGCGAATCCCGGGCCACCAAAGCAGAGCACATGAACTTAACCACTACGCCACCAGGCCGGCCCCAAGAAAACATCTTTTTTAAAAAAGAAACCATAAAAACACTAGAAGAAAACCAAGGAGTAGAGAAGTCCCTTCTACTGAAACTAACAATCCAAAAGCCATAAAATAAAAAATGATAAATTCAATTGCATAAAAATCAACTGCATACAAAGCAAAAATTTTACATGAAAAAAAAAAATAAAGCAAACAAAAGCCATCAAAAACAAATCAGAAGGCAACAAAAAAATGTGAAAAAAAAACCCCTGTAACTCAATCACAGCAAAAGGACAAATTACTTACACACAGGGTACACACATGTATACACACATTTATACACACACATGAAAACACATATATATACACAGAGCCCCAAAAACAATCATAAAAAAGACAAAAAACTAATAGAAAAATGTACAACGAATACAAACACACAGTTTACAGAAAAGGAAATACAAATGTTTCTTCAATATATAATAGGATGCTTAACGTCATTCATAAGAGAAATGCAAATTAACAGACTGAGAAACCATTTTTTTAATCTACCAGATTGGCAAGAATGCAAAAGTTTAATAACATGCTCTGTTGGTAAGGCTGTGGGAAAACAAGCATGCACCTATGACTGCTGGTGAGGGAATAAATTAGTTAGCTCCTGAGGAGTGCAATTTGGCAATGTCTACTCAAATTACAAATGCATATGCCCTTTGACCCAGCAAGTCTATTTCTAGGAATTTATCCTATAGAAATAGCTGCAAACATTCAAAAATGACAGTTTAAGATCATGGATTGCAGCTCTCTAATAGTGAAAGGAAGAGAGCAAGCATAATGTCCATCAACAGGGGACTGGATAAACAAATTACAGTGGAACACTATGCACCCATAAAAAGTTAATGAGAAAGCTTTCTGTATACTGATATGGAAAGGTATTTTTGTTAAGTGAAAAAACCAAGGGGCAAAATAATATGAATAAAATGCTGTATTTTGTACCAATGGGAAAGGAATAATATATATATTTAATTTTGCTTGTACATACAAAATTTTAGAAACTCTGAAAAAATATAAAAGAAACCAAAAAGTTGCCTTTGGGGATTAGAGTAAGAACTGAGGAAGATAAGGAACAGAATGGGAGGAAAACTTTTCATAATCTTTCCTATCTCAAGTTTCAAATCATAAGGAGTATTACCTATTCAAAAATCGAAATTGATAAAATATAAACCTCTACTCACAGAATGTTAGAGCATTTTAAATGTCAAAAATACAGTTTTGCTAGAGCTGTGTGCCCTAAATAGAGAAAGGAAGACCCTGAGTGGGAAAGAGCTCATGTGGACTGGGCAAGAATAAAGAAAGGCTGGGGAAGCCTCCATGCATTTCCGCCTTGAAGTGACCAACAGACTACTGCAACACACACAACTCAGTACACTTTTAACAAAAAGACTGCAGGCCTAGTTGGTCCATTTTCTCTCTTTGGCCATTCCTTCACTTTCTGGATGTCATGGTAGCACACTTCCCAGGTCCTCTCTCTTTCTCTTCCTTGTACCCAGTCCCTCCTGTGATGTCTCACTCACCTTCCTCCTCCCAGCCCCAGCACTCTGTCCTGCCTTGCCAATAAACCCTCTCTCACTTCACCTCTCTGATATCCCACAACTGACTCTTCACTCCCTTCACTCTTCCTTGTCTCAGATCTTGCTTGGTTCACAGCAAGTGGCTAGACCAGTAACATAGTGCTACCTTAGATTATCAGTGAATAAAAGAAGATCAAAAGGAAATGGTGTCCAGTTTCACTAAGAAAACATAAGCAAGACAAGATTCAGCATCCATTTATGAGCAAAGTACCTCAACATAATAAAGGCCATACACAACAAACCCACAGCTAACATCATACTCAACGGTGAAAAACTGAAAGCTATCCCTGTAAGAACAGGAACAAGACAAGGATGCCCATTCTCACCACTCTTACTCAACACAGTATTAGAAGTCCTAGCCAGAGCAATTAGGAAAGAAAAAAATAAATAAAAGGAATGAAAATTGTAAAGGAAGAAGTAAAACTGTCACTATTTGCAGATGACATGATTTTATATATTGGAAACCCTAAAGAATCCACAAAAATAGTGTTAGAAATAATTAACAAATACAGTAAAGTCGCAGGGTACAGAATTAACATACAAAAATCAGCTGCGATTCTACAGACTAACAACGAACTAGCAGAAAGAGCAATCAAGAATACAATCCCATTTATAATCACAAAAAAAGAATAAAATCCCTTGGAATAAATTTAACCAAGGAGGTGAAAGACCTATACACTGAAAATTGTAAGACACTGTTGAAAGACATCAAAGAAGACACAAAGCAATGGAAAAATATTCCGTGCTCATGGACTGGAAGAATTAATATAGTTAAAATGCTCCTATTACCTAAAGCAATCTTACAGATTCAATGTAATCCCTATCAGAATCCCAAGCGCATTTGTCACAGAAATAGAAGAATCCTAAAATTTATATGGAAAAACAAAAGACCCTGAATAGTCAAAGCAATCCTGAGAAAAAAGAACAAAGCTGGAGGTATCACACTCCCTGATTTCAAAATATACTACAACTCTATAGTAATCAAAACAGCATAGTACTGGCACAAAAACAGACACACAGATCAATGTAACAGAACTGAGAGCCTAGAAATAAACCCACACATTTGTGGACAGCTAATTTTCAACAAAGGACCCAAAAACATACAATGGAGAAAGGAAAGTCTCTTCAATAAAGTGTTGGGAAAACTGGACAGCCACATGCAAAAAAATGAAAATAGACCATTCTCTTACACCATACACAAAAATTAACTCAAAATGGATTAAAGACTTGAATGTAAGACCTGAAACCGTATAACTGCTAGAAGAAAACAGAGGCAGCATGCTCTCTGACATTGGTCTTAGCAGCATCTTTTTGAATATGTCTCCTCAGGCAAGGGAAACAAAAGAAAAAATAAAATGGGGCTTCATCAAACTAAAAAGTTTCTGCATGGCAAAGGAAATCATTGACAAAACAAAAAGACAACCTACCAATTGGGAGAAGATATTTGCAAATCATATATCCAATAAATGGTCAATATCCAAAATATATAAAGAACTCATACAACTCAACAACAAAAAAAACAACCAACCAGATTAAAAAATGTTCAGATCCTCTGAACAGACATTTTTCGAAAGATATACAGATGGCCAACAAGCACATGAAAAGATATTCAACATCACTAATTATTAGGGAAATGCAAATCAAAACTACAATGAGATATCACCTCATGCCCATCAGAATGGCTATAATTAACAAGATAAGAAATAACAAGTATTGGAGAGGATGTGGAGAAAAAGGAACCCCTGTACACTGCTGGTGGGAATGTAAACTGGCGCAGCCACTATGGAAAACAGAACGGAGATTCCTCAAAAAATTAAAAATACAACTACCATATGATCCAGCTATTCCGCTTCTGGGTATTTATCCAAAAAATACAAAAACACTAATTTGAAAAGATATATGCACCCCTATATTCATCGCAGCATTATTCACAATAGCCAAGACCTGGAAATAACTTAAGTGGCCATTGATAAATGGATAAAGAAGATGTGGTATACACACACACACACACACACACACAATGGAATACTACTCAGCCATAAAAAAGATGAAATCTTGCCATTTGCAACAACATGGATGGAGCTTGAGGGTGTTATGCTAAGAGAAATAAGTGGAGGCAGAGAAAGACAAATACTGTATGATTTTACTCATATGTAGAAGATAAACAAACAAATCCATAGATACAGAGAACAGATTGGTAGTTACCAGAGGGGAAGGGGGGGGTAGTGGGAGGATGAAAGGGGTAAAGGGGCACATGTGTACGGTGATGGATGGCAATTAG
This sequence comes from Ceratotherium simum simum, assembly GCF_057802395.1. Classification (NCBI taxonomy): domain Eukaryota; kingdom Metazoa; phylum Chordata; class Mammalia; order Perissodactyla; family Rhinocerotidae; genus Ceratotherium; species Ceratotherium simum. The sequence goes on from NC_141905.1 coordinate 26,447,414, forward strand.
ACTTTTGGTGGTGAACATGATATAGTCTAAAAAGAAGTCAAAATACAATGACGTACACCTGAAATGTATATAATCTTATAAACCAATGTTACCTCAATAAAAAAGAAAAGAAAACATAAGCAAGAATGCTTTATCATTTATCTTTATCTAGCATTCAGCTGCACAAAAAGAGGTCTTGGAGACAGGATTTTAGGGGTTGTACAAGAGACAGCCAGCATGCATCACCTCTTCTAAGGATCCCAGCACTGCCCATTGCCCCACGAAGGAGTGCACCTGCAGGGACAAGTTTGCTCCCAACCTTGGCTGACTGAACCAGGATAGATGGGCACTCAACTGAACACTGGCCATCCACAGGGGCCAGCAACCTCTCACGTTAGATTAGGGCTATGTACCTTTCCAGTCTGTCACAGTATCTCTGGATCCCAGTTCTGTCATGCAAAGGCACTGATCTTAGATTCCTCCCTGCTTCAAGGTGTCCTAAAGACTTGACCAGTACGTCATCAACCGCCTTAGTCACAGCAACTCACACAGAACCACAGACAGAGGAATGTGGCACACCGTTAGACACTCTACAGAAATGCCACTTGATCTATTCATTTTATAACACACGTCTTTTTAAATACAATTTTGGTAATTATATGTATGTATGTAAAAGATAGATTAGCAAAGTGTTGTTAAACATGTGGGTTTTAATATTTCAATTTAAAAATAATAATGCATTATCTCAGCAGGTTATTTGTCTTAAGGGGCCTCTAAAATACTCAATGGGTTCCCTTAAACAGAAAAAAAATACAAGCCTCAATATTATATTTTTAACATCCTTTGCAAATCACTAACAAAAGCATCTAAGAATGTAAATTTCAGTTTAGCCTATATGTATACCACTCCAAGTTCTATAGCAATGGAATTCAAATGAATGAGATTTTATTATAGGTGAAAAATAAACATTGACAAGTATGTGACAAAACTAGAAATTTCATACTCTGCTAATGGAAATATAAGTTGGCACAACCACTCTGGAAAACTGCTGGGCAGTATACACTAACATTGAACAACCAGTACACTCTATGACCCAGCAATTCTATCCCTAGGTACGTATCCAACAGAAATGGGTATGTATGTTCACCAAAAGACAGACAAGAATGTTCGTAGCAGCACCACTCATAATAGCCAGAAACTATTGGGAAACAACCCAAATATCCATCAATAGTAGAATAGCTTTTAAAAATCCGGCATATCCATACAATGGAATACTCTGTAGCAATGAGAATGCATGAATCAACATCAACATGGATGAATCTCACAGGTATAATGTTGAGCAAATGAAGCCAAAAACAGAAGAGGACATACTATATGATTTCACTGGCACAAAAGTTTAAAACAAGCAAAACTAATCTCTGCTGTTAGAGGTCAGGACAGCAGTCAGTTACCCTTGGTGGGAGAAGGGGTACACGTGGTACCTAGGACAGACAGTCGGGGAGCTTCTGGATGCCAATATTCTGTATCCTGCTCTGAATGCTGATGACACTGGTCTGTTCACTTTGTGATAATTAATCAAGCTGGGCACTTAGGATTTGTGCACTTTTTTGTATGTATGTTATACATCAACAAAACATTTATTTTAAAGATTTAGAAAAAAATTGCCTGCAATTACCCTTCAAAGCGTCAGGTACCTGAACTGCTGCCCCAAAGTTAGAGGGACCCTTAATTCCTATTGTTAGCTCCTGACATGTCCAAATGATTCTTTGGCTACTTGTTAATAATGGAATCAAAAGGCACTAATCTCATTATTGCCTGTCAGCAGGCGCTGTCAGAATGCTGTTGGCCATTAGTCACCTGCTGCTGCAATCAGAGACTTGCAAAGCACCCAAAAGGAGACATAAAATACTGCCAGTTTAGTTTTTCTCTTGTCCCACTCACCTTTCACCAACCTCATGCCAAATCCTTCACACCCCAGACCACAAGCTGCCTTCTCCAAGAGACCATCCCAGACCTTTCTAGCAACCACAGAACTCCATTCTCTGAGTAAAAACTCCTGCAGTTACTCATTCATCCATTCACACATCCACCAAAACATTTATTCAGCACCCACTATGGGCCAGGTTCTGTGCTCAAGATACGAAATTGAATAGAGCATAACTCCTTTCCTTTAGGTGCTCACAGTATTGTATGTAAAAGAGACACAAAAACATGATTACAGTAAACACACACATGGAGAACAAAAGGAACGAAGGAGAGGAACATGTAAGCCAGTTTTAGGAGTGAGGGAAAAGGAAATGATTCCTAGAGGAAATTTCACATAAAATATGCCTTAAAGGATGAGTGGAAGTTGACCAGTCAAATGAAGAGGAAGGCAGTTCCTAGCAAAGGGAATTTCATGAGTAAAGACACAGAAGCAAAAAAGGCCTGGTGTGGGGATGTGGGTGCTGGCATATGGAGAACTACAGAGAGTGAAATCTGAGTGAGGGCAGAAGAGAGTAGGCACAGAGAAGATTACAGACGTCTCTGCAAACCATGTGAAACAGATGAGACTTCATGCCAGAGATGAAGGGCAGTCACTATGGTGGTGAGCAAGGGAATGGCAGGGTCAAATTTATCATCAAGGAACCATGTGGGAAATGGAATTGGAAAGAAAGAGGCAGGAGATGTCAATATAGACCTACTTGGAGTGGGGTTAAAGACGAAAAAAATTCAAGAAATGTTTAGATGGTAAAATTAGAAGGACTTAGGGGCCGACCCGGTGGCTCAGACGTTAAGTGGGCGTGCTCCACCTCGGCAGCCCGGGGTTCGAAGGTTCAGATCCCAGGCGTGCACCGACGCACCACTTGTCAAGCCATGCTGTGGTGGGGTCCCATATAAAACAGAGGAAGATGGGCACGGATGTTAGCCTAGGGCCAGTCCTCCTCAGCAAAAAGAGGAGGATTGGCATCGGATGTTAGCTCAGGACCAATCTTCCTTGGCAAAAAAGAGGAGGATCAGCATCAGATGTTAGCTCAGGGCTGATCCTCCTCACAAGATAAAAAAAAAGAGAGAGAGAATTACTGAAGATTTTCCAGAAGTGGAAAAAAATTAAATACACGAATTCTTAGATTGAACAAAGTCACTGAGCGCTAAGGATTTTAAACAAAACAAATCCACCTGTTGATATATAGTATTATAATGAAAAACCCAAAAGCAAGGCGAAAAATCTTTAAAACAAGTAGAGAGAAAAGATTATCCTCAAAGGAATGAAAGATGTAGAACAGACTTCTCACCAATAACAGTAAATTCCAGAAGACAATGAAATCTGTATCAGTCAGTTCAGGCTACCATAACAGAATACCACAGACTGAAGTGGCTTAAACAACAGACATTTATTTTCTGACAGTTCTGGAGGCTGGAAGTCGATGATCAAGTTGCTGGCAAATCTGGTTTCTAGTGAGAACTCTCTTCCTGGCTTGTAGACAGCTGCTTTCTCACTGTGACCTCACACGGCCTTTCTTCTGTACTCATGCAGAGACAACAAGATCTCTGGTATCTCTTTCTCTTCTTACTAGAACATCAATTCCATTGGATTAGGGTCCCACCCTTACAACCTCATTTAACCTTAATTCCCTCTCTAAAGGCCCTATCTCCAAATACAGTCACATTGGTGGTTAGGGCTTCAACATATGAATTTGGGGGTGGGGGAATTCAGTCCATAACAGAAGATCTTTAAGGTGTTCAGAGAAAAATAACTATTAGCTAGAATTTTATACCCAGATAAACTTTACTTATCCTTCAGAAATGAAGCCAAAGGAAAGACACTTTCAGACAAAGTGAGAAAATTCCTACATCTAAAGCCATCACTGAAAAATGTACTAACACAGTATACGGCTTAGCAGTACACTAATTGAAACTAGAAGGAAAGAGTGAATAGAAGCAGCAATAAATCAACTAAATTGATAAAATATTCACTCAACAAACATCTATTGAGCACTCTCTCCTGCGTGCCAAGCACTGTCCCACTTGCTGAGGATGCTACAATGGACAAAACAAAACCCCCGATTTGTTACATATAATCTGGTAAATGGTGGTAAGTGCACTGAAGGAAAATAAAGCAGGAAAAGAGGACAGGGAGAAAAGACAGAGGTTTTATTCTACATTGTTAAATCTAAATATGCATTGAGTATTAAAAAGTAATAACAGAGGTGAATTTTGAGGGTTTAAAAATAAGGGATTCTAGATCTGCAGACAAAGGCAACAAGGATCATTTGGATCAGATAGGCTTAAGAGGCCCAGAAATCAGTGCTGGGGAACCAGAGTGAAGTTTCGAGTCTCTTTCCAAACTTCCCCTCTGCCACCCTCAGTATGCTGGCTTCTCCCCAGACTATCAGACCGCAAAGTGGCAAAACGACTGGAATTACAAAAGTTCTCGTGGAGAGTCAACAGAAACTAGTGAAACAAGCAGAACCATCTCTTACTTGTCTTTCTTCTTAAGAGCAAAGAAACCTTTCCCTGAAGCCTCTTGGAAGATTTTCCCTTGTGCTCATCGGCCCAGACAGTGTCAGAAGCCCATGGCTAAACCAATCACAGGCAAGGGGAATACGATCCCAATATTGGTCTTAAAACAATCCAGATTAAACCCCTGCCGCTGGATCTAGGTAACATGGAGAAGGAGAGACACCCAGACAAAATCCCAGCTTTTCCAGCAAGGAAGAAAGCAGTGACCACCGGGAAGACCACAAACAGTGTTTGCTCCATCTGTCATCTGCCTCAAAACTTACCACACAGTCGTGACTGTGTGACACTACGATCACACCTCTACACAACATAGCAGAATATAACCCTGGAAATTTTAAAAAGGAGCCTTATGTTAATCTAATTCCCCCTACAAGTCCAACTACTTTAACAAAGCCTATAGCATGTGCTCACGGCCCACAGGTGCGTTAACCAATCGATATCTCTACTGTGCTTATGCAGTAACCAAACTATAAGGACAACAGCACCACCCAACTGCCCCATATCAACCCCTGATGGTGGATCAGAACACTTCCCACGTAGAAGACTAAACCATGGTCAATTTATGCAGATATTTAAAGCTTCCCAGATGCCCCTATAAAAATCCCCTTTCTTCAGGCTATATAGCCACTTCCAGATTAGCTGAAATGTCAAAGAAACGTGCCTTTCACTAAAGACCATTTTCAAATTATTTCAACATTATCAAGTTGGAGGGAGGTTATGGAAATGACTGGCTAAAGTGGATTAAATGCTTTCATTTCTACAAGAAATTGAAGTTATGATAATGGAATTTTAGAGCCAAAAGGGACTTCTCAGAGACTATTTAATATGACTCCCACATTTTAAAGATTTTATTTATTTATTTTTCCCCCAAAGCCCCAGTACATAGTTGTCTGTCATAGCTGCACATCCTTCCAGTTGCTGTACGTGGGACGCGGCCCCAGCATGGCTGGAGGAGTGGTGCCTCGGTGCGCACCCGGGATCCGAACCCCGGCCGCCGGCAGCGAAGCGCACGCACTCAACCGCTAAGCCACGGGGCCGGCCCTGACTCCCACATTTTACAGATGAGACTTTGTGCAAGTCAGTGGCACCAAGGCTGGCGATTTGATGAAAGATTTAATCCAAGAGAAACCTTTTAAATGTCTTTGTTATCACACTGTCCTGGGAACAAGAGAGTATACATTAATTCAGCAGTTCTCAACTTTTGTGGTAAGTCACAGACCCAAATCTTACATCCAATTTCAGGTTGTTCCTGGCCCCTTGAAGATCACCTAGGGACCCTAGGATTAAAAATCTCTCTATTAGATATAGTTAACATACTCCGTTCAGATAAATACATTGAGGTTATGATTCCCCATATCATTATTTAAGATGTAGGAAGTCATTTCATACTACCTACATAGTTCCTTTTTCTACCTCCAAGTACATCTTACTCAGTTAGTATAAATTCAAGAAATTCTATTCATTTTAAAAACACTCCAAGAAAAAGACAATAGTAATCCCATAATGGGAGGTGATTAAGAGGAAGCCTCTGCCCTCTTTCCAGTCCACCACTATATCCCTAGGTCTAGCAGAACTCCTAAGGAAGGAAAGCCATCAATAAAGGTCTTTAAGTAACTGGATCAATGTAACGCTTTTAACCTTTCGAGACACTTACAAAACGATTATCTCAAATCCCTTACCATCTAGGAAGGACCATTTTGATTATTATTCCCATTTTATAGATAAGGAAATACAAAGAGACTCAGTGACTTGCCTAAGGTCAGCAGCTAAGAGCAAAATTAGGGCTATTACCTGGGTTTCCTCATTGGTGTTCCAGCTATTAAATCAGTGGTACACAACAGCACTTTTTCAACTGGAAATAGCCATACAAAGCTAAGCTATTGTTAATATACTATATTCCTCCCAAAGCAAAACAGAACTTTCTTGTGGATTATCTGCTCACTTTGAATTATCCATGCTGCTTTACTCCACTAGCCTGGAGAATAGCACTGGCCATGCCTTAAATAAAACTGCCTCCATACACATGCACTAACCAGGCAGCAAAGGCATAAAAATGAGGTTTTCCACTGGCTAGCTGACCACAGCTAATCTCAACAGTCTTAAAGTAATCTTGAGTAACTTTCACATCACCTTGATCTGATTTGTGCTAAACTAATCCCTTCAGCTGGGCATAATCAGAAGGAGAAAATAACTGGGTGATTTGTCTACAGGCACTTCACCAACTTGGATCCCTTTCTAGCTCACTTTAGCTGGGTAAATAATAGCTGGATATGTAGCAGCTGCTAAGTGAGATGAAAATGGAAAATGTTTTAAAGAGTTTTTTGCTTAATATCTTCATACTACTGTAAACGTATGAAAATTTTATATCTGGGATTTTATTACTGTTGATTGCTAAGAAGACAGGGGGAAATAATCCAAGCTAGCACATTAATGAAACATGATTTTTTTTTCCAAGTTCCTTTTTTTTTTTTAAAGAACAAAACTAAGCACAATTAAATGGTAAAAATCCACTCCAACTTTAAAGATTGAACAGGAGATATCAGATTGTTTTTATGCCTCCTTAGCCACTTCACCCTTGTCTAGGAAACACACTGCCTTCTTCTGACACAGTGGCATGTCCAAACCCAGCCTTATGTTTTCAAGTTTGCTCCCTCAACACCATCACTTTGTCCCTCTTCAAATAAATGTGCTTTCAGAGCCTTCAGAAACATGCCTATCCAGATCAGAAAGCTATGACAATGCAGAGAAAGACAGAATAGAAAAAGAGTACCAAGACTCGTGGGCATATGCCAGGAGAGGCTCCACAGAGAGCAGACGTGCCCTTGGGGAATAGTGCCAACATTAATCTAAGTCTCTCAAAAGTGGGTTCAGCCCCACCAGTAACAACAAAGAGGAGCCCAGCACCCTTCCAACAATGCTCTCTCTCACAGATACTCATCAACGAGTTGCTTTAGAAGCTCACATTCATCCAAGAGGTGGTGTCAGTGGTGTAATTAGTCACACCTGCCAGTGAATAGCAAATAACAGCTGTATAGACACAAGTGAATTATTGGTCGTAGGCTACGATCTCCCAGGAAGCAAACTATGCCATTTCTGCTGCTTCCAGGCCAAGTGAAAGGAACTTAAACTTGCAAATGATTAAGTGTCTTAATTGTGTCATCTTAAAGCATTTCATTACCATAGCCAATACCAAAAGGCTGGGAGAAGCCCAGCTGCGGCATTCAGATGCCCGACCCTAAATTGTAGCAGCCATGACACTTTCCATCCTACTTCTCCGTCACCATCTGATCCTATACATGAGTTCTTACCGCCTGATGTGAACGAGCAAGGGGAAGAGGCAGCCCTAAAAACCAAGGCTTCTGACTCCCAGTCAGTGTTCTTTCCCCTCACCGCAGTGTTCCTTTGTATTTATATAACAGGAAAGGGGAAATTCCCCCAAAGAATGAGGTGTTTAATGGGTTTCTCCCAACATTTAATTTTGTGAATTCAGCCTGTATTACTAAGTACCTGCTGAAAATCCAACCCCAGGCTGGGGATGATATAAAAAGAAACAAAACATGTGGTATATGCCCTCAAGGAAATTATGTTCCGGTTCTGAAGGCAAAATTTACATCACACTAACATTCAGCAATATTTATTAACACATGCTATGAGCAAAGCACTGCACTAAATGCCTTCAGAGAAACTACAGTAAGACAGGAATTACCCTCCACCAAGGAGACTATAACTGAGTAAAGCTGGGCTTGAAAGGACCTCACAGACCACCCAGTGAGCTCTTCACACCCAACCACACCATGGCGAAGCAACTCTGGTTGTGCTCCACCTAAAAAAAAATTCCAGTTTGTCTACTTCCAACTTAAAATGTAGGGCCCAGAACTGAACACAATATTCTAAGTGTGGCTTTCTTCCTTTTTCAAGATAATATGCTTCTGTCATTGAATCTATGATCTCATGAGCTCCTGAAACACATTCAGATATTTGAAAATGTCAAATAAAACAATTCTTTCCCACACATCACCCCTATTCTGGTACTTTGCTTTAATAGATCATTTGAGGGCCCAAGTGCAAGTGTGATCTTCTTAAATTTCATCTCTTCTGATTTGGCCATATTCTAGCTGATAAAATATCAGGAGATCATTATTCTATTATCTGATTCTACTCTCCTTCCCAGCTGTCTCCTACAAATATGATACACATGCTTTCTGTAGCTTTACCTAATCACTAATAAATATTTTTGCCAAGAATCAAGTACAAAATCAAGCTCTGTGGGGAACCACAAGAAACATTCCTCCAAACTGACTTTGTTTCATTTAGTTGCCCTCTTTTGATAAAGCTGTTTGGCACAAATCCAGTATTAAACGCCTTCCTGATCTTCAAATGCACGATGCTTAACACATTTCCCTTACCTATTAAGTCAAAAAAGAAAGATCACATGACCCGATCTATTGCAGTGAACCTAGACTGACTCATAAACAATTGCCGGTTCACTATCCATTCTTGTAATGATCTATATTAGAATCTCATTCCAGATTCCAAAGGTCTTCTTCGGTTAGTAAGGAATGCCAAAGAGAGGAAACAGGACTTCAGTTTGGCCAAGCATAGGGCACCTGAAGAGAATAATAAGGAAGGGACTGGGATCTGGGCATAGAAGACTCTGAAGCTTGCAGTGAAGAGATTAGACTTAACTCTGAAGGCAGTGCAGAAACAATGAGTGCTCTGGTGCAGAGGAGAGGCATAATCAGAATATTTAGAAAGAACAATGTGACAGTGGAGGGCAAGAGAAGCAGGAGTAGGCAGTGGCTAGAATTATAAAGATCAGCCCCTTAACGTGATTCAGGAAAGAGGTTTAAATAACTTGACTAAATAGTAAATGAGAACATCAGAACACAGGACAATGCTAGAGGTACAATCTTGTAACTGGTTAGACAAGGAAGGAAGCAAGGGAAGATGTCGTCAGTCATGATGCTGAGGGCCCCCCATGTACGCCACTAAGTAAAGTAAGTAAGGCCAAAGGAGAAACTGCCTTTTGGAATAAAGGAAAAGATAAGTTAGTTTGGACAGAGAAATCTTGGGGTTCCAAAGGGACATCCAATGTGGAGCTGTCCAGAAGTCAAATGGAACAGTGAAACTTAACCATGGGAGAAAGATAAAGTGGGGCTGGAGACAAACTGTAGAAATATCTGTATTTTGGAGTTGACAGGAGGAAAATGGGCCAGAAAATGATCCAGGGGAAGAATGGACAGCCAAGTGTAAACAAGATCTAGATAGAGCTATGTTACACAAGTCAAAGAGAGAGAAGCCTTAAAGAAGAAAATCATGTCAAATGAGAGTAGTCAAGGAGAAGGAAAAGTGAGAAGCTGCCATTAGATTTTGTGCTTAGAAGGCCATCTGAGGCCTTCAAGAAAGGATTTTAGCCTTAGCAGTGCTTCTCAGACTTTAATTTGTCACAAGTCACTTGGGGATCTTGTGAAAACGAAGATTCTGACTCATTAGGTTTGGGGTGGGGCCCACAATTTGGCATTTCTAACAAGTCTCAAGGGATGCCAGTGCTGCTGGTCCACAAACAACACTTAGGAGACCAAGAGTGAGGGGTGAATAGGAGGTGACAATGTGAAGATAGTACGTGGAGACACTTCTTTCAGGAAGTTCAGTAAAAGAGAAGGAATGAGTGATGGGATGGGTAATACCAACTGTGAGTGCTGCAGGAATTAAGAATCAGAGGAAGAAAGAATCAATAGTGCTGTTTTTAAAGAAGTTCTCTGTCCTAGAAGCTCACCCTGACAGCTTTGATAAGTGTGCTAAGGGAATTCTGTATATGATTTGAGTTCCTCTATCCTTTAATCTTTCTTGACCCAAGTGATTTAAAGTTTAAAGCTACATAGAAAGTGTAGAGTTTGACGATCAGGATGGTCGGCAAAAAATTAACATATCTCTCCATGAGCCTACTCATCGGCTGGTTAAACATCCCATTAGCTGCCCCATTCTCCTTCCTAGAGGGCTCTCCTAACTAGAGGGCTGCTCCCACAATGCTGTTCTCTCTCATACCTCAGCTCCAAGCCTCCCCAACTCATCCACACCTGTTTGATTAAGACTTAGCCTCTGCTGACAGATTTTTATCTTTGGAAATGCCCCTGGCTGTGCCAGAAAGAACAAGTTAAGCAAAGGATTAACCAACACACTCTCACTGATGCAGTCAAATCAGCACCCAGTTAAGAGGCAGAAAACAACAATTTCAGGTAAGCACACTCAACGAATTGCTGCCGAGATGCCTCCAGTAATCCCCCAGCGAAAGAATTCAGCATTCAGCCCTGTCCTCTGACAACTGCCTTTATGCTTTTAAATGGACTCTATTCTTTTTTTTTTTTTTAATTTTTTGTTTATTGCAGTAACATTGGTTTATAACATTGCAAAAATTTCAGGACTCTATTCTTGAAGGAACTTTCCTATCATCTTGATACACCCTAGAAAATAAAATCATCCCTCCAAACCCACAAAGAATGTCTGACCTGCCAAGGTCACATGATGGTTCCAAGACAAGTCAGAACTGCACAGAGAATCTCTCCATCAAAGTGGTGCCAGAGCTTTTGCTTCTAGAGTTGACTAGAAAATGTTTGTGAACCATTTCCATTCCTTGGGATGAATCAATCAAAATGATCAAATGAATTGTTGAGAAAGAGGTTGCCATAGGACAGGACCTAAAGTATATTAAGATAAAAACATTACATCATCCTAAATGGACCACTGTAAAAGACAGAGTTTATATGCAAAAATCATCTTTCCTGACACTTACGCAAAATCATGGACTCACAGAATGTTACAATCTAAAGAAGCCCTTACAGGTCTGCAAAAGAATCACCTAGGAAGCTTGCTGAAAATACAGATGCCACACCATGGACTTATGGACCCAAACTCTCCAGGGGTGTCCAATTAACTCGCTTTATTGATAAGATCCAGAGAAGTGACTTTCCTAAGACCACAGATGTTTATTGTATAGTAATACTCCACCTCATTTCAAAAAGGATCTAAGGCAGAAGTCATATGGTGGGTAACAGTGCTATCAATGACTGAACATAGGCGCTTAAATAGGATTCAAGCCAATGAATACTTTGAGGACTAATTTTATGTTATTATCCAGAGCAAAGTCTTATTGAAACACAGCGCGTTTTGCTCTCTTGTCAAGGTGCCTGGAAATAGCATTCCTCTCTCAAAGGAAATAGAATTCCACTGTGCCAACACCCTCTTGGTCACACTTAAGCCCCAAATTGCTTTACATAGCCTGATTTTCAGGGAGGTGCTTTAAAAAGTTTTTAGCAGATACTAGGCAAATTAGGCAAGGAGGCAAAGAAGGACAAGAAATCATACTGTTGACTATCAACTAACCTACTTTTTTTTCCAAGTTGGATGAATATGTTTCCCAGTTCTTTCTTGGGGTTGGGGGGGGCGGGGGGTATGAGTGTTGTTTGCCCAATGAAACAGTACACTGCATACTCCCTCCTTCATCAGAGAACTAAAAAACATGCCATTGTGCTGGCTGTATCCTCTATGCCAGGGGTGTCTTGGAGGATTTAGATACCACTTAATAAAGTCACTCACACTAGGCCTCCTGCATATCAGCCTGAAAGGACACATCAAAACATCTTGTCCTTGAAACCTCTTGGGGGCCCAGGTGGAAGACAGTTGGACTTAACAAATCAACAAACACCTCCATACATGATATGGCTTTAAAGGGGGTGAAAGCAGAGCTTGGGGAAAACAGGAACAACTTGCTTAAAAATGGGCAGGATGCAGCCAGGTGAAGCAGGAGAAAAGACGCATAGGCATCTTCCCCCATGCTTCAATCCCAGCTTCAGCTGGTTCTCAGCATCGAAGCACAGCCAGTTTTAGCTCTGAAACTGCAGCGTTGAATCAGGGCCAGAAGAGCTGGACAAACCAGAACCCATGCTTCATGTCTGCTCTAAACAGCTCATTTTCTTTTATCTGGTCCACCAATATCAATCTCACAGGGCTAGAACATGGGTTTCCATAGCCACACTGTCTCCAGAAATCTCACAGCTATTTTGAAAAATCCCTGAGAACTAAAAAGTCAGGCTTTATTAGTCCCACCTCAGTTGGGTATTTAGTCCATTTACATTTACTGTAATTACTGATATGGTTTGAGTTAAGTCTACCATGTTATCTGTTTTCTCTTTGTCTCTTATATCTTTTGTTCCCTTGTTCCTCCTTTCCTGCCTTCTTTCAGAATATTTTTTTAGAATATCATTTTAATTTATCTATTGGCTTTTTAGCCATATCTCTTGCATTTTTTATGAGTTGCTCGAAGATTACAATATATGTTCTTCATTTGTCACAATCTGCTTAGATCAAATATTGTACCACTCCCTGTAAAATGAAAATATCATGCAACCATAGGAGTCCATTAGCCCACCCCCAGACTTTATGCTACAGCTGTCATATATACTACCTTTACATACACTATAAACTCCAAAATACAATATTAGAGCTTAGGGTTAAACACTCACATATATTTTAAAGAAATTAAGAGGAAAAAATAGTCTTTTTCTGTTTACCCACATATTTATCATATCTGATGCTCTGCTTGCTTCCTGAAGATGAGTTTCTATTCTTCAGCCTGTAGAACCTGCTTTATCCTTTCTTGGCATGCAGGTCTCCTAGTGATTTATTACCTTAGTTTTCTTCTATGTGAAAATGTCTTTATTTCAACTTCATTCTTGAAGGATATTTTTGCTGGATAGAGAATTCTGGATTTACAGAGGTTTTTTTTTTTTTCCTTTCGTAAGCCCTTTAAAGATGTTGTTCTACTGTCTTGTGACCTCCATTATTTCTGATAAGATGCTAAGGTAATTCAAGTTGTTCTCCTGTAAGCAGTGTGCATTTTTCTCTACTCGTTTTCAAAATTTTTTTCTTTATCTTTGTTTTTTTGGAAGTTTAACTAAGATGTGCCTAGATGTGATTTGCTTTAAATTAACCCTGCTTGGTAACCACTGAGCTTCTTCCATCCATAAATTTACATCATTCATCAAATTTGGGATATTTTAGGCCATTTTTAATTATTTTTTTTACCACATTCTCTCATTTCTCCATCTGGGACTCTAAAATGTTAGAACTTACATTAGAACATATATTAGAGCTTTTGATATTGTCCCACAGGTCCTTATGGCTCCGTTTACTTTTTTTGTTCTTTTTTCTCTCTTTCTTCAGATTGAATAATTTCTACTGATCTTTAATTTCTCTGCTCTCCCTGTCATCTCTATTCTACCATTAAGCTCATCCACTGATTTTTTGTTTGATATAATTTTCAGTCCTAGATTATTATTATTATAATACTATTATTATAATAGAATAATACTATTTTTCTTCTGAGATTTTCTATCTCTTCCTACATTATGAGCATATTTCATGTCCTTCAGCATATTTATAAAAACTACTTTACAATCTTTGTTTGCTATTCCATCATCTGGGTCATCTTGGAGTTGGTCTCTTGATTGCTTTAATAATGAAATGAGTCATTTTAGAGTGTATTCTGGATGTCTTGAATGATATGTTGTAGAAATTTTGGATTCTGTTAAGTTTCTGTGAAGGTCATTTTTTTTTTAAGCAAGTAGTTAACTTGGCCAAAAGCAAACTGCAAAACACTCTCTCCCTGAGGTAGGCAGCAGTTCAAATTTCACTCCAATTGTTTTGGCCTTATTAATGTGGAATCTACCCTACACATGTGGTTCAGGGTCCAACTATAGATTTGGGCAGATTTTATACATGGAATTTGGGGGTCCACTCACTGGCTCACTCCTTTCAGGGATTCTCCTCTTTCCAGCAGCTAAGGTTGCCCTGAACTTGGGTCTCTGATTAATCAAGTTAATAAAAAATGTGCTTTCTATAGAGTGTTTGCCTTCCCACATGGCATAGACTGCCCTCAAGAGAAAACCTTTAGAAAATGAGAGATTCACGCTATGCCCCTCCCTTCCTTCAAGTGTCAACGCCCCCTCCAAGAGCTGCCTGCTCCTTCCCCCCTTAGCAATCATGTAAGGATAGTATAGCTGCTCTCTAGTTTTCTCTACAACTTTCCTATAAGGCAATAGACAGCAGATAGCTGAGGACCCACCAAACTCCTCTCATCAGGATCAGAGACTGTCCCTCTGCATCAGATATACATAGACTCTGAAACCCGAGATCCTCAGAACTGACTGGAAGGGACCATCAAATCATCCTATCCCATTTCTTATCAGGGCAGGAATCCCCTCCACACTGGCTGACTGATTCTGCTTAAATATCTCTACTAACAAGAGCACACACTTTTAGGAGACATAAAAAGAAAAGTAAATGACCCAGCCACATTACATACTTCAGCTCTTTTCATCTACTTAATAATGCTTTAAGGAAGGTATCATTATCTCCATTTTACAGATGAGGAAACTGGGCCTCAGAGAAATATATTAACTTGCCCACATTCTCTTAGCTAGAAAATGGTGAAGCCAGGATTTGAACTTGGTCTCTACAACTCTAAAAGCTTACGTCCTTTGCGCATTGTCCATTCCATCCTCAATGGCCTTACATATTGGCAAGTTCTTCCTTACGTTAGATTGAAGTTTGCCACCTTATAATTATCATCATTGGTCATAATTCATAATTCCAAATTGTGAGCCCCTGAGAGCAGGGACTATATCTTACTTGTGTTTGCATCTCCAGTGTCTAGCACAGAGACTAATAACTGATCAGTTAATTGATTAATATCATTACAAACAACATCAGATAAAAGTCTACACCTGCTTCATCACAGCAATCTTACAGCTACTTATAGTGGCTCTCACACACTACATTCTTCTCTCCAACAAAGGTCCTCTTATCCAGTCTAAGTGTCCCTTGGTCTTTTAATTTCTTTCCATATGGCAGGATTTCTAGAATCCTCCTGACCCTCCTGGACACACGACAACTGACCAATGTCACTTAAATTTCTCAGGAATTCTATTCCTTCTCATGGTGTAGAAAATCACAGAAGAATATCATTTTCACACTAAAAAGAAAAAGCCAGATAATCTACAAAATCATAACTTTTCTCTAACCCATCAGAGAACTGATGTTGCAAAGCAAGCAAGTGAACTGCATTCCAATGTATGACTTGTCCCTCTCCAAGGGGAGACAAGACATACAAATTGTTTCACCTTTGGCAGAGGACAAGTTGAAGGAGCAGCCATCATAAAAGTAAGAAGAAAACAGCTGAAATTTTAACAAATTTGTAAATGCTAAATGTAGGAAGACCAGAAAGTTTAGAACTTCTACGAGTCCCGGACACAAGGAGAATCTGTACTTGCTCATAAATTTTTTTCCATAGTGCTCACATGAGAGATTAAGACCAAGCAAGAGACATAAGAGAACCCCCTACATTGTGGACAGGCATAAAATCTTGCCTACTTCCAGAACCTTCTCATAAAAAACAGAAGTCATAAGCCACTAAGGAGGAACATTCCCAGGTAAAGGTACACTGCCACTAAAGGAGAGCTAGAAGCAAAAGACGTCTACTCCCGAGGAAAGGAGCAGAAAAACCTGTTCAGGTAGAGCATCTTGCATAGATAGAAAGCAGAGGCCTGCTACTACTAGAAAAGGGACAGGAAATGCTCTGTCACCCAAGAACCGCCCCCCCCCCAAAAAATGAGACAGGAAAAGACTCCTGCCTGGGACCTAGGTATACAGGACCCACCTAAGACTGGGACTGGAGCAGGAGAAAAGAGAAACAAGCAACAGCAGTCTAGCCCTCAATGAGGGGCAAGGGCATGGACAGAGGCCCATTCTCTGGTGTAGGCATGTGGGACCTGCTGAAAGCTGAGGATGGAATGGGAACATGAGGAAAACTCTCTCTTTCTCCAGGTTCCCCACTAAGCACAAGGTAGCAGCAAGCCACCATTAGAAGAATTTAAAGTCTAACTTACAACAAAACTCATATCCAGCTCACATACTGACTATACTGACTTATCTACCCACATTAACATCCCAACAGAAGCATCTCCATTTCCAGGTATTTCCATACGATTTACCTCAGTCTCTACTGTTCTTTTATACACATCGTCCAGCATTTAATCAAAAATGATATGACATACAAAAAGCAAAAAAAATAAATAAAGACTTGTGGTCAAAAGGTAGTCAACATTACCAGAACCAGAGGTGATGCAGATGTTTGGATTAACAGATAGGGACTTAAAATAACTTACTAATTTGTCTTTTTTAATCTAGAGGAAAAGGTGAACATCATGCATGAACAGATGGGTAATTTCTGGAGAAAAATGGAAATCATTAAAAAAGAGTCAAATGAAAATGCTACAAATGAAAAGCATGATAGCAAAGAGGAAGAATCTCTTCAATAGGCTTATCAGCAGACTGGACACAGCAGAGAAAAGAATTCATAAATTTGAATGTAAGTGAGCAAGAAATTATCGAAACTAATAAGAAAGAAAGAGGTGGAAAAACGAAGCAGAGAATCCAAGAGCTATAGGATGACATCAAATAGTGTAACATATATTTGGAATTCCAGAAGACAACGAGAGAGGAAAGGGAGCAGACAAAAATATTTGAAGAGGTAACAGCCAAGAGTTTTCCAAAATTAATTAAAAACATCAAACCACAGTTCAAAGAACCTCAGAAATCCTCAAGTGAGGGTGAAGTGGGACCTTGGCACATTGTAGTACAACTGCTAAAAACCAAAGGTAAAGTGAAAATCTTGAAGGCAGCCAGAAGAAAAAATATATATACAAAAGAACAAAGCTGAGAATGACATCAAACTTCTCAACAGAAAGAATACAAGGCAGGAGAAAACAGAATGGCATCGTTAAAGTACTGAAAGAAAAAACTTTTTACAAGGAATTCCACTCAGAGTGAAATTCCCTTCTAAAAATGAAGGTGAGATGAAGAATTTTTCAGACAAACAAAAACCGAGAGAATTCATTGCCAGCATACCTGTAATAAAAAGATGTTAAAGAAAGTTCTTTAGGCAAGAGTTTGCTATCAGAAGAAAACCTGGATCTACTTAAGAAATAAAGAGCTCCAGAAATGGTAAAAATGTGGGTAATATGACAGACTTTTTTCCTTAATTTTAATCTCCTTAAAAGATAATTGACCCTGCAAAATATATTTAGTTGGAAAATAGATTAAACTAGAAAAATTCAAAAGAGACTTTTAATTTTCCTTTTAATTAAATAAGCAAATAGAGAAACATTTTCCCTGGGTTAAAAAAAAAGATAACTGCTGTCTAAAGTTAAAATAGTAACAATGATCTGTGGGGTTTGCAACATATGTAGAAGTAACATGTAAAACAACAATAAAACAAAGGATAGACGGGAGGAAATGAAAGTATCGCATAATAAGTTTCTTAAGCTACACATAAAGTGGTATACTATTTTAAGATAAATTGCAATAAGTTAAAGATATATACTATACACCCAAAAGCAACCACTAGAAAATTTTAAGAAGGAGAAAAATTTTTAAAGCCAATAATACAGATAAAATAGAATCATAAACATATACAAATAATCTAAAAGAAGGAAATAGGAACAGATAAGAGATGGGACAAATAGAAAACAACTTGCGAAATGTTAGATTTAAAACTATATTGGTGGGCCAGCCCCGTGGCTTAGTGGTTAAGTGTGTGCACTCTGCTACTGGCAGCCCCAGCTCAGATCCCGGGCACACACCGACGCACCACTTCTCCGGCCATGCTGAGGCCGCGTCCCACATACAGCAACTAGAAGGATGTGCAACTATGACATAAAACTATCTACGGGGGCTTTGGGGAAAAAAGGAGAAGGATTGGCAATAGATGTTAGCTCAGAGCTGGTCTTCCTCAGCAAAAAGAGGAGGATTAGCATGGATGTTAGCTCAGGGCTGATCTTCTTCACAAAAAAAAAAAAAAGAAACTATATTGATAATTATATTAAATGTAAATGGCCTAAACATTCCAAGTAAAAAACAGAAATCATCAGATTGGATATGAAAAAAATTCACTAAGAGATACATTAAGAGTAAAGGACAGATATACCACATGGGAGTTGAAATCTCTATAATAATATAATACAAAGTAGGCTTCAGAAGAAGGAATACTTTCAGGCACAAAATAGTCAATTCATCCAGAAGACAACAAATATGTATGCATCTAACAACAGAGTTCCAAAACACACAAAGAAAAATCTGATCAAACTGAAATAAGAAACAGAAAAAAACCACAATTATATTTGAAGATTTCAATACTCCTCTCAGTAATTTATATAAAAAGTAAACGAAAAAATCAGTAAGGATATAGAAGACTTGAACAACACTGTGAACTAACTTGATCTAATTGACATTTACAGAAGACTCCAACCAAATACAGGAGGATCCACATTCTTTTCAAGGGCCCATGGAACATTCACCAAGATAGGCTATTTTCTCAGCAAATATTTATAGCTGCTTTATGCATAATAGTCACAACTTTAAACAATCCAAATGTCCATGAAATGATGAATGTGTCAGCATATCATGGTACATCCACACAATGGAATACTATTCAGCAATAAAAAGGAATGAACTACTGATACATGAAACAACACAGATCAATCTCAAAAGCTTTATGCTAAGTGCAAGAAGCCAGGCACAAAAGGCTACATACTATATGATTCCATTTTTATAATATTCTGGGAAAAGGCAAAGTTAAACAGACAAAAATTAGGTCAAAGCATGCCAGGGCTGGAAATAGGGAAAGGAGACTGACTGAAAAAATGGCACAAGGGAACTTTCTGGGGTGATGGAAATGTTCTATCTTGACTGTGGTGGTGGTTATATAACTGCACACATTTGTCAGAAATCATCTAACTGTTCACTTAGAGAATTTATTGTATGCAAATTCTCCCTCACTAATCTGACTTTTAAAATAAAAAATAAACTTAAATACTGGCACCCAAGATAGAAAACAGTAGAAATAAAACAAGCTCATAATAATAATAAACTTAATGTGTTTAATAAGATCAGCACAGGCCTTGACTCATCTTCCTGGAAAAGACTTTTTGAGGAGCTACTTTATCCTACTGCCTAACATGGAATTTCACTGATGCTTCATTGCAAACAGGCCTGCACAACAAGGTATACATATTTCCAATGCACACTTATGTCTCTTGTATAGCCCAGAGATCAAAAAGGTCACCAATATTACAGATTTCAATAACATGAAGGTATATGAAAATTCATTTTCATGTTTGTAATGAACCACCCAGCATCTGGTTCTGAGCTGTCCTCCTTAAGAACACAGAGCATTCAGGGGGCCAGCCCCGTGGTGTAGTGGTTAAGTCCAGCACGCTCCACTTTGGCAGCCCAGGTTCTCGGGCTCAGATCCCGAGCACAGACCTACATCACTCATCAAGCCATGCTGTGGCAGCGACCCACGTACAAAATAGAGGAAGATCGGCACAAGCGAATCTTCCTCACCAAAAAAAAAAAAAAAAAGGACTCAAAGCATTCAAAGAGGCGTTCTGAGAAACAGAAGACCACCTGGGAGGCTTTGTTGAGAACAGAAACTGTCCTTCATCCCCCTTTCAAGTTTAAAATATTGTGCACTATCCAGGTCAGAGAAATCTAATTAGCAGAGAAGGCCCAAGCTAGGTCCAAGACTCCTGGGTCCACCCTAGAGTATTAAAATAAGAGTTCCTAAATCTTGGATGGGGTAGGTGCTCCCAGATCTCTTCCTTGGGCAAAGCCAAGGCACAGAGGGGTCCTTCCTGCATAGAAGGAAGACGTTAGCTAAAGCCGGCAGAGCCTTGCTGGTTCCTGCTTGGAAAAGTCAATACTGCACACTCTTTTCATCACTAAAGGTTAATCTGCAAAAATATTAAATGCCATCCTGCTCTGAAGAAGAGTCTTTGGACAAGTTCACAATGTTACTACCAAACCCAAAATAACTTTCTTAATCACCGTTAAGGGCTCCTGACAGGCCACCTCTAGGGAAACATTTATCCTCTGAGTGTTTTTTTTTTTAAATGCTGTCTTTCACCACTGTGTTTATACTTGCCACAAAGATACAGCATGATTAATGCAGAAAAAATAAATATGAAAAGTCTTACAATCAAATTAAGGAGGGCATTTGATAAAATGAGCCCTCTTCTTGTGAGTAATTTGAAAGAATAACTGTTTTTCATTACAACCTCAGTTCCCAGCACGTCCTACGTAAACCAAGCCAGCTGTGGTTCAAGAAAAGGTCCAAAGGAGGACCCACTCAAGGTGTGGATAAATCACAACTGTGATCACAGACCAGGTTTCTATCTTGCTTATCCCCCTTAATAAATCGGGCTTGACCTGAAACTCTAAGAAAGTTAATTTATAACAGCGATTTTTTTTTAACATCACAGCTCACCTTTCTTTTTCTTTTAAATTTAAACCATTATGACAAATGGAGATTTATTATATACCATAAACACATGTGGCTTGAGTGCTGGTATTTAGTCTGAAAACTCAGATGGGGCAGTAGGCTGCTGGTGCAATCAGGAAATGCCACGTGACATTTCTGATAAAGATGAAACACACATACATTCCACAGTGCTTACTGTGGCCACTGTGGTTTTGGCCATTGTGTGGGCACCACAGACCCAAAGCAGGCTGTGAACTGAAAGATGATTCAGCCAGGCCAGGGAGAGGCACTGTCTGTCAGAGCCACATTCACCCAAATCAGTACTAAAATCTTCACACAGGCAACTAGAGCTTTTAATTAGAGATGCGCAAAAAGCCAGCTTCCCAAGAAACTTCTCCAACCTTGGCCTAGTCTCACCCTCCTTACCTGCTCTTGACATAGCCCTGCAAGTGGTTCATGTGTTTTGGTACTGAGACACTCAGTAAGGCTGCACAGAATCATCCTAAAACATCAGGCTGAGATCACGGATGAGTAAATGGAATCTTGGTGGAAGGTGGGTTGGGAACCTTACTTCCCACCATGCCAAGGCTGGGATGAGACTCCTGATCCCTCTTTTCCGTTCTCTTACCAGGCTGAAATGATCTGTTCCTTTTCAACTGATCACTCTTATAATTTCTCACTGGCAATGAGCACTAGGTAATTGACCAGCTAAGCAAGGTGAGGTAATATTAACTGGTGGTTAAACGATGTGAACTAGAGAGTCAATCCCGGCTCTGCCACTTCCCAAATGCTCTAAACTTCAGTTTTTCCATCTGTAAAATGGGAATACTAATAAGTACCCCATGTGTCTGTTGGGAGGATTCAGTGAAATAATATATGTAAATCACACAGGTGGCTATAACACATTATTAAAAATTTAGAGAATCATAATCTAATCAGCCACATAATTATATAGTAATTAACAGCTATCACTATCATTATTATTAATAAATTTTCCATATGTGTAGGTTTTCTCTCCAGAACTACAATAAAAGTTTCTTGAGGGTAGAACCCGCATCTTACTCTTCTTTTGCTTTTGCTTATAGTTCCCAGACACAAGCAACTTATTAATAAATACTTGTTGACCACATCAATTCTACCATTCAAAAACAAGCATTTCTAAAATAGAAACTAGTAAAAATCCAGATAAAAAGGAAGATTAAAATCATCTTTGATCCCAACACTAGAATAACCAGTTAATATTCTAATGTAGAGTTTTCCGTTCTTTTTTCTATGCAGACACAGGTTTATTTTAAAGTACAATCGGGATCCATAGTGTATAAACTGTTTCATAAACTATTTTTTTAACTTACGAATAGTTCATGGATATTTTCCTCCACCATTAAACATTCTTCAAAAATGTGACCTTTGGGGGCCTGCCGGGTGGCGCAAGTGGTTAAGTGTGCGCACTCCGCTTCAGCGGCCCAGAGTTGGCAGGTTCGGATCCCAGGCGTGCACCGACGCAGTGCTTGGTAAGCCATGCTGTGGCGGCGTCCCATATAAAGTAGAGGAAGATGGGCACGGATGTTAGCTCAGGGCCACTCTTCCTCAAGGAAAAAAAAAAGGGTAGGATTGGCATCGGATGTTAGCTCAGGGCTAGTCCTCCTCACACACACACACACACAAAAAAATGTGACCTTTGAAGGCAGCATGGTATGCTATCCTACAGTTATATCCCCCATTGTTCTCATCCACCATCTTGCACATGGAGGATGCTTGTGATACTAGAGCTCAGTAAGACCACTAAAACCAGAAAATGTGTGTAGTATCACCTGGCACTATGCCTAATACTGGTCAACACTCAGTAAATGTTCTCTCATTTCTCCTCTGTGCATCTGATGTCTTCAAAGAAACTTCATGAAAGAGTCCAACTTTCACCATGAAATAATACTTCTCAGCAATAAAAGTGAACCCCAAGACCATCCCCATAAGTCATATTCTCATTTCCTTTAGTTCCCAGTACAAGAGTTTGGATCATAACAGAGTCCACATGAGTTTCATGGTCATTATAAACGATAATCCTACTTACTTATTCCCGCATCCTTCCAGAATCCAGAGCTCTCAGACTGGAAATTTTATCGCTAGATGTTCCTCTAATTATTTCAGACATATTGGACTTTCCTTCCCAACCAGACTTAAGTTCTAGACCATGAAAGGAAGCTTTTAATATTATAAGGAATATAGGACTTGGGGTCAGGAGACCTGGGTTCTAGTCCCATCTTTGCCATTTGCTAGCTGTCATCATTTTAGGTAAATAACCTCCCTGAGTCTCAGTTTTCAGTAAGATACTCTCCAGATTCATTATGTCACCACCTTTAGGACGGCAACTAATTTATACATTGGTAGTCATGTATAAATTACTAGTCACTTACTAAGGTCTAGTGTAAGCCACACACTAGTCTACAGGCTTTCTTCTATGATATAGTACTGTCATTTATCCCATTTAGCAGAGAAGGAAACTGAGGTTTAGAGAAGTTAAGCAACCTGACCAAAGTCATGTGGTACAGGCATACCTCGGAGATATTAACGGGTTTGGTTACAGACCACCGCAATAAAGTGAGTCACACGAATTTTTTGGTTTCCCAGTGGATATAAAAGTTATATTTATACTCTACTGTAGTCTTTAAAGTGTGCAATAGCATCATGTCTAAAGAAATAATGTACATACTTTAATTTAAAAACATTTTATTGCTAAAAATGCTAACTATCATCTGAGCCTTCAGCAAATCATAATCTTTTTGCTGGTGCAGAGTCTTGCCTCAGTGTTGATGGCAGCTGACTGATCAGGGTGGTGGTTGCTGAAGGCTGGAATGGATGTAGCAATTTCTTAAACTAAGACAACAATGAAGTTTGCTGCATCGATTGACTCTTCCTTCCACAAACGATTTCTCTGTAGCATGCGATGCTGTTTGACAGCATTTTACCCACAGTAGAACTTCCTTCAAAATTGGAGGCAATCCTCTCAAACCCTGCCGCTGCTTTATCAACTAAGTTTACGTAATATTCGAAATCTTTGTTGTCATTTCAACAATCTTCACAGTTTGTTCACCAGGAGTAGATTCCACCTCAGGAAACCACTTTCTTTGCTCATCCATAAGAAGCAACTCCTCACCCGTTAAAGTTTTCTCATGAGATGGCAGCAACTCAGCCACATCTTCAGACTCCACATCTAATTCTACTTCTCTCGCTATTTCCACTACATCTACAGTTACTTCCTCCACTGAAGTCTTGAACCCCTCAGAGTCATCCATGAGGGTTAGAATCAACTTCTTCCAAACTCCCGTCAAAGCTGATATTCTGACCTCTTCCCACGAATCACAAATGTTCTTAATGGCA
This sequence comes from Ceratotherium simum simum, assembly GCF_057802395.1. Classification (NCBI taxonomy): domain Eukaryota; kingdom Metazoa; phylum Chordata; class Mammalia; order Perissodactyla; family Rhinocerotidae; genus Ceratotherium; species Ceratotherium simum. The sequence goes on from NC_141905.1 coordinate 26,471,646, forward strand.
TGTAGAATGGTGAATCCTTTCCAGGTTTTCAATTTACTTTGCCCAGGTCCATCAGAGAAATCATTATCTAAGGCAGCTATAGCCTTACGAAATGTATTTCTTAAATAATAAGACCTTAAAGTCAAAATTACTCCTTGATCCATGGGCTGCAGAATGGATGTTGTGTTAGCAGGCATGAAAACAACATTAATCTCATTATACATCTCCATCAGAGCTCTTGGGTGACCAGGTGCATTGTCAATGAGCAGTAATATTTTTAAAGCAATCCTTTCTCCTGAGCAGTAGATCTCAACAATGGGCTTAAAATATTCAGGGGGCCAACCCCATGGCCCAGCGGTTAAGTTCAGCACCCTCCGCTTCAGCAGCCCAGGTTCGGTTCCCAGGCACAGACCTACACCATTTGTCAGTGGCCATGCTGTGGCAGCAACCTACACACAAAATAGACAAAGACTGGCACAGACGTTGCTCAGGGCAAATTTTCCTCAAGCAAAAAGAGGAAAATTGGCAACAGATGTTATCTCAGGGCGAATCTTCCCCAGCAAAAAAAAAAGAAAAATACAGTAAACCATGCTATCAACAGATATGCTGTCATCCAGGCTTTCTTGTTCCATTTACAGAGCACAGGGAGAGTAGATTTAGCTTAATTCTTAAGGGCCCTAGGATTTGGGGAATGGTAAATGAGCACTGGCTTGAACTGAAAGTCACCAGCTGCATTAGCCCCTAACCAGAGAGTCAGTCTGTCCTTTGAAGCTTTGAAGCCAGGCATTAACTTCTCCTCTTTAACTATGAAAGTACTAGATAGCATCTACTTCTAATACAAGGCTGTTTATACACTGAAAATCTATTATTCAGTGTAGCCACCTCCATTAATTACCTTAGCTAGATCTTCTGGATAACGTGCTGCAGCGTCTACATCAGCACTTGCTGCTTCACCTTGCACTTTTATGTTACAGAGATGGCTTCTTTCCTCAAACCTCATGAAGTAACCTCTGCTAGCTTCAAACTTTTCTTCTGCAGCTTCCTCACCTCTCTCAGCCTTCATAGAACTGAAGAGAGTTAGGGCCTTACTCTGGATTAGGCTTTGGCTTAAGGGAATGCTGTGGCTGGTCTGATCTTCTCTCCAGACCAATAAAACTTTCTCCACATCAGCGATAAGGTTGTTTCACTTTCTCATCATTTAAGCGTTCACTGGAGTAGTACTTTTAATTTCCTTCAAGAACTTATCCTTTGCATTCACAACTTGGCTAACTGTTTGGCACAAGAGGCCTAGCTTTCAGCCTATCTCAGCTTTCCACATGTCTTCCTTACTAAGCTTAATCATTTCTAGCTTTCAATTTCAAGTGAGAGATGTGTGACTCTTCCTTTCACTTGAACACTTAGAGGCCATTGTAGGGTTATTAATTGGTCTAATTCCAATATTGTTGTGTCTCAGGGAATAGGGAGGCCCAAGGAGAAGGAGAGAGACAGGAGAATGGCCAGTCAGGGGAGCAGTCAGAACACATACAACATTTATCAATTAAGTTTGCTGTCTTATCACAGTTCATGGTGCCCCAAAACAACTACAATAGTAACATCAAAGATCATTGATCACAGATCACCATAACAAATATAAGAATAATGAAAAAGTTTGAAATATTGTGAGGATTACCAAAATGTGACACAGAGACACGAAGTGAGGAAATGCTGTTGGAAAAATGGTGCTGATAGACTTGCTCGATGCAGGGTTGTCACAAACCTTCAATCTGTAAAAAATGCAATAACTGTAAAACACAATAAATCATGGTATGCCTGTATAACCAGCTCCTGAATTGAGGGGTGTGTCTAAAGCTTGTGTTCACAACCAGGAAGTTCTATACTTCTCAGTTCTTTTTGGTTCTGGGTCCCCCACAGCAGCTCCAAGCTCTCAGTAACATTTGTTGATTGAGATTGTGCTTTCTGACTCAATTCATGGACTTTTACTGAGAGTTTATTTCTATACGTCATTGTCTAATATTGACATTTTGGACCTGATAATTCTTTGTTGTGGTGGCTCTCCTGTGCATTGGAGGACATTTAGCAACATCCCCAGCCTGTACCCACTAGATGCCACCAGCAACTCCCTCTCAGTTGTGACAATCAAATGTTCCCAAAGAGGAGTTTCCAAATTGTCCATCTCCCCCTGTTGAGAACCACTGCTCTAAAACAAAACACAGGAAAGATAGGCAAAAGAATAAAGCATTAGACTAATACTTACATGAATAGTAAGAACAGAAATGTAGTCAAATAATTACATGAGATTCTAGCCACACATCCCTACTTAAAAACTAACCTATGAGCACACCCTACATAAGAATAACACTAACAGCAGGGGCAGCAGGAAGAGTTTATACTCTCATACTCCTGCCCTAGTACTTAAGGCAGGGTTGGGGCCAATCCTTTTGCAGTTGGGATCATGGCAGAAGAGGAAGTTTCTCCCTTTCCAAGTTATAGGCAGTGAGGGGGAAACCAAGAAAAACTGTTTTCCCAGCATTCTATACCCAAGTGAGGACCCAGAAGGTATTTTCCAGTAGAACAAATGCTATAATGGTTAGGTGCTCAGGATAGCCCACAGAAGTCTATTTTACCTAAAATAACGCTCTTTTGCAGAAGCGAATTTTGTGAGACAGCCTGGAAACCTACCATCATTTAAACCTCCATTTCATAAAAATATAAATTCTAAATATGCACTACCAATTAACAACAAATTTGGGGAGTTAGAGACTAAAATAAGGCAAATAACCACAAACAAATCTCTTCTCTACCTGTTCTTCAGCTAGAAGTTCCCATTAGTATTAATCTGTCTCCTTCCTCTTGGGCTCTCCATCAGAACTTACCACGTGAGTATGAACACATACAGGTTCTTTTCATTCTTAAGTACATCTGCAGTTGAGTTTTTAGCAATCTTCCTGGTACTCTTTTGAAGTTGGTTCTTGGTGTGAAAATTTGTTTGGACAGAGGTAGGGTGAGAGACCCAAACTTTAAATACGCCAGAAAGCAGAAGCCACCGTGGGGAAACACATTCAGGGACCTCTATTTCAGAATTAGTAAGTTTCTGTCACTGACAGGAGTGAAAATCCAGAAGTGCTATAGATCATCAGGGACATTCTAGCTTACCATCATATTTTATAGACAAAATTACATTCCAGGAAGGGGAAGAGGGAAGAAGGGAGAATAGGTATAGGGAGGGAGGAAAAGCAACATAAAAGTCTGAAATATATCAATGTCCAGAAACAGGAAAGGAAAAAAATAAAAAGAAACCTTTGGAGAATTTAAGAAACATGAAATAAAATATCTATCTTATTTCAGAATCCTGAAGTAAATAATATTTCTGATGCTCCCACAGAGAGTCAAATCTATCCAGCAAAACAAACACAAATACAAATAAATACTAGGCTAGCGAACTAGGGAAGGTACACAGAGGAATTTAAAAATAGGATGAAGGTTTTGTTCAGAAATGGGATCTTTCCTCCCTCCTCCTCCCCCTCCCCATTTTTTTTTCTTGAAATAAAATCCATTATTTTGAAAACACCATTTGAAATCCTAAAGAAATAGCAAAACACAGTATTGTGGTATTCCAAAGTAATATCTCTTGTTTATAACCATATAAATTTAGCCCCTGGCACTACAGGGCTTATATAATAGAATAGAGTTATTTTAACAGCGCCCTGTTAAAGAAGCAGCAAAATGTTCAGCTCCTTTTCTCCAGTGGGAGGGATACATGGCCTCATGTGAGAGAGGGAACATGCCTAAGTCATTACCGCGGGAAAGCAATCCGTCAAAGCTGGGTCGCTCTGGCATGGCCAACACCACTGGCGAGATCACAGAGGCAGCCTCTGCTTGCAATTACCAGGGAAGGACCTTGGCTCTAGGCAGCCTGCTATCAATTACTACCCTGGCCTCGCCGCTTGGACTTGTCAATTTCCCAGTGTCTTCTGTTTTGTAACAGTAAGAAAAAGGGCTCCTCCTGACTGATTCTTGGAAGTTTCTCATGTGTTGTGTCACTCCTCGGTGTCATTAACAATTCAATTAAAATTTCACAGCACACAGGCAGGCTGCGCTGGACGGGGTGGGAAGGGGCCCAGTAGAAGAGATTTCCGAAGGGTCTGCAATGGGGCCACGTCGGATCAAGCGAATCCAATCTTGAAATTTCTTTGACTTCACAAGTCAGGCTTGCATGTGTCTCCCATCTGACGCGATGCTGCTGTCATCTTGGCAAGACGACATGTTTGATGTTCTCACTCCGCTGGGGGTGTAGTGATAGAAAGGAATTTCAGGCTGGCTAGAAACAAAATCTCACACATTACTTCATGTTGGCTTCATAATGGGTAATTATAAATATTCATAATCAGCTCTACTAATCCACAGTGAGTTCTAGAAACTTCTTTTTCTCCACTTGCTCTTTTATTGGGTCCTCCTATTTTCTTGCTTTTCAGAGTGGGGCTACGAATTTAAAGACAGGGTGTAAATCACAATTAAATTCTTCAGGAAGGTAGATGATTGGGAGTGCTAAGACAGGATGGCTGGAAACAAGTGAGACTCGCTACTGTCATTATTAACTGTGAAAGTGCAAACACTCCTTTGTCTCGCTGAATGATGGAGCTACACATGCTCACGTGCTTTTAAGTATCCCAAGGGTTTAGGGCAAAACCAAAAAAAAAAGTTTCAGGCTTAAGACTTCTGAGGCAGCTTTCTCTCTAACCCTCTCAATGAGTTTAGTCATGCAAGGAAAGATTCTTTAAAGTTACCAAAGACTTTGTTTAATGCTCAAGAAAATGCAGACTGTCAGCACCCTTTGTCAGGTTTTGGTGGCTTAAGTCCATTCCCCAATACACTGGTGACCCTCCACCCCTCATTCACTAGTTTCTTTTTGACATCAAGCGCTAGATAATTGTTTGATTTCCTTCTAGATAAAAGGAGATTAAATGCCCAGCTGCAACAGCTGACACACAAAAGGAAAAATATAGTTTAACCACCATATTTATCAAGATAATTTTTCTTCCACACGCTGATAATAACATTAGCCAACATCCCCTTTGGCTTGGGGGGGAAGGGGGTGGGGAGAGACATGTCCCCCTCAAGAGTATCAGAAACAGGAGTTGACAGTTCAAGGCAAAAATGATTTGCATGTAAATTCTGATCAAAAGCAAGTCTGCACCCTGAAGTTGTCAAGTTTTGCTACCAATTTGACACTTAAATGGGCTATAGCAAAACTTGATTTAAACTGAAGAGGAAAAAAACATGGCAACTCAATTACCCCCTAGCAGATCGGATCTGGCAGCTGAGGTCAAACTTTTCACCCTGCCATTACATTTCTCAATACCTGATGCTTTAAACAAACACTATGTATTCCTCCTACAATCCTGGAGGAAAATGCATTTCTCAGGACTCCCTACTGTGGCCCAGATTAAAAAATAAAGTTTGACTTGTGTGGGATCTGGGGCCATTTTCTCCATGTAAATTTCTGAATAAATTAGGACTTAAGAAATGGCCTTTTACACTGGGAAAAAAGAGTCTCTGCCTTAAAAAAAAAAACAAAACTTTGTGGGCAAGATTTGTGGAGTACTAAAAGATGATTTAAAAACAAATATTCCCATAGCATTAGAGGAAAAACATTGACCTGTTTTTAGTTTGCTTTTAATATATTTCATATTTGAGTTTCACCTGAACAGCACATTAATTCAGCAGGGAGAAAAACAGCTAACTAGTTCCAAATCGGCTCCAAATTATGGAGGACAAAGCATCTCGTAAGGCCCTGGGATGAAGGTTCAAAAGCAGGAAAGACCCAGTCTAACGACCCAGCTGGCCTCTGGGACTTCCATCCCACCCGAGTTCGAATGCTGCCGTCTTTGGGCGACTTAACCCCCTCAGAGCTCTCATTCCTGCAACAACTTTTTAAACCAACAACTGTTTAAACTCTTCTTAATAAGTGTCCCAAAGCAGCTCCAAAACTGTTTTTTTCCTTTTTTTTTTTAAGTCTTATTTCTCTAAGTTGGTTTTAAGCTCCTTCTATAAAAGCAAGGAGTTTACTGACTTTGCATTCACCATAATTTCTAGTACTCATACTGGGCAACCAGATAACGTGTATGGAACTGTCTCACTTATTTAGCCAACAAATGCATTGAGCATTTACTGGGTGCTAGGCACTATGTTAAGCACTAGAGACCCAAACGTGAGTAACAGTTGCTTATAGCTGGGAAGACAATCAAATATACAACTAATTATAACATGTGGGGTAAGCACTGTAAGAGATTAATATTCAAAGCACCGTGAGAGGAGATTTAACTGAGGGATTCACCCTGGAGGAGTGAAAGTTTAAAATTCCCCCGTGCCTGAGACTTTATCTACATTGGCATCCAGTGAATGGTGGAGCAGGAGTGCTGATGGGGAAATGGAAGTAGGCAAGGTGAAAATAGGAAAGCCTGTCTGACAAGGCTCTAGGTAGATGAAGACAGTATGGTCATAAAACAAGAAGCCTACAGGTACACACATAGGACAAATGTGCAGAACCACATGCCTTTTGTACCTGGTCTCCCCGGAAGCCTACCATGTCAACCCTCAAACTTGGAGCCCTCCCCACCATTGCTTTATCTGAGATGCACTGGCCTTCCTGCTGTTCCTCAAACATGCCAAGCTTGTTCTGGCCACAAGTCCTTTGCACTTGCTGTTCCCTCCGCCAGGTTCCCAAACATTCGCACAGCTCAAGCTACCTCATCATTCAGTTCTTCACTTAAATGTCACTTCTCAGAGCAACTTTCTCTAATATCTCTATCTAAAATACCTTGCACGCCCACTTCTCTGAGACACTGAAACCCCTTACACTCTGCTTTATTTTCTTTATAGCATGTTTCATTACCTGAAATTTTATTATCTGTTTGTTGATCTCACCCTCAGTGAGTTGTAAGCAACATGAGGATCAAGACTATATCTCCAATTCCTGGTATAAATAATACAATAAATATACAGTGAATCTATTAATACCAATTAACCTCCCAGGTGCCATTAAACTAATATCCCTGAATTCATGCTATAAAGAAAATTAAGGCCCAAAACCAAAGTCACCACAGACCCTGACTTCCAGGCCCTTGCATCAAGAACAAATAACAATATATGAATGGATGCAAATGGAGCATTGTTGAAATCCCAATACAGCCAGAGGAGGGAAATTGCCAACACACACACACACACACACACACACACACACACACACAAATAGCCATTTATCAGAAATCTCTGAGATCTTTCTGAAAAATATACATTTAACTCTAACCAGGTTCCCAGGCTTCCCACAAATCACCACCACACAAAGGGAAACCATATGAGAAGTTATGTTCTACTTCTGAACATTTAAGCATTTTTATCAATATTATTTGCCAGCATAAATATTTTCCCCATAATTTTATATTTAAAATAGGAGTGCACCAAACCGGGACTTATAATGTGCAAAGGAAACAGTTCAGTCTAAGGTATTCATGACTTCAGTCATTCTCTCATAAAACAACAGATGAAATAAAATGTATGACATTCCCAAAGAGGGAGTTTCTTGTGTAATTCATCTTAAAATGCAATGTTCTGTCATCTCAAGTAACACTTACTGAAAGCAACCATCAATACTTTTTGTCAAAAGCCCGTACTCTGTGTAAAATGTTCCATCAATCTCTATTTACATAAAACAAAAAACTTTCAGTGTGGTTCTAACACACAGCCAGAGAGTGTCTCCAGCTCCAATTTTCATGCTCTGCTGAAAAATAATTTGACTGACACCAGAAAAATAAAGATGACCCTTAAAGGAAAGCTTTTAAGAAGGGAAAAGCTACAAGGGGAAAGACCTTACTTTGTTGGACACATGTCCTATTGGAGAGAGTTTTTTTTTTTTAAGCACAGGATATATTTTCACTTAAAATTAAAAATTCCATTTTGCCAGGCAATTCCCCCCAAAAATCAACTGCATGCAAGCAACAACTAATGGAGGGATGGCACCCTGCTGATAATAAACTTGAGCATGCAAACTGTACCACTCTATTCCAAGCCAGAAATTTTAGGTGTAAGTCCTGCAGAATGTGCAAATCATATGAGGCTGGAAGAAGGTCATCGCCTGGGGATGTTTATAAAACACGCAAATTAAGGTTTTAGCCTTTCACCTTGAGGGTCTGAAAATCAAATCCCAGCTTAGGTAACAAAACAGAAAGTCTTTCTAGCAGTCTTTCCCTATACTTGGTTGTTGAAAACATACAGACCCTTTCATCTGACCCAAGTTGGCTAGGGCCTAGATGAGAAAGCTAAGAAATTGCAGGTCAAAGCCAAGAAAAACTACTCAATGCCCATCAGAGGCATTTGAACTGCACGCCCAGTGACCCTTTTCGCCATCCTTCATCATACCCCCATGACTTGAACAGTCTAGGGTTGAGGATTACACAAGAGACAACAATGCTGCTTACATTTTTTTTAATCGCAAATGTAAGAGCCATCAGAAAATCACTCAACCTTTCCTAATTATTCCTTGCATTCACATTCACTCACTCGGTGTGTCTGAGTACCCACTACATGAAATGCATGGGTAGGGTGGCCAGAGATGGCTTCAAGTGGTGCTGCGGGGCCTCATTCACACCACTCCCTCTCTCTGAGGCTCTGAAACTTAGTTTCTTCACCTATAAAATGAGAGACTTTGGCTGGACTGGTGGTCTTCAAAGTGTGTTCTGCAATGCCCAGAGGGCAGCAAAAAGCCTCAAGGGCCTTTTGGAGGAAAAATGAAGACTGAGCAGACAGGGTCCTGGCCCCTCTTTGATACAGCAGCCTCATCACTGTTTTATTAATGGGCTAACAAAGCCGAAGGATTCATTTGTAACCACACCTTAGACCTCCAAGTCCCTTCCAGCTTTACTATTCTGCAACCTTATACTGTGGTAGAGCCGGAACACAGATATACACCTCAAATTGGTGTGATAAGTACCAGATTTTGGGTTGAAGAGGATGGAGAGAAGAATTTACCTCGGTAAGGTTCATACAAGCTGCATGTGGACCACCATGGTGTAAGCACAGGTAGGATTTTCAGAGGACAGAGACTAGGACTTGAGAGAGGGTGGTAAGGGCATCCTAAAGAAGGTGCAAACAAGACGAGCAGCAAACAAGCACAGAGGCAGGGACAGGGGGCATGGGGCAGCCTGCAGCACCTCCCGAAGAGGAAAGGAAAAGTAGAGGTGTTAAAAAGCAGAACCCTGTGTGCCAGGCTGAGGATTCTAGACTCCGGGGCTCAAAATACACTCACCCCAACCAGTCATGAATGTAAATGCCCACTCAGCAACCCTAGTTTACTCCAACGCTTTTAATTCATGTCTGCAAATCCCATACACATTTGCCCCATATATATCTAAATTTCTGTCCTTAAGGGCTTGGCTCAGGCCTGTTACATTTGGTAGTCAATACAGGCTTTGATAACAAGACTAATAAAGATAAATTATATGAGGCACTGTGCTAAAAGCTGTATAAGCAGGGTCTCATTTAATTCTGACAGCTGGGGAGGTAGGTACATCACCATTTTGTGGGAGAGAAAATTAAGGCTCAGAGAGACTCAGTAACCTGCCTGATGTCATACAGCTAGGAAGAGTCAGAGCAGAACTCAAATCCAGATGTACCTGACCCAAACCCAAGTTCTTAGCCACACTGCCACCTTCATGATGATTCCTAGAGGCTGGGTCAGAAGCAACAGCAAGTAGAATGCCTCCAGATGATGGAGAGGATGCTTCCCTCAGGAGGCTACATGTTAGAATAAATGATGGACTGACAAGGCTTTGAGCTAAACAGGAAAATCCCTCCCCCAAAATCAGGAACACAGAGGAAAGAGAAAGTTCATCAGCACCTTGAGTGTTGATGGAAAATAGCCTCTTGGATAGTTTGGGCTTAAAATTTCATTCTTTGCTTTTGTTCTCGACTGGAACCTAATGTAACTGAGCAGCTGAAACACCACAGCTTTCATGCTCTTTAGCAATTCTAGGCTTCAATCACCAATGATCAGTGGGACACCTATTATTTGTCCAGTTTATCCTGGGTACTATGTGGGACATAATGAGGACATGGTTTTTGTCCCCAAGGTTCTCGTAGTTAAATGTCAAGCAAGGCTTGAACACATAGTCCCTTCTAGATCAAAAATGCTACAATAAAAGAACAGCAAGTGGTCCAATATACAGCTGCGTTGAGCAGTATGGGATAGACAAGTACAATAAAACTCTGAGAAGGAGCCGCTCATTAAGGACCTGAGTTGCTAGGAAAGGCCTGAAGTAACTTGAACTGGCCCTGGTTAAGATTTCAGGAGGCCAAAAGCAGGCAATGTAGAGGAAGCAGGGTAGGCATCTCAGATGGTGAGGCTGACATGAGCAAAGCCAGGTGATGGAGAGGGACAGAGTGAGTTGAGCACAGCTGAGCAGAGTAAGAAGGAAGTCAGACAGCAAGGACATGGCTTTACTTTGCATCACACAACCCTAATCACCATCCAATCCAACCTCGCATTGTACATGATGCATAAGGTAATTCAGGGTCTTGCTCCAAGTCATGCAGTCAATTTAGTAATAGAGACAAATCAGAACAGCCCTAATCCATGCCTCCTAAACTGGTGCACTTTCCACTCTACCACACTGCCTTCTCCTAGAAGCCTAAGTAATGTTTGTTGCTCCATGGGCAAGGGGCACCAGGAACCTGAGGGAGGTCCATTCCAATGGTAAAGATCAGTCCACTCCGACTCCATCCAAAATGTTTACTGGGCCCCTACCTGACTTTTCTTTAGCCACACCTAATTTTTTCTAGGGTTTCATCCTGAAAACCTTTGAATGACAAAGTTCCCTTCAAGATCATTTCAAGTTCCTCCAAAATGACCTTAGGATTCTTTGGACTGGGTCATTGCATTAGTTTGCTCATCTTCTCAAAATGCTCCGGAAGCAGAAAGGAAATTGAGATGGGAAAATAGAGGAAGAAAGTATCTGAACTCGAGTTTTCACCTCTCACAGAGGGATCCATGACTTGAATAACAAATCTCTGAGCACTGCTGACAGTACACTTCATGAACAGAGGACAAGAGTGAAAAAGAATAAAAGAAACTGAAGGGAAAACAGAGATCTAAACTGGACTTCTAGGGAAGGAATCAGAGACAGAGAAGACTTACTGAGTATTTAAGGCTGTTGGTGGGGTGTCAACGCTAAGAAGAAAAAGGTGAAATCTTTGTGAGAATGTTCCAATCATGATGCAATCCTGATATGGAAAAGGGACTGAAGAACAGGCCAAAGAAATCAACAACAGTGGCAAATAAATTCATGACAATGAATTTCTAATTTAGAAGATAAAAAGAACAGCTTTTTATCAAAAATAGTGAAAGATTCCAAGACGCAGTCACAGAAGATTTTCCTCCCATAGGCATAACCAAATCCCATCGTGGTGGACAAAGACGTCTCTAAATAAATATGTTTTTATTTATTTGGGGCTTGGGGTTTGTGTTTTTTTGTAATGAGGGTTTTAGATAAAAGAGAAAACCTAGTGTATAGTTTAAGCTCTTACTAATAAAACTTTGCCCTAAATCTGACTCCCATTACCTAAGTGTAAACCTGATTAAGCTTAAAAGGGGAGGAAAAAAGAAAACATCATGTCCATTTCCTTAAGAGTCCTATTTTGGGATTCAAAATTCTTCAAAAAAGTCAAGCTTGAATTATTCAGCCATTCTGTGGTTTAAGTCAAGGTTTTATGAGCATTTTCTGTCCATCAGCAATCGCGAGTAGGGAAAAAAGACAGAGACATCGTAATTCAGATGCTATTCCGGGGCTATGTACAGGGCCTGACACGATGCTCAAGGTGAGCTCGCCCGCCAAGAACTAACACACATTTTGGAAGGCAGTCTTTGACAAAAGCTAAAGATGAGAAACTACTGTCATCTTCCATTCTTACTCCTGAAGTTGACTTATGAACCGAGAATCCCCCCTGCCAAAAACACACCCACAACATTGCAGAGAAAATGAATAAAAGTTTCCACAGTCAGGGTGGCTGGTAACAGTCTTACATGCCACCCAGTTCAGTCATACAAGTTTTTTCACTATTTTTTCTTAGCTTTTGTTTTAAGTATTCCACAAGATAGGAGGTCTCAGAGGGCCAGTGTCCAATGTGATGGGTACCTAACTGCCTTGCACAGCACTTGGCACCCAGTAGATGTACAAAGTTATCTGCTGAATTTAACAAAGTTGTCACAGGTTTGCATTACAATCAACTCACAAGTGAGCGCCAGAATCACTTCAAATGTTCACCCTCACATACCATGTTCTCTCTGAAGGACCTAAATTAAGCCACATGTGTAGCAGGTCTGTGACGGTGATTAAGAGATCATCAAGACAGCCTGTTGATGCTAGGAATGGCAAGAGGAAAAAGGCTAAAACTGAGTTCTTGAGGACATCAGCTGAGCCACTGGATCAACCTGCCCTGAAGTCTACCCAGACACCTAGCCAATAAATTTCTTTTACTGTTGAAGCCAGTTTGAGTTGGGTTTTCTGTCCTTTGCAATATAAAGAGTTCTAATATTATACTGCATGTGTATTTTATTATAATATTTGTCTGTCTATTCCATGAGGATCCTTTAAGGCCACTCCAAATATCATCTCCTCCAAAGAGCTAACTCTTCCAGCTGCAATGAACTGTTACTTTCTCTGTATCCCATTGGATTATTGTTGACTCTTTTTCTCCACTTATTCTCTGAGTGGACCCAGCTCTCCTAGTGAAAGCAAGGGGCAAGGAGAGCTTGCTCAGCAGCAGACTGCTGCCATTGCCCTGAACCCAACCCTACTTACCCAAAACACCAGAGCATAAGCTTCCCAAGTTTTCACTCCAAGATTTTCCAGAAAGTGATGTCCTCACACAGAACAGACAAGAAAACATAGATGTGCAATGACATAATTTATTATTTACTCTAACTTGAACCAAGCCAGTCAGAGAAACAATGAGTGTACCCAGAAGTCTCTCTCACTCAGACCCAGGGGAACTCATTTATAAATAACTCAAAATTTTCCACCCACACTACCAACATTTTTTCTGCTGCACAAAGCCCTTCCAGACTCAGTCCTTGGTCTTTCCCTGAAGTAGATCCAGATAGACCATGGGTTGCTCCACCTCTAATTACAGCTGATTTCATTTGTGTGTGGGTTTTCCTCATTAAAATGTTCTTGTTACAAAATCAGGAGCCCATTTGAAGGGTAAATGAAGAGTGCTACGTGAACATCTCAGCTTTTCCTGAAACTAACTTCCATATAGTCAAACTCCCACTATGTTCTGTGATATCTTCCCCCTTCACAGTTGAGAGGATGCAGCATATTCTACAGTTCTGCAGGTGGCTTCTCTCTCCATAAAATCTCACTGACTAGGCTATGCTTTTTGAGATTTACCAACCAAGTACACTTCCTTTCTATTTGTGTAGATTCTTCCTCTGATCAACAAGGCACACTCAACAAACGTGGCTGTGTTCTGTCTTGTAGGAAAATTAGCTATTTCAGGTTGGTCTCTCTCATTACAGAGTGAGCCTCTTGAGGGCAAGGGCAACACTTCTTTAAACCCACATAGTGCTTAGAACCCGGCTTCCTACAAAACAAACCAGCAATTTTCAAACTTGAGTACCCATGAGGATCGAGTACAGAGCTCACTAAAAATACCGATTTCTGAGTCCCAATCCAGGGACTCTGAGCCACTGGGCCTGGGGTAGAGTCTGAGAATCTGCATTTCTAACAAAGTGAATCTGATTGCTGTAGGCTATCAACCATATTGAGAATTACTGAAGTAGGCTCTCAATAAAAAATTTCTGAAATGAATGAGTACAGACTCATTCATTCATGTCACTACTAGTCCTTTCCCTAGTATGTGCACCTGAGGACATATGTTGAATTGTCACCTACAGCTTCTGGAAAGCAGAGCCTGACTCTGGCAAACTGGCCTCTCTCAATAGCAGAAAGAGCACCCTCCCCAAACCTCTTGCTCTGCCCTCAATATGTCAACACCCAGGCTCAAAAATTAAATCTGAGGACTTAGCGCCCCAAAAGCTCCAAGACAGCAAGCCCAGGACAAAAATTCCAATATTCAGCACAAAAAAAAATTGAAACATTATGGAATCCAGCAACTAGGAATGCCTTTGTCACCTTTCCCCAAGATCTTCAGTATCTGGCTCAAAAGACAAACTTCTAGCAGGAGGTCAAATAAATATGAGATGTTAAAGAAGATAATGAAGACAGCAATGGGGCAACTAACAGCCCAAATGAATGAAAAAGGACATTCATTTCCTTTAAAAATAAAAACTGGGTCGGGGGAGGCCAGCCCTGATGGTCTAGTGGTTCAAGTTCCACACTCTCCACCTTGGTGGCCCAGGTTCATTTTCCGGTCGCGGGACCACACCACTCATCTGTCAGTTGCCATGCTGTGGTGGCGGCTCACATAGGAGAACTAGAAGGACTTACAACTAGGATATACAACCATGCACTGGGGCTTTGGGGAGAAGAAAAGAAAGAGAGTAAGATTGGTAACAGATGTTAGTTCAGTGCGAATCCTTCCTTGCAAAAAAAAAAAAGCATTTTTTAACTGCCTTGTGCTGTTCACTCTCTGGTTCTTTTCTAAGGCCAATTGCTGTTGGCCCAGATGGACCATAAGTTCCCTGAGGGCAGGGAATGCATGTCCCGTTTCTCTTGTATTGACGTTAAAGTTGGGCAAATGCTAGGTGCTTAAAAGATTTCTGTCTGTCAGAGACCAAAGCAATGTAACAAGCCAGTGAAGAGTGCTGGCTTTAGAGCCAGAGAGAACTGAGTTCTAACACCATCTTATCTTTAATCCCCACAGTGCTATGAACCAGGCTTCATAAAAAACAAGCCTGTGATCGCCACTTATACTACAGCAGAGCAAAGAGGGGTGGGTGTCTGGGGGACGGGAAGGTCTGGCTGTCAGGACCCACAGGTGTGTTCACATACACATCCTTTGAGGGCCCGTTATAAGGCCACACTCATGAGTCTATGAAAGGTGAAGGAAAACCTTAGTTCTATATTCTCCTTTCCAAAGCCTTTGCTCACATGGTTCCCACTGCCCAACTGTCCTTCTCCCTTTTTTCAGGATAACTTGTCCTTCAGGACTAAATTCCTTTGAGGAGCAAGTTTTCCCTGACCTCCTGACTGTGTTAACTGCCCCCTTTGTTGCACCCACAGGCCCCCGTACTTACACTTCCTCCCTAGCACTTATCACACTGCCTTATATCTGCCTGTTGACTTGTCTGTTCATCCTGCTGCTGAGCTCCACGAGGACAGGGCTCATGAGTATCCTGTTCTCCACTGTAATCCACTGGCACACACAGGCATTCAACAGATGTGTCCAATGCAAGAATGGATCTTACTAAGCATCAGTCTTCTCAGATGTGAAACAGAGACAATGTTTCACTTACAGGATTGTTGTGAGGATTAAAGATGATATAGGTAACACAGCCTAGTACAGTTGTCATTCTATAAATTATAGATATTCACATTGAGGTTGCTAATATTCAACTATTTATTACTCAAAAGCCCGTAGTGATGGAATTGAGACAACTGACTTCAATATAAGGAACAAAGGGCGTAAGGGCCATAACCAATGGTTTGAGACTTTCTGAGATCCTGTCCCCTGTCTTAAGGTTCTGCTTCCAATAAAACCACTTGGGAATGTGGAAGAAGCAACTTTTGCTCTTTATTTCAAGTAGCCCCATGTTATTTCCCAGTCTCAGTAAGACATTAGCTGAAACCAAGGGTCTAATGGGAGGGAATGCAGAGAAAAGCTTTTCCCACAGTGAAGGAATGAGGCAAGCTTATTTATGAGGCAAGATTCTAAAGGAGCTAAAATACACAGTTTGGCACAGCAACCCAGGGTGAGGAATGGGGGGATGCCTTTCATAGCCAGGAAACATCAGGGATAAGTCAACACTGAGGTCAGCAGCAAGAAGGGGCAAAATGCAGGTCCCTTCATTCTGGAAAGAACTCATAGGCATCTGGTCACTTGTCAACTGACCCAAGGTGCTGTGCGCATTTCCGTCTTTGAATTCCTGCTATCCCGTGATGCAATTAACACCACCCCCTTGGGAGAGCCACAAAGAGAGTATTACTCCATGGAGACTCACCAAGAATTCCCATCTATTATCATCAATCAATAATTTTTTTTCAAATTATAAAGGAAGTATATGATCATTGTAGAAAATTTGAGACATATAAAATGTATAAAGAAGCAGAAGTAAATACCTATAATCCCACTGGCACATTTCCCTTATCTGTTTTTTAGTTTTGTTTTTTCAAAGTTACACATAGATAATTTCAAGCATCAGAAAGTATTTCAAGTATCCCCATGGTTCCACTACAAAAACAAATATAGAGTCTCTCTTTCTCATTTCTCCTTCCACCATCTCTTTGGACTGATAATTTTGGTATTTTCCTCCATGTCTCTAATTTACAAACAAGTATTGTTACTTCTTGATTTTTCAGTTGTAGGCATTATCTATTGATTTCCTACTATGGCTCACTCTCCCTATGCTACAAATGCAGACTTTTCCTATCCGCCCTTCCATCTTTCCAATACAGTCATATTACAATTGGAGTTAGACCATATTTTGTGTTCTTAACTATATTCTTTGTGCTATAACTGTGTAAGATATAGAAAACAGATTTTTTTTCTTTCCTGCACATTGTTTTCTCAGGAGTTAACAATTCTCTACCAAGAATTCAATACCAAATTCTAGTCAATTTTTAAAGCTTCCTCTCAAAAGGTCCAGACGCATTAGGTATTAGAGCATATTCAGCATCTGGGGGATCTCTCTCCTGAAGTTTTCTCTTCCAAACACTTTAGGCTAATGGCCCTCAAGGCCTGGTGCACAGCTACCATTCTGAGACCTTCCTTGCCCATCACGCTGAAGGTCCCCTTCCTTTCTCCCTGGCAACATCTTCCTCTTTCTTCCTTACTTTCTTGTTTTGATGGAGTAGTATCTAGTAGCTTCCTAAAATGGTAAAATTTTTAAGACATTTCATACCTGAAAATGTCTTCATCCTACCCTCAATCTTGTTTGGCTGATGATAGACTTCTTGGTTAAATATCGTCTCCTTTCAGAATTTTGAAGGCACTGGTCCATTATCTCTTAGCTTCTAGTGTTGCTGTTTGGAAGTCTGAAACTCTCCTGAGTCCTGATTCTTTATGTGTGACATGTTTTTCCATTTCCTAGTATTCTGAAATTTCACATTCATGTGTAGTGGTGTGAGTCTATTTTTATGATGGGCACTTGGTGGAATCTTTCAATCTGGAACCTTATGTTCTTCAGTTCGGGGAAATTTTCTTAAAATAATTCATTTATTATTTCTTCTCTTCCTTTTTCTCTGGAGTTCCAATTATGTGAATGTTGGACCTCTTGAGCTCTTCCCTTAATTTTTTTTCTTCCATTTCCATCTCTTTGCCTTTTCTCACTCTACTTTCTAGGAAAATTACCTTCTATAGATTTTTCACTTCTGTTCCACGTTTTTAACTTTCAAGAGCTCTATTCTTATTCTCTGCATCTTGTTTTTATGATATCCTGTTCTTGTTTTAGGACTACATTATCTCTTTTTATCTCTCCAAGGATATTAACAGGATTTTTCTCGTATGTTTTCTTTTCTCAACATAGTCCCTGATTGCTCCAAGTTTCTTTTTCTCTGTTTGTTCTGGCCCCCTTCCATGTCAGAGGCTTCTCACAGATATTAGGCAATCCTTCAATTTCTGCCCATATTTGAGAATGGAAAACTGAAAACTGATGGAATCTTTGAGAAAAAAAAAAAGAGAGCTTCACTACAGGGTGATCTGGCCTGGCCATTTAGTTGAGGAACTTCCAGGGGAAGTACTTTCAGATCTCTTCTTGGGCTGGTCAGTGTCTCCCCAACCCCTGCTTTGGGGTAAATGCCTGACTACCACAGTCCTAGGAGCCAAGTAGTTGAAGTGCTGGGAGTGTCTCAAAATCTACTATGTATGTATTCAATTAATGTGTTTGATTACCTCTTGTCTGTTGTGAATCCCTACCCTCAACAATGCCTGAGGTCCCCATGTGCAGAGATCCTCTGGTTTACTCTCTCCACAGAAGAAACCTCCAGCCTTTTTCCAGAGTCAAGGAAGAGGAGTCACCAGGCTATACGGAGTGAGAGACGACATCTGCGGTCTTAACAATTTTCAGAGGGACTTGTGCTACCAAATTCCAGGCTTTGGGGGAATTAACATATTGTAAATCAGATTGGTTCTCAGCTTTCCCTCCCACTGGCTTAGACTTCAATTTTCCTAATCTACTTTCCAGCTTGCAAAAATCTACTGCTCACACGAAAAGATGCTCAACCCCATTGGTCATTAGGGAAATGCAAATCAAAACCACAATGAGATACCACTTCACATCCACTAGGATGGCTATAATTTTTTTAAACATATAAAATAACAAGGGTTGGTGAGGATGTGGAGAAATTAGAATCCTTGTACATTGCTGATGGGAATGTAAAATGGTACAGCTACTGTGGAAACTAGTTTGGCAGTTCCTCAATAAATTAAACATAGAATTATCCTATAACCCATCAATTTCACTCCTAGGTATATATCAAAAAAATTGAAAACAGGTGTTCAAACAAATATGTGTACAACAATGTTCAAAGCAGCATTATTTATAATAGCCAAAATAAGGAAACAACCCAAATATCCACCATCTGCTAAATAAACAAAATGTGGTATATCCATACAATGAAATATTATTCAGTCACAAAAAGAAATTAAGTACTGACATATGGTGCAACATGGATGAACCTTAAAAAGATTATCCTGAGTGAAAGAAGCCAGACACAAAAGACCACATATCGTATGACTCCAATTATGTGAAATATTCAGAATAGGTAAATTTATAGAGACAAAGCAGATTAGTGGTTGCCAGGGTCTGGGGGAACAAGGGGGAGAATGGGACGTGATGCTTAATGAGTACAAGATATCCTTTCAGGGTGATGAAAATGTTCTGGAACTAGATAGAGATGGTAGTTGCACAACACTGTGAATGTACTAAATGCCACTAAACTGCATACTTTAAAATTATTAAAATGTTATTTATGTATGTTATGTATATTTTTACCAAAATTTTTTTAAAATCTTTTGCTGCTATCTCCATTCTTGTAATCTCCATCCTATGAGTTTATTTTTAAATAAATCTTTCTGCTAAATAAATTTTTTTAAATAAAAATGTAAATAAATCTTTTTAAGTCTTTCTGCTCCCTTTTATACGGCTTCAGGGGGGTAAACAAAAGATTCATGGGTTCCACCTGCCATTCTCGCCCAGAAGTCTGGCCACACATTATTTAAAATATGAAATCAACAAGTATTTACCAGGGTGATGGAAAATACAAAGCATGATAAGGCTGGATTCGACCTTCAAGGAGTTTATAAGCAAGTTAACGGTTAAAAAAAAAAAAGAAAAGAAAACCACACTATGCAATAAATCATTGTGGCCAGAATGGTCCAAAACAGTATGTGCCATGGAGATCCAAGGAAAGGGCTGTAGCCGTGGATTTGATGAAAGGCTGTGCAATAAGCACTGAACTGGAGCTGGGTGAGAAATAACCTAAACAAGTATCCTAGTAAGTTGGGTCAGAAATGAGAAACAGAAGAAAACACAAATATATTTAGGGCATGGTCAGCTGGGCCAGTTTGTAATGAACTATATTATTATAATTTTATTTATTTATTCTTCCCCCAAGCCCCAGTAGATAGTTGTACGTCACAGCTGCACATGCTTCTAGTTGCTGTATGTGGGACGCAGCCTCAGCATGGCCGGAGAAGCAGTGCATTGGTGCGCGCGGGGATCCGAACCCAGGCTGCCAGCAGTGGAGTGTGTGCACTTAACTGCTAAGCCATGGGGCTGGCCCTGTAATGAACTATATTATTAAAAAAAAAAAAGTGGTCTGGAGTAAGATTGTGAAGAGCTTATTTGCTTATATGACCTTTGAAAAAAAAAACCTTTAGATAAAATTCTCAATTCTGGTTTTTCCAAGCCAGGTTAAACTGTTTGCGTGAGCCAACCCATTCAGAACCCTCCATACTGGATTTAATCCTGGGCATCTCCATTTTCGGCTTTAGAAGATAGATGGCCCAGATCATCATAAACTACATACTGCAATCTGTGGCAGAATTTTAGTACCCTTGGCATGACAGCGCAAGGCTCATCACATACCTGCCCAAACTTCCACACAAAAGGCACTCACAAATCACACTCATCTCTTCTCCACCATTCTGATTCAGCCCTGGAGGTGGGAGCAAATAACAATGCTGACTGGTAGCCAAATGGCCTCTGAAGGCCAAAAATGCTCTCTCCTTCCCAATTACACGTTGATACCGGAGAACCAGAGTGTGGATGCTACTAAGCCATGAGTACTCTACAGGAGATCTGCCAATGGGCTGGAAGGGAAGGTAAAATCCTCACCCAAATCTCTCTATGGCTTTTGCAAATTTATGTTGGGTTTCAGTCACTTGCACCTAAAAAGGTCCTGATTAATACATAATACCTAAATAGAGGAAGACTGGCAACAGATGTTAGCTCAGGGTGAATCTTCCTCAGCAAAAAAAAAAAAAGAGAAAAAATTTAAAAGAGACAAAAAATACTAACGTTTCTGCCTAATTTCTTGTTTATTCATGTTCTTTCTTCCAACTCCAAGTTCTCTGGTCTGAATCCCTTGGAATAAGATTTCTAATAGGTCTTCACCTGACGACTACAGAGGCCTCAGTCATAAGGGAGAAGCCATCTACACAGAGAATTCCATCAGGGTAATCTACACCAATTTCCCATCTCCTATCCCAATGACCCTGGGAGAGGAACAAAGGAGAAAGGAATGCCTAATGTTTTGAGAGTCTCTGGATGAGGCAGAGGCTCCCATACAAAGTACTTTGTAGATATTCTCTCACACAATCATCACCACGGTCCTGAATTATAGGTATCTGATCACCATCATACAGATGAGGAACCCAAAGAGAAGTTGAAAATCTTGCCCAAGGTCACATAATTAGACAGAGAACAGATTCAAACTTGGGTATTTCTGTCTCCAGAATCCACTGCCCCCCAAGGTCAGTTAATTACATGTAAATGCCTACATGATGTGAGTTGAGAGCTCCAAAAAAGACCAATCTCCACAAAAATGTCTCTCCTGCTGAGGCTAGAAATTCTAGCTAGGCTAGAATGAGCAACCTCATTCTTTAGGTTGCTATGTCCCAGACACCTCATGTATAATCTTATTAATAATAATTTACTTTTGCATTAACCTTTCATTAGTCATGAATCCCTTTTGTGTAAATTCTTTTGTTTGATCTGCACAGCCACTCCATGAAGCTGGTATGTTATCCCCATACTGCAGATGAGAAAACCAAGGCTCAGAGAAGTAAAGAAGCCTATTCAAAGCAAAGCTGTTGATCGCTGGCATCCTGAGTCCTCCAATTTCATGTTTTCAGATACTTCTTTTATATACAAATTCTCAACAAGGGTAGGGGTTAACATTGTATCAGACACTGAGGGGACCAGTGCCTCAGGAAGGGGCAGATAGAAGGGATGCTGGAAAGAAGGGAGGTGAAGAGAACAGAGCAAGGAGGCTAGAGGCTAACTCTGCCATCATGCAATCCGTCCTGGACTTGAAACTGGACCAAGATGCCCAGCATTATTACTAGAGTGACCACACATCCCAGCCTGGAACAGTCCAGGGTTATGCCTGTTTTCCCAGCGTAATTATTAATAGCTCCCTCTTTCATTTTCAAAAGTGTCCTGGTTTGGACAATAAATTACCTGGTCACTTCAGTTACTACCCTCCACAGGTAGAGATTAGGGGGAGGTCCCCATACCACAGCCTCTGCACAGCTCCCAGCTATGAGTGTTTCAAGTGAGTGCAATTGAATCCTCTTGCTTCCCATTTCAGAGGAAATAGAAAAACAGGATTACAACAGTTCACACAAGAGGCCCCTGGGCAGCGGAACTGGGCACCATCGTACAGCTCTTTTTCTCCTTCAGTAATTACTTGTTGCTCAGCAAGCTTAGCACCAACACCCACATAAGCCACCATGTAATTATGGAAAGGCTTGAAAGAAGGACGCCCTCAATGTGACACAGCCTTTTGCAGGAGGACACATGCACACACACGCTCGTGCACCTGTTCTCACAGGCTCTCCACCCAGAGAAAGCCACTAATAGCAATATTAGCTTATATGTGGACAGCATCTTACAGTTTATGAAGTTATCTTACCTATGTTACCCCGTTTGCCTTCCAACACTCTCATGACAAAAGAGGGCAAGCGGTGTAAGCTCCAATTTATAAGTGATGAAACTAAGGTTCAAAGAGGAGAAATGACTGCCCAAGGTCACATTACTGGGAGGAGGCGGCAAAGCTGGGACAAGAATGCACATGTTCTGACTGATGCTCAAATGCCCTCTCCACCAACCACATGCACCCAAGCACCCATATTCAGCTCAGAGCCAGCTTCTGCTGTGGGGAGGACAGAGGGAAACCCCCCCAGCTTTCACTCTCAACAGTACTCCCAGGGCCTGAGGTCACTCACTCAGCTGCTTGGGTCCCTCTTGCCCCCAGAGCTTCAGCCTTCTCTCCACCCTTCCATACAGCTCTTTATTTTAATTTCAGCTCAGTTAGTGTTTAATAAATGACCGCTCTAAGTTCAGTCCCAAGGTAATATAAGGCTTGGCCTCACTCCCACAGTGCTAAGAATCCCACAGTATAGGAGAAAGAAGGGGGACCTGGCACCCAGGAGCACCAGGCACCCAGGTCTCCTCTGCCACTCGGGCTGTATGACTCTGACAATTTGCCTCACCTCTTTGGGTTTCAGTTTATCTTTAAAATGAGAGTTAACTAAACTAGAGGTTGCAATCTGGTGGCCAGGAAGCTGTACCCACTTGCCCAGGTATCTAGAACTGGCTGGCATAGCATTTTTATATCCTTTTTTTAAATCCTTCTACATTATCCCCACCATTCCTAATTATCTTACACAAAGCTGCTTTGCTTTCATTATCTCTGCATGGAGGCTTTTGAATTTGCAACCCCTAAACCAGATGACCTCTATGGCCCTACCAGCCCAGCATTCTGTCCTTGGGAGGTGGCAGACTCGGGAACCAGTGTGCAACCCCAACTGAGCTATTAGCTTCTGCCCCAGTGTCCCCATTTGCTAACTGAGGATAATCACAGCACCTACTTCCTAGGGCTGCTATGAGGATTCAGTGAGTTAATACATACAGAGTGTATGGAACAGCACCTGCCTCCGAGTAGGTGTTATATACTCATTAGCAATTACTTTCTAATACCACCGCTGCTGCTACCAAGTAAAAGAGTTAACAACGCAACAAATATAACAAAGAGCCAAAGTGAACAGATGAAGGAAGAAGAGTTTTAAAAGGGACTTTCTCCTCTTCTATTCCAAGAGAGTATCTGAATCAGGTATTCATCTCCCACCTTCCATACTCTGACAGTGATCTTTCTGGCATGCCTTTGAATTTTTTTTTAAAAGAGACTTTATTTTCTAGAGCAGTTTTAGCTTCACAGTAAAACTGAGTGGAAGGTACAGAGATTTTCCCATATACCTCCCGCCCCAACGTATACATCGCTTCATCCATTATCAACATCCCCCAACAGAGTGGTACGTTTGTAACAAGTGATGAACCTACATTGACACATCATTATCATTCAGAGTCCACAGTTTAAGGTCAGCCCTGGTGGCCCAGTGGTTAAGTTCGCCACCCTCCGCTTTGGCAGCCCGGGTGTGGTTCTCAGCTGTGGACCTACACCACTCGTCTGTCAGTGGCCATGCTGTGGTGGTGGCTCACATACAAAAAGAGGAAGACTGGCAGTGGATGTTAGCTCAGGGCAAACCTTCCTCAGCAAAAAAAAAAAAAAAAAAAAAGCTTCACCGAGTCCACAGTTTACATTAGGGTTCACTCTTAGTATTGGACATTCTATAGGTTTGAATAAATGTATAATGACATGTATCCACCATTATAGTACGATACAGAGTAGTTTCAGTGCCCTAAAAACCCTCTGTGCTGCGCCTATTCATTCCTCCCCCTCCTCCAATCCCTTGCAAACACTGATCTGTTTACTGTCTCCACAGTTTTGCCTTTTCCAGAATGTCATACAGTATGTAACCTTTTCAGATAGGCTTCTTTCACTTAGTAACATGCATTTAAGGTTCCTTCAAGTCTCTTCATGGCTTGATAGCTCACATCTTTTAGCACTGAATAATATTCCATTGTCTGGATGTACCACAGTTTATTTATCCATTCACCTACTGAAGGGCATCTTGGCTGCTAATAGGTTTTAGCAATTATGATTAAAGCTGCTGTAAACATCCATGTGCAGGTTTCTATGTGGACAAAAGTTTTCATCTCCTTTGGGTAAATACCAAGGAGCAGGACTGCTGACCATATGATAAGATTATATTTAGTTTTGTAAGAAACTGCCATACTGTCTTCCCAAGTGGCTACCACTATTTCACATTCTCACCAGCAATGAATGAGAGTTTCTGTTGTTCCACATCCTTGTCAGCATTTGGTGGTGTCAGTGTTCTGGATTTTGGCCATTTTAATAGGTGTATGACACCGTTTTTATATGCATTTCCCGGATGACATACGATGTGGAGCATCTTTTCATGTGCTTATCTACCATCTGTATATCTTCTTTGGTCAAATGTCAGTTAAGGTCTTTGGCACATTTTTTAATCGAGTTGTTTGTTTTCTCACTGAGTTTTAAGAATTCGTTGTATATTTTGGATAACAGTCTTTTATTAGATATATATTTTGCAAATATTTTCTACCAAGTCTGTGGCTTGTCTTCTCATTCACTTGACTTTTTTTTCCACAGAGCAGAAGTTTTTAATTTTAATGAAGTCCAGCTTCTCAATTATTTCTTTCATAGATCTCATCTTTGGTGTTGTACCTAAAAATTCATCATCATACCCAAGATCATCTAGGTCTTCTCCTATACTATCTTCTAGGAGTTCTATAGTTTTACATTTTACACTTAGGTCTATGATCCATTTTGAGTTTATTTTTGTGAAGGATGAAAGGTCTGTGTCTAGATTTTTTTGCACGTGGATGTTGAGTTGTTCCAGCATCCTTTTTGCAAAGACTATCTTTGCTCCATTGTCAAAGATCAGTATATTTATGTAGATCTGTTTCTGGTCTCTCTATTCTGATCCACTGATGTTTCTTTCACTGATATCAACTGTCTTGATTACTGTAACTTTATAGCAAATCTTGAAGTTGGGTAGAGTCAGTCCTCCAACTTTGTTCGTCTCCTTCAATAGTTGGTTATTCTGGATCTTGTGCCTGTCCATATAAACTTTAGAATCAGTTTGCTGACACCCACAAAATAACTTGCTGGGATTTTGATAGGGATTGCATTGAATCTACAGATCAAGCTGAGAAGAATTGACATCTTGACAATATTGAGTCTTCCTATCCATGAACATGGAATACCTCTCCATTTATTCAGTTCTTCTTTGACATCTTTCACCAGAGTTTTATAGTTTTCCTCATAAAGATCTAGTACATATTTTGTTAGATTTATACCAAGGTATTTCATCAGGAGGGAGAGGGTGGTTGCAAATGTAAATAGTATTGTGTTTTTAGTTTCAATTCCATTTGTTCATTGACAGTATTTAAGAAAGTGATTGACCTTAACATGAACCTTGAATCCTGCAACCTTCCATAGTCATGTATTACTTCCAGGAGTTTGTTGTCAATGTTTTCAGATTTTCTACATAGATGATTGCATCATCTGTGAACAAAGACAGTTTTATTTCTCCCTTCTCAATCTGTACACCTTCTATTTCCTTTTCTTGTCTTACTGCATTAGCCAGGACTTCCAGTATGACGTTGAAAAGCAGAGGTAAGAGGGAACATCCTTGCCTTGTTTCTGATCTTACTGGGAAAGCTTTGAGTTTCTTACCATTAAGTATGACGTAGGCTTTTTTTTGTAGATATTCTTTATCAAATTGAGGAAGTTCCCCTGTATTTCCAGTTTACTGAGAGTTTTTATCATAAATGGGTGTTGGATTTTGTCAAATGCTTTTTCTGCATCTATTGATAAGATCATACGATTTTTCTTCTCTAGCCTAATGATGTGATTGATTAGATTAACTGATTTTGTAACAGTGAACCAGCCTTGCATACCTGGGATAAATTCGACTTGGTTGTGGTGTATAATTCTTTTTATACATTTTTGGATTCAATTTGTAATATTTTGTTTATGATTTTTACATCTGTGTCCATGAGAGATATTGGTCTGTAGTTTTCTTTTCTTATAATGTCTTTGAATGACTTTGGTATTAGGGTAATGCTGGCCTCACAGAATGAGATAGGAAGTACTCCCTCTACTTCTATCTTCTGAAAGAGATTGTAAACAATTGGTATTTCCTCCTTAAATGTTTGGTAGAATTCACCAGTGACCCATTTGGGCCTGGTGCTTCCTCTTTGGGGAGGTTATTAATTGCTGACTGACTTTCTTTAATAGCTGTAGGCCTATTCAGATCATCTGTTTCTTCTTGTGTGAGTTTTGGCAGATCGTGTCTTTCAAGAAATTGGTCCATTTCACATAGGTTATCAAATTTGTGGGCAGAGAGTTGTTCATAGTATTCTTTTATTATCCTTGTAAAGTCCATGGGATCTGCAGAGATGTCCTCTCATTTCTGATACTAGTAATTTGTGTCCTCTTTTTATCTTAGCCTGGCTAGAGGCATATCAATTTTATTGATCTTTCCAAAGAACGAACTTTTGGCTTCTTTGATTTTCTCTATTCATTTCTGTTTTTAATTTCATTGATTTCTGCTCTAATTTTTATTATTTTTCTTCTGTTTACTTTGGATTTAATTTGCTCTTTCTTTTCTAGTTTCCTAAGGTAAAGCTTACATTATTGATTTTTGATCTTTCTTCTTTTCTAATAAATGCGTTCGCTGCTATAAATTTCCCTCTAAGTACTGCTTTTGCTGCCTCCCACAAATTTTGATAAGCTGTGTTTTCATTTTTATTTAGTTCAAAATACTTTTAAATTACTGATATTTCTTCTTTGACCCATGTGTTATTTAGAAATGTGCTGTTTAATCTCCCAGTACTGGGCCGGCCCTGTGGCTTGGTGGTTAAGTGCGCGCGCTGCGATGCTGGCGGCCCGGGTTCGGATCCCGGGTGCGCATCGAGGCACCACTTCTCTGTCCATCCTGAGGCCGAGTCCCACATACAGCAACTAGAAGGGTGTGCAGCTGTGACATACAACTATCTACTGGGGCTTTGGGGGCAAAAAAATAAAT
The DNA here is from genome assembly GCF_057802395.1 of Ceratotherium simum simum. NCBI lineage: Eukaryota > Metazoa > Chordata > Mammalia > Perissodactyla > Rhinocerotidae > Ceratotherium > Ceratotherium simum. The sequence goes on from NC_141905.1 coordinate 26,498,997, forward strand.
AAAAAATCTTTAATCTCCCAGTACTTTGGGCTCTTTTAGCTATCTTTCTATTACTAATTTCTAGTTTAATTCCATTGTGGTCCATACAGTAGACACTGTATGATTTCTACTTTTAAATTTGTTAAAGTGTATTTTATGGCCCAGAATGTTGTCTGTCTTGGTGAACATTCCTTATGAATTTGAGAAGAATGTGCATCTTGCTGCTGTTGGATGAAGTAGTCTACAGATAGCCATTAAATCCAGTTGATTGCTGGTGTTGTTGAGCTCAACTATGTCCTTACTGATTTTCTGCATGCTGAATCTGTCCATTTCTGAGAGAAGAGTGTTAAAATCTCCAACTATAACAGTGGATTCATCTATTTCTTCTTTCAGTTCTATCAGTTTTTGACTCACATATTTTGATGCTTTATTGTTAGGCACATACACATTAAGGATTATAATGTCTTTTGGGAAAATTGATCCCTTTATCATTATGTAATGCTGCTCTTTTTCCCTGAAAACTGTCCTTTCCCTGAAGTCTTCTCTGTCTGAAATTAAGATGGCTACTTCTGCTTTCTCTTGATTAGTGTTAGTTTAGCATATCTTTCTCAAGCCATTTACTTCTAATCTATATATGTCTTTATTTTTAAAAGTGGGTTTCTTGTAGACAACGTGTAATTTGATCTTGCTTTTTGGTCCACTCTGAGAATGTGCCTTTTTATCAATGCATTTAGACCACTGACATTCAAAGTGAATACTGACATGGTGGCATTAATATCTACCATATTTGTTACTATTTGTTGTCCTTATTCTTTGTTCCTATTTTTATCTTCCACTCTTTTTATGCCTTGTGTGGTTTTGATTGAGCATTTATGATTCCATTTGCTCTCTTTTCTTAGTATTATCAGTTATACTTCTATTTTTACTTTTTTGTGGGTGTGTGAGGAAGATCAGCCCTGAGCTAACATCCATGCTAATCCTCCTCTTTTTGCTGAGGAAGACTGGCTCTGAGCTAACATCTATTGCCAATCCTCCTCCTTTTTATCCCCCAAAGCCCCAGTAGTTGTATGTCATAGTTGCACATCCTTCTAGTTGCTGTATGTGGCACACGGCCTCAGCATGGCTGGAAAAGCGGTGCATCGGTGCGCACCTGGGATCCGAACCCGGGCCGCCAGTAGCGGAGCGTGCGCACTCAACCACCAAGCCATGGGGCCAGCCCAATTTTTACTTTTTTTAGTGATTACCGTAGAGTTCGCAATATACATTTATAACTATACCACATCCACTTTCAAGCAGCATTACACTACTTCACAAGTACTGCAAGTAGTTTATAGTAACAAAATAATTCTAGTCCTTCCCTTCCATCCCTGGTATCATGCTGTCATTTATTTCACTTATACATAGGTATATACATAAGCATACATAGTCCAATACAGTGTTGCTGTTATTACTTTTACCAAACTGTTATCTTAGATCAATTAATAAGAAAGTTTTTATTTTACCTTCACTTATTCCTTCTTCAATGCTCTTCCTTTTTTTATTTAGATCTGAGTTTTTTCCCAGCTTTGGTGAGATATAATTGACATATTGTGTAGTTTAACGTGTACAATGTGATGATTTGATACACATATATTGTGAAACATTTACCAGATTAGTTAACACACGCTTCACCTCACATAATTACCATTTTGTTGTTGTTGTTATAGTGAGAACATTAAAGCTCTACTCTCATAGCAACTTTCAAGTATACAATACAGTAGTCTTCACTAAAGTCATCATGCTGTATTTTAGATCCCTCAAACTTATAACTGAAAATTTGCACCCTTTGACCAAAACCTCCCCATTTCCCCCACCCCTCAGCCCCCAGCAACCACCAATTACTCTCTGTTTCTATGAGTTTAATGCTTTTACTTTCCATATATAAGTGAGGTCATATAGTATTTGTGTTTTTCTAACTTATTTCACTTGGGATAATGCCCCCAAAGTCCATCCATGTTGTGGCAAATGGCAAGATTTCCTTCTTTTTTATGGCTGAATGATATTTTGTTGTATGTATTTGTATACATATTACATTTTCTTTATCCATTCATCTGTCAATAGACATTTAGGTTGTTTCCATGTCTTGCCTATAGTAAGGAATGCCGCAATGAACAAGGGAGTGCAGACATCTCTTGAAGATAGTGATTTCACCTCCTTTGGATATATACCCACAAGTGGGATTGCTGGATCATATGGTAGTTTAACTTTTTGAGGAAACTCATACTGTTTTTCATAGTGGCTGTACCAATTTACATTCCCGAGGGTGCACAAGGGTTCCCTTTTCTCCACATCCTCACCAGCATTTATGTTTTTTGTTTTGTTTTGTTTGATAATAGCCATTCTAACAGATGTGAGGTGATATCTCATTGTGGTTTTGATTTGCATTTCCCTGATGTTTACTGACGTTGAGTGCCTTTTCATCTATCTGTCAGCCATATGTATGTCCTCTTTGGAAAAATGTCTATTCAAGTCTTCTGTACACTTTTTAATTGGATTAATTTTTTTTGCTATTGAGTTGAATGAGTTCCTTATATATTTTGGATATTAACCCCATATCAGATATATGGTTTGCAAATATTTTGTCCAATTTGATAGGGTGCCTTTTCATTTTGTTGATTCTTTCTTTTGCTGTGCAGAGGTTTTTCAGTTTGGTGTAGTCCCACTTGTTGACTTTTGCTTTTGTTGCTTGTGCTTTTGGTGTGACGTCTAAAAAATCATTGCCAAGACTGATGTCAAGGAGCTTCTTTAGGTTTTCTTCCATAAGTTTACAGTTTCAGGTCTAATGCTTAAATCCTTAATGTATTTATAGTTTATTCTTGTGAGTGGTGTAAAAAAGGAGTCCAATTTCATTGTTTCACATGTGAATATCCAGTTTCTCCAACACCATTTATTGAAGGGACAATCCTTTCCTCATTGAGTATTCTCGGCTCCCTTGTCCTATATTAGTTAACCATATATGTGTGTGTTTACTTCTGAGCTCTCTATGTGTCCCTTTTTATGCCAGTACTATATTGTTTTGATTACTACAGCTTTGCAATATAGTTTGAAATCCGAAAGTATGATACCCCCAGCTTTGTTCTTTCTCAAGATTGCTTTGGGTATTCAGGGTCTTATGGTTCCATATGAATTTTAGGATTGTTTTTTCTATTTCTGTGACAAGTGCCATTGAAATTTTTATAGGAATTGCATTGAATCTACAAATAGCTTTGGGTGGTGTGGACATTTTAACAATATTAACTTTTCCAACCCGTGAACATGGGATATCTTTTCATTTGTTTGTGTCTTAAATTTCTTTCATCCGTGTCTTATAGTTTTCAGTGTATAGATCTCCCACATGTTTGATTAAATTTATTCCTAAGTATTTTATTGTTTTTGATACTATTGTGAGATAATTTCATTTCTTTTTCAGATAGTTCATTGTTAGCGTAAAGAAATGCAACTGACTTTTTTTTTTTTTTGGGTGAGGAAGATTGGCCCTGAGCTAATATCCATGCCCATTCTCTTCCATTCTGTATGTGGGACGCCACCACAGCATAGCTCAAAGAGCCGTGCATAGGTCCGCACCCGGGACTCAAACCCACGAACCCCGGGCTGCCGATGCAGAGCACACAAACTTAACCACTATACCACCAGACTGGCCCCAAAATGCAACTGATTTTTGTGTGTTGATTTTGTATCCTGAAACTTTACTGAACTCGTTTATTATGTCTAACAGTTTTCTGGTGGAGTCTTCAGGATGTTCCACATACATGATCATGTCATGAGCAAACAGAGACAATTTTACTTCCTTTCAGATTTGGATGCCTTTTTCTTTTTCTTGCCTAACTGCTCTGGGAAGAACTTCCAGTACTATTGAACAGGAGTGGTGGGAGAGGACACCCTTGTCTTGTTCCTGACCTTAGAGAGAAAGCTTTCAATGAGTATGATGTTAGCTGTGAGCTTGTCATATATAGCCTTTATTATTGAGGCATGTTCCTTCTATACCCAATTTGTTCACAATTTTTATCGTGAAAGGATGTTCAATTTTGTCAAATGATTTTTCTGCATCTACTCAGATACAGATCCAAGGTTCTGACCTGTATCATTCCTCTCTGTAAAGAAGTTATTTTACCATTTCTTGCAAGGCAGATGTACTGGCAACAAACACCCTCAATATTTGTCTGAGAAAGTCTTTATTTCTCCTTCACTTTTAAAAAATAATTTTGCAGGGTACAGAATTCTAGGTTTCTAGGGTTTTTTTTTTTTTCCTCTCAACACTTTAAATATTTCACTCCACTCTCTTCTTGTTTGCACAGTTTCTAAGGAACAGTTGGATCTAATTCTTATCTTTGCTTCTCTACAAGTATTTTTTCCCTTTGACTTCTTTCAAGATTTTTTTCCTTTAACTTTGACTTTCTGTAGTTTGAAAATGATATACCTAGGTGTAGTTTTTTTTGGTATTCTCCTACTTGGTATTCTCTGAGCTTCCTGAAACTCTGGTTTGGTGTCTGACATTAATTTAGGGGAAATTCTCAGTAATTATTGTCTCAAATATTTCTTCTGTTTCTTTCTCTCTTTCTCCTCCTTCTGGTCTTCCCATTACAGGTATGTTATTCCTTTTGCAGTCGTCCCACAGTTCTGTTCTGGTGTTGTTTTTTTTTTCAGTCTTTTTTCTCTTTGCTTTTGGTTTTGGAGGTTTCTGTTGAGATATCCTCAAGCTCAGAGATTCTGTCCTCAGCTGTGTCCAGTCTACTAATAAACCCAAAGGCAGTCTTCATTTCTGTTATAGCATTTTTGATCTCTAGCATTTCTTTTTGGTTCTTTCTTAGAATTTCCATCTCTCTGCTTACATTGCCTATCTGTTCTTGTATACAGTCTACTTTATCCATTAGGGCCCTCAGCATATTAATCACAGTTGTTTTAAATCCCTGGTCTGATAATTCCAACATCCGTGCCATATCTGAATCTGGTTCTGAGGCTTGCTCTGCCTCTTCCAGCTGGGTTTTCTATCTTTTAGTATGTCTTGTAATTTTTTCTAGATAATTGAACATAAGGCACTGGGTAAAAGAAACTGCTATAAATAGGCCTTCAGCAATATGTGAGGGGAGAGGAAGCACTTTATATTCCTATTATTAGTTTCAGTCTCTTGGTTTCAGAGCCTGCATCTCTGCACTGTGAACTTCATACATGCTTCTCAGTTTTTTCTAGACAGGCTAGCTAGAGTAGGCTGGAGTTGTGTATTTCCCTTCTTCCAGGTCAGTTAGGCTCTGATAAAATAATTCTCCTAAAGGCAGACTTTGTTAAGAACAGAATGCTCTGCCGTATTTCGAAATAGCTCCTTTTCCCCTCCCCCCACCGGAAGCACAATGGGATTTTTCTCCATATTCACCGTGAGAACCTGGTAGAGATCCAGGAGGTAAAACTCACAGAAGTATGAGGGGCCCCTGGATGACTGGGTCCTCCTAGAGTTATTAACTCGCAGAGTTGTCCACACTGAACCTCCAGCAAGTCATCAATTACAACTGAGTTTTCTCTACCCAGGCTGGTTCCCAGGGAGGTTGTTGCTCTGGTAAGTTGTGATTCTCTGTATTCCTGTCAATCTCCCTGATTTGGGGGGCAGCAATTTGCCCTGTGACCTCACTTCTCTCGATCTGAGTTGTTGATTTTTCAGTTTGTTCAGCTTTTTATTTATCGTTAGGATGTAGTGGACTTTCAAGCTTATTATATGCTGGATCAGAAATCTGAAGCTTTCTTTTTTCTTAATTGAGGTAGAATTCATGTTCCCTAAAATTAAATAGCTTAAAGTTAACAATTCAGTAGTATTTAGTACATTCACAGTGTTGTGCAGCTATTGCCCCTATCTAGTTCCAAAACATTTTCATCATCTTAAAAGGAAATCCCATACCCATTAACTAATTACTCCCTCTCCTCGCCCCAGGCCCCAGCAACCACTAATCTACTTTTGGTCTCTATGGATTTACCTATTCTGGATATTTTATATAAATGGAATAATAAAATATGTGACCTTTTGTGTCTAGCCTCTTTCACTTACCATAATGTTTTTAAGGTTCATCTACGTTGTAGCATGTATCAGTACTTCATTCCTTCTTAGGGTTGAATAATATTCCACTTTATGGATATACCCCATTTTGTTTATTCAGTTATCAGTTGATGGACTTCCTTTGCTTTTTTCTGCTATCCAGAATAAAAATTCTCTAGGGTCCTCAGAGAGGCCCAGTCACCTTCACCAGGACCCCTCTCAGGCCCAGCCACTCTGATCCCACACACATTCTGGACAGACACTAGAAAGACCATCTGCTCCAGCCCCTTCAGATGAGGACACTGATCTTCCCCATACCAGAGACAGGGGAACACATGACATTTGGAGACTAACATTTTGGGGTTTGGTTGTTAGGTTTAAAAGGAAAAAAAAGAAGAATATAGTCAGAAGAGTGGTAGAATCTTCTCTTGGGAACCAAGGAGAAAGGAAAAAAACAGGTAAAAGGGGGTTGCCTTTGAACCATGGGCAGGAGTAAAGCTAAGTTGTATAGTTTATGTTTTGGAGAATGAAGAAATACCCCTAAAACAGGAATGAATAATCACTCTAGTTATAATAACATTCGGGTGATTCCAGAAGTTCAGAAAGGCTCCTGAGAAAACTACCAAGAGAAATATGTCCACGCTTACCACCTGATGTCTTCTTGCCCATTGTCACAGGCAGAATAACGCCCCCCAACCCTGCAAGATGTCCATGTCCTCATCCCTAGAACCCATAAATATGTTATCTTACAGGCAAAAGGGACTTTGCTGATGTGATTACATTAAGGATTTTGCAATGGGGAGATTATCCTGGATTATCCAGATGGACCCAATGTAAGCCCAAGGGTCATTTATAAGAGGGAGCATGAGGATCAGAGTCAGAGAAGGAGACGTAAAAACAGAAGCAGAGGTCAGAGTGATGCAGGGCCACAAGCTAAGGAACGTGGGCAGCCTTTAGAAGCTGGAAAGGTACGGAAACAGATTCTAGCCTAGAGCTTCTAGAAGGAACACAACTGACACCTTGACTTTAGCTAAGTAAGACCCATTTTGGACTTCTGACTTCCAAACTGTAAGATATTAAGTCTGTGTTGTTTTAAGCCACTGAGTTTGTGATAATTTGTTACAGCAGCCATAGGAAACTAATATACACATCTAAAATACCCAGCATTCCTGCAGGTTACCAACCAGGCACCAACATGTAGAAAGGCACTCTGGGAAGTTGGACGTTCTCCACGAGAACGATATTTGTGTCTTCATGACAAAAATGTGGTGTCTGCATGTAAGAAAGCAAGCCAACACACATACAAAAGAAACAGATTGAGATTGAGACAGAGCAAGCACACGCACATAAGGAAATCTGGAATGAGAGGCAAAAATTCACCCTGAAGTTTGTTACGCTGCAACGGGGAAAAAAACCCGAAAGAATTACAAATTTTTCACATCTGCCATAAGACATTTCACAGTACCTTCAAATCAGATGGGCCCTGGTGAAAGGTTTTAACAAGCAAATACCCTGTGTGGTAAGGCTCAGAAAAAGAACTTTCAATTCTCTTAATTTTCCAGTTAAATGAATCTGATTCTCTCTACAGGGAGGGAATTAAACTCCCCCAAACCAAGAAAACCCCCTTTTCCACATAACAACTGATATGGTAAAGATAAAACTTGGCTATGTAATGGCCTCATTACTCTTGTTGCAAACCATCTGTCAAATTTTGTTTAACAAGTAGGGTAAATTCAAGAGAAATAAATAACAGTTTTCTGCAAACCCTCATGTCCACACAGGTATACTTTAAATGAGCTATGCTTGACATAAAGCACACACACACACTTACTTTCTCAATTTCCTGGCAATGCACTCTTGCTTAAATACACAACCATCAAGCACAGAGAGAGATGCAAATCATTCCTCCTCCTCCTCCTCCCCCCTCCCTCCCATCTTGTTCCTCTGGGAACTCAGACCCAAACCAGTTCTGCTCCTTCCCAGCTGCCAGTTCCCAAGAATCCTCACAACTCACCCTCACAACCCATAGTCCTCCTAAAACAAACAGCACATAAATCAGTAACAAAAACTAACTCAACTTCAAACCAGCCTGTTCCAACATTAATAGTGCCTTTGTTGTCAATAAACCTAGATTTGACTTCTCCTATTTTTATGTGTATTTTATTTATAAATTACTAATGTTTTTCCTGGAGCAAAATGGTCAAAGTAATAGTCTACACTGAGCCATACTCCATCAACTGGAAAAGAAAAGAAAAGAAAAAAAAAAAATAGGAATTCAAATTGAATCAAGGAGAGAGAACCATTAGCTGTGAATATACAGGCACTTCCAAATTCTGCTTGATCTCCAGTACCTACACTTTCCATCCCATCTACCGGGAAAAAGCCAGTACTAAGTGGACTTTATGCCATAGTCAATCAGACAGATGAAAGTGGAAGACACAGCTCTGAGTCTTCTATTTGGCTGTGCCTATTCTTCAGAGACAACAGCATTGATGGACTTGTCCAAACTGGTGCAAGTGTGGAGGTGGTGGTGGCGGTTTTACACTAAGTGAGAACCTACTACAAACCAAGCATATAACAGAACCCTCCAGCCTTGCAAGAATGCAAAGGACTTCCAGAAGCAATAGTTCTCTTTCCCAAACTTCAGAGCAAGCTAGGATATGGTGCTTACTAGAGGAGATAAAAGAGGGAGCTGCCTGCAGAGGAAAGCAGAAGAGGAAGAAGCCAGGATTTAACATGAAGTTCCAGTTCTTTCTTTGCCCAGAAACCAAAAGACCCAATTCTCTCCCGTGGGGAGCTCTCGATCTAATGGGTTTGCAAGATGAAGTGCCTCATACGAAGGGAAGAGGAAAAGGACAACAATCCAAGTGTCTTGAGCCATCTGACTCAAAGGCAACTTTCTCCTTCTGATTCCTGGTTCAAGTGGTTCAAACCATGGGTTGCTTTTACAGAACTTGGGAGATAGTGAGAAGGTACAGGGGACGGTAACATCTGTCATCTTGGGATAGGGATTACAGCCTCTGAAATGCCAAGGTCTTCCCCATGCTGGCCAGATTTACAAATATAGTCATGTGTCACTTAATGACGGGGATATGTTCTGAGAAATGCATTGTTGGGCGATTTCATCGTGTGCAAACATCATAGAGTGTACTTACAGAAACCTAGATGGTCTGGGCTACTCCACACGTAGGCTATATGGTACTAATGTTGTTTGACCACCATTGTATATGCGGCCTGTCATTGACCGAAACATCATAACACAGTGCATGACTGTAGACATGTGGGGTCCATCCTCCAAATATCACAGCTTCACAGCAGGTAAGTGCAGGAAGGCACCTGAGAGATTGTCTTGTCCAATCCCTCACTTAATCACCAAGGAAACAGTGGCTCATAGTCCCACAATACGTCGAGGATTAAAGGTGCAACCAGAATCCTGGTTTCCTCACTCCTCCTGTATTTTATTTTCAATCCATAAAAGGTGATGCTCCGCCAGAATTCAATAGAATAGGTGTGAGTGTGGATGCAGTGGGAGCAGGGAAGGACAAGGGGCTCTGCTACAGTGCCAAGTGCCTTTTTTTCCCCTCCAGGGATCCAGCTAGGGGATGAGCAGATACAAACTAAAACCAGTGGCCTGGCCGTTTAGGGAAGTATGTGGCTGTTTTGAAGGAGGATGATCCACTCTCCTGCCTCAGGGACCAGGCCAGTCCTGTCCTTCCTGGGCTTGCTCGCTCCTCCCCCTGCCCTCCCTTCTGCCTCTATGGCCAACGGCCCCGTCTCTTCCAGCCTTGCCCTCAGACCAGCCTCTTCCTTCCCCACAGGAACTGTCACATCCCAACCATCCATTCAGTTGGCCAAGAGAGCAAACTCAAGCTTAGGAGGACCAGCCTATGGGCACAGCGAGTTTCAGCTTGAAGCTGGTAGATTTCACCTACCCAAATCTCAATCGCCCTTCAGAATTCAGCTCAAATTCCATTCCTTCCTCCAAGAATCCCTTCTCATATCCTCATGTGTTTAGACATCTTGTATCACCCCACCCCTTCCCAGTGCACTGAAGTAATCATAATAGCTAATATGTCAGGAACAAGTTTTAGTCCAAAACTATGTAAGACACAGAGCACCCCTTCTCAGGGACCCACTAGCCTCTACACTTTTCTTCACCTCTGATTCTCTCCTCCTTTGAGCCCAAAAAATCTTTCCCTATTATGCAGAGTCAGCCAGTTCTTCTATCATCATGCACTCTTCCACATCTTTTTTCTCATACCCGGGCCTAAACTTTTGAAATTAAAAGCCAGGATCAGACTCTCTCCTTCTCTGTTTTCTGCCATGTCATCACTTGTTGAAGAAAGCAAGCATCAAATACCCAGGCTGATGGGAAGGGCAAGGGGTACAAAGAAACATAGATTGAAAAAAACAAAAAATAAGTTTAGTGACGATCGCAAACTCAGTATCCTGTCACACACACATTTATCGAGTGCCTCTTCTGTGCTGGGTACTCTGCCAGGTGTTTTCATTTCTGTTCTCTCATTTGAGCTCAGAACAACCCTGTCTCCGTGTTACAGAGGAATAAACAGACTCAGATGGCTGCTGACTTCCTCAGAACCACACAGTCTGTGTGCCCTCTGCCTCAGACAGGTGTAGGGGCCCCAGACTGGCCTGTGAGCTTATTAATATGCAGGGTCAGAGAGCAGAGTGGTTAAGAGTGAGGGGCCAGGTTTTAATCCCACCTACTAGTTGAGTATCTAGTAGGTGACCTCTCTGAGCCCATTTCCTCATCTGCAAAATGGCAGTAACAACTGTGCATACCTCCCTTCTTCCCTCCATGGATTGCGGTGGGATTAAATAAGTTAATACCTGTAAAAGTACTTAGAATTGCGCCTGGCTCAGAGTGGACCCTTAATCAATGTGAGCCATCATCATTATCATTTCCCTAGCCAGGTATGGGCACACTGCCATTGCAGCCAATGCTGCAAAATATACTGAATTAAGGGGGAGTTCCTCTCAGGCACGAACATGGCCATCTGAGAGGGATGCATCACAGGGCAGCTCAGCTCCTAGTGCCTCTCTTCCCTTCAGCTTTGACATGCCGGCCACACTTTGGGACTCCACATTATCCCTACCCAACTTCCAACTCACACACGCCAGCCAGACTCTTCCCCCACACCCGTGCGCGCTTTAAGAACCGCACATTGACTCATTTCTCAGAGGTGTCAGCCCTGTATTGCATTCCCAATTAGCCCCCTGAAGATGTAGATGGAATTAAGTCCATAAACACAAGTCGCCAGTTACCTAAAACTGGAGATATAACTTGCGCATGTATATCCCACCCCAAGCTTTTTGAGCCAGCACAAGGAAAGTAACAGCCCTTGCAGTTTATTTAATTTTGGAGTTTGGCTAATTTCTTATTAGTCATCAGTATCAAGGCTGTTGGTTCTCTCAACTTTTTATGAGTTCAGATTCTTCTTGTTTTTACCTCACAGTACATACACCTAATCATGTTACAGAATATGTATTGATTTTAGACTAAGGTGGGCTATGACACAAATATTAGCTGGCAGGTAAAGTAAAACAAGGCTAAAGTGTCAGTCTCTTCTTCATATTTCATTTATGTCTATGGAAAAACTATGCATTTCTCTTTGGCCTGGTGAACGACAGGTAATAGAAACCAAAGTTAAGATTCGGGACAGCAAAAACAGAAGAGATGAGGCCCACACATTCAGAAGAGAATGTGAGAAAAGATAAGACTGAATGGTTTTAGGAAACTGTTCACAGTACGGCGAACAGCCCAATCCTTCTTCAGTTCTCGCCCATACAAATTCATAGGCTTCTATGATGAATGTGACCAATAAAAAGAGGCTAGCAAATTCAACCTCCTTATTTTACAGATAGAAAAACCGAGGCCAGAAAAATGAGGTGACTTGCCCAGTGTCTCCTGACCAAAAGAACAATGAGCATTCAAGGGAGATAAGGAAAATAATGAAATGGAAAGGATGATCGATCTCAAATAAGCACATGCGGACACCAGTCCCAGTTCTGCCACTGATCAAGACATGCCCCTCCTCTGGGCCCCAGTCTCATCTGTAAAATGAGACCTGGAAGAAAGACACAGAAAATCACGGTGTTAACAGATATCAGACACACCCTGCTGGCATTAACATTCTGTGACCCTCAGAGATCCACAGTCTTACAGCCTAGTGCTCTTTCTAGACACAACCTTAGAAGCAGTACTCTAAATAATACGCACACGCTGCACAACTATACACAAACACACGCCTGTGTCAGCAGAAAGCAGAAGAGAATTTTAACTCACAATAGTTTTGAGTTCAATATTCACTTCATTTTTTTTCTTTTTCCTCCTAATAAAATTGCTTACGTGTGTTTAACACAGATGCACACACGAGAAAAAGGCCCAACCTCTCTGATCATTTGGGTTTCTGTTCCCAGGCAACACTGCGCCAAAAAGAGGAATATAAGCCAGCAACGGTGGCCCACGCGGGCCAACAAAGAGAAGCCAAGCACTCCCACTGTCACCACCCTAAAACACCTGGTCGAGTCTGATTAATGAGATGAGGACCAGATGCTAAAAAATGTCTGCTAAATTAAAAGAAAAAAGAAACAAAGAGAAAAGGAAAGGAAACCAGAAGCCTGCCTTTAATACAGTGCACTTTGTTATCTGTAATGTCTTTCAACCACAGATAACAGAATCAACCACATGGAATCTAAGATGCATGCCAGGTGAAAAAACATCATAAAGACATAATAAAAAGTTCCACCAGTGCCCATAAATTGCTGGGGGACTGTTACAAGGGCAGAACCATAAATTCTTGATGTTTCCCAAATTAGAGGGTACCAACACATATGCAGATATATTTGTGTGGGTAATTGAGGGCTAAAAATCTTACACTAAACATAGCTACCTCCTTCAAACGCTGTTAGGGGAGCCTCCAACAGGCACATACATACAGCACACACTGTAGGAATTCAATTTGGAAACCATCATCTAAAGCACAGAGGAGAACAGGAAAGTCATATTGCTATAATGCTTAGATTATCAATCATCTTGACAGTTTATTGGCTTTATCACCACACATACCATTAAAATGATGTCTGGCCTAGACTGTCAGGAGCAAACATTAAACAGACCAGGATTAAAAAGCAGATCCCAAACAGCACTCCAGTCAAGTTTCCTTTCCACTCTGAAATTAGTTAGAGCTGACTAAGAAACTGGCGCTAGACTTTGAAGAAATATACAGCCCAAAAGGCTGCGAGTCAACTCAGACCTGACGAGCTGATAGGTAATGTCATGTTATGGCAAATCTGACTCTCCTGAGGTTGATTTATCACATACTCTGTGCAACAGAATGATTGCTAACGGTGGAAGGGAGAAGGAGGGGAAAAAAACACCGCCATAATTTGCCTCTTCTGGAAACCTAGGGCTTGCATCAAAAGAGCCAAGCCAGCTCCCTGAAGTGGGGTAGGAATGCTAATAAATTCACACTACTGAGCAAACATATTAACATTACCCCCACACAGGTTATTAAAGTAATTTTACAGATTCAGAAGAACCAAATAGGCAGCGGAAGAGGCATTCATAATTCAAGAGCTCAAGACAGCGAAAGAGTTACGAACCCTATACGTTTTTAAAATGCTTCTGCATGTGTCACTTTGGCAAGGAAATCTCAACACAATTAAAACTATACTAGCACATCAATAGGGCTCAATTGAGAGCTGTGTACCTGCGTTTTACTAGGCCAGGGCTTTATAGATGCCTCAGGAAGAAAGGGGAAATGGGAAACTCACTGCTAATTAAAGGGAACCTTCTGTGCCTAAGGAAAAATGGTCGCATTTCTAAAATATATATACAAGGAACACGTTTTCAAATCTCTGCCAAGGGTTTGGCTTTTTCACAGTCCCTAGAACCGTTCTGTGCTTGTTTGGAAGTTACAGAGCCATTCTGTTTGTGATTATTGTTTGCTTTCCAGTACAAATAAGTCATTAAGAAGGGTGGGGTGGGGCACAGAGAGAACTGACAGGGTAGGAACTGGCCAGAAACAAAGCAAGTCAGAAATTCACACCACATTTTTCAACTTTTTCACTCACTCGCTTATTTACCCAAGTGAGGTCCCATGCCCGCCCCACTGGGTGACTTCAACGTGACCCCTTGGATGAAAACACTCACTGGGACACCACATTAGAGGCTCTTTCTCTTGCTCCTTTCCCCTGGGTGGGCTTGTCGGTATCTCTGGAACTCAGTCAACTCATCATCCAGAAAAGGCTCTGGAAAACGACAGGACAAAAGTGGCCTCGGGGCATTAAGGAGCAGCGCTCCTGCTCTCACTAGGCTATCCCTGACTACCAAGGTCTTCCTCAATGGGCTGTGCCACTACTTTGTGATGCTTCCAACAGGCACCATCCTGTTTTCTTGGTTATATGTTGAGGGAGAGAGGTGACAATACACCATTTACCCAGGGAGAGTCATTCCCTATATGTCAGATGTCACTAGAAAAAAAAAAGTGATACCAGAACAACAAGGTTTGTACACAGCTGAGCAAACACTGAACTTAACACCTGAATGAACATCTGGGTTTGGGAACCCAGGCAAGACCCACCCACATCCTCAAGCATGCGCACACCCAAGAACATCACAACTCTTTATACAAGACCCAGGAGAGACATAACTAGGGGAAGGGCAGCCAGCATCCAAGCTCCTCACACCAGAAACTTCCTCTGCCATCCCCTCTGGCTGAGATTTCCAAAGCACTTTCACTGTCAGTGAAGAGGAAATCTCCCACAACCCTCCCTCCACCCACCCCCCAACCAGGAAACAAATGGAATCTCCACTTTCACACTCCAAGACACCAAGGCACCAAGAGCTCAAGGGGAAGATATGTCGCAACCAGTCAGTGAAATCAATCATCAGGGTCACTGGGCACCAGCCAACATGGCACTGAACTCTGTCAGGGACACATGGGATTCCGTGGAGCATGAACCATCTGACCATGGAGCCTACAACCAATGCAGCTGGGGCACACAATTGGCTTATCACCAAGTCAATGGAGAGTTTTTGCTCCTTCCAGCCCCTGAGCTCCTGCAGGGCAGGGACCATGTCTCAGGGATCTGCTGTAAAACAAACCAAGAAACAGATACCAGATATGAATGAAAAGATAAATGAATGATCTGATTATTTTTCAATCAAACAATAACAAGCAAAGAGCGAAAGGCAAAACTGTTAGCTGGTTTCTAAATCCCAGCTTTGCTGCCAATGCAGGCCCTTCTTCCATCCAGTGACTGAAGGAAATCAGGCAGTGGAGCAGCATGAAGCTGAATAAATTCGTTCTCTTTTCTCTAAGTCCTATTAAAACACTCTCCTCCTCCCCACCACACTTTCATAATACCAACATCCATGCTATCTACACTGAGTGCCCATGTGTGGGTCAGCTCAGCCTGGCTGTGATCAGAACAGTAAGGCAGGACAAGGATTAGTGGGCAAAGGGAGTACTACTAAGAAATGCAAAAACTGAGATTTATTTTAGCCTATTCTACTTATGTTTCATTTCTTTCTACCCTGGAAACTGCCACTGGGGTTTTTCTTATGAAAAATAAGAAGCCTCAAAGGTTTTGTTTGTGTTCTAGGTACCACCACAAGAGTGGTAGGGGAGAGAAGTGAGTCTGGCCCACAGTAGACTCTTAATAAACACATGCTGAACTGAAGTGAGACATGCAATCGTGATTCAAAAAGTTAAATAACTCAGCATGAGAGTTAAACAGAAAAGACAAGCCATCAGTGTGAGAGCTGTTGTCACCACACAACGCAGTGACAGGAAGAGTGGTAGAGTTCACCTGAAGGAGCAGCTGGGGTGGAGGGGATCAGAGACAGCTTTATGGAGAGAGTAAGAATCAGCTGGCCCTGTAAGCAAGGGTAGGGACAGAGAAGGGCAGTCCAGGAAGAAAGAATTGGGGGTGGCGGGGGTTGGGGGTTGCAGCAAGAACACTGCAGTGGTAGAATAAAGGGGTCATGGAGAGGAGTCAAGGGAGCTAAAGTGGGCTGGGGAGAGACTGCAAGGATCCCAAGCAGAGCAAGAAATGAACATCTAACACTCACTCCTGATCTTCTCCTAACAACTGGTCCTTTTCTGGTGTTTTCTATTTTAGTGACTGCACCACTATGATAGAGATGGTTAGTTGTCCCCTGATTATCTACAGCTATGTGCGGCCATACGACTAAGTTGTGGCCCATGGGATGTGAGCAACTTCTAGGTGATGATTCTGAAGGGAAGAGACACATCTAGAATGTGGTCGCAGTTGTGAACCTGCTAGAATCATGCTAACGAGGACAACAGTCTGGAGATGGCAGCAATACAACCGAAGGATTCTAGGAGTACAATGACCTGGAACCACAATATCAGCCCCACAGTGCTTACACTTGGACCATGATATGAGAGAGCAACCTGTTTCCGTCTTGTTTAGCTACTTTTGAGTCTCTTTATAACAGCCAAACCTGTATCGTAACTAAAACAACCTTATTCATCCAGTTTCCAAGCCAGGCACTCAGCTGTCAGCCTGGACTCCTTCCTCTCCCTCATCCCCATAACCTTTCTCGCACCAAGTTCTTCTGATGTTAATTAGTATCTATCACTCAAATTTGCCCTCTTTACTCTATCTTACTGCAATAGCCAAGTACATGATCTACTCACATCCACTCTGACCTCCTCTGATCCTTTATCACACTGTAGCCAGAGTGATTCTTTTTCCAGACACAAATCTGATCATGTCCCCTGATGAAAACTCCCAACGGCTTCTCATTGTTCTTAGGATAACGAAAGTCTTGAACACATACTACAAGGTTCACCACAATGTGATCCCTAGCTGCTTCTCTTACACCACACTCCACACCAAATTTCTATTGCTCCCTAATACCTACCATCCCTTACTCCCACCACAGGGCCTTTGCACATGCTGTTCCCACTACCTAGAATGCTTTTTCCTTCCCCTCCTTATTTAGTTAAGTCCTACTCATCCTTCAGATTTTAACCCAAGCATCAGTTTGTTAGCGAAGACTTCCTTCACCTCCTACCAGGTCAACTCCTCCTTTTACTGTATGCACTAATGCATACATTTATGTACTAATACATACACTCATACCAACGAAGCTTTCTTACAATATTTCTATTTATAATTATCTGGGTGTCTGGTATGCCTTATTTTCTATTAATATAATAAAATATGAAGTGAATATTACATTTATTTGATTAATGTCTACCACACCCCCCACAAAAGACTATAAACTCAGTGAGGGTAGGGACATCCTTGTTGTTGCTCAATTCTGAATCTCTAGCACCTGGTATGATGCATAGCACAGAGGCACTCAACAAATATTTCATAAGTCAATTAATGGATGGCTCTGGTATCTTCCATGGCTTTTACTTCATTAATACCCCTTACCCATCTGCTATCTGGCTTATCAGATACCCTTACACTTCCAGGTTGTTGATCTTTCCAAACAAAGCAAAGGTTCTCATTATTAAATACTGGGGAAACATCCTGTCTGCTCTCCCTCCCTCAGCTCCTTCCCCCATAAAGACAACCTACTGTGTGAGTTTTCCTCCTTAGGTACTTCATTCCCAGTCCAACTACTGTGATCTCAAAAAAAAAATCCCAGAGGAACTGAGTATCACTGGTACTTAATGACCCGTCAGACAGCCACCTTGATGCAAACCAGAAGGTGGTTAATGCTCTAACAAACTGATTCTAAACCAAGGTAACAGAGGGTGGCGGAGGGATTATGGCTTCTATAAACCAGTAGTCACGGTTTATAACACTAATATTTCATTAACCGAACAGGAAACAGGGCATACCAGATTCCTGACCAACTACAAAGCGGCACAACTGAATCACAGGGGCTGTGGCCGAGTTCCCCAAAAGTCTCAGTCCACAGGCCTAATGTCATCTGCATCCCCAAAACGGCACATTTTCTCCTTTAAAGATCCACCACCAGCACCACCACTCCTGCTCTAGACACACACCACACACAGCAACAACACTCTCCAGCATGAGAAGTTACAGTCTCCAAGCTGCACAATGAAGTGTTCTGGAATAAGCCAATGCAAACCCTCTGAAAGCCAGCTGGCTTCACATTGAAATGCAAACTTGTTTTTTAAAGAAGACAGGTACAACTGTGTTCCCTGTAATAAAGAAAATGAGCTATGAGCTGACAGCGGGTATCCTCACCTCCAAAACGTGCATTTCCTACGGAAAGGGTTCCTCCCTGACTTTTTTACTGTTACCTGGTGACCATAAAGCCTTTATGCACTCGGGTGCCGTCTCACCCTGCCACGGACACTTCAGCATTGGGCATCTCAGGTTAAATTCAAGACAGGCAGTAAGCAATGCAGACGGGTGCTGCTATGGGTTGCAGGGTGGTGTGGGCGTGGAGGCCTCAAGGGAAGGGATGGCTACCTGGGGACTGCAGGACTGGAGAGGGAAGAACAAGCCCCAGTCAGGACAAGAAGAGGGGGAAGGGCACTTGGTAGAGCCTGGGAAGGCCTCTGAACCCGTCAGAAGAAATAGCAAAAGTCAACATGGGCCCATGTTTGCACCTGCCTGAGTTCAAGGGACAACCAGGCCCAGAGGCCATACGTGGCAGGAGGAGTTTATTATACCCAATTCTTCCCACAGAAACACTGTGGCTTGGCAGGGGCTCTTAGCCCCGCCTTGCAGAAGAGTAAATAGAGGCACACAGCAATGATCCCATGAATTCAAGTCAGACTAAATTAAAAAGAAAAAAATCTAAAAAGCACAAAGATTTAACCCTTGTTCTCTGGACCAGGTGGGTCAATGACAATCCCCTCCCAAACCATGCCCACCAACAGGGGAATGGTGAAATGGACCATCGACAATAATCAGTGTTGCAGAAACCATGAGGGTGCACCACTGTCCTGCTCTCCTCTCCCTGGGCACACAGCTGGACTTCATTCCCCTGTCTCCTTTCAGGACGATGGAGCCCTATAACTAGTTCTTTCCAATGAAATGTGATAGGAATTGAGATGTGCAACTTTGGGCTGAGGTGGTTAAGAGTTGGTGTGCCTTCTCGATGTTCTTTTTCCTCTCGACTAGAAGAACTGAGCAGGCTCCAAGAACAGAGAGGAGAACGGAGCCACAAGAGGAAAGACGACTGTGCCCCTGCATGATGGCATGAACCACAGCTCTCCTCTCCTGCCTCACGCCCAGCCACACACACACTGTGCTTTAGACTTGGGAGAGCAATAAACAGATTTTATCATGCTAAGCCACTAAGATTTGGGGGCTGGTTTTAATAGTAATTAGTCTTCTCTGACTAATAGAATAACTCAAACTTCATTAGCATCCAGTTTGAGACCTATACTGGTTATGTTTATTTGTACAGCAGATTCACCCTCTTGATTATGCTGGGCTCTGGTTCATGTTAACATCTGGTTTGCATTCTCTCAGTTGAATCAGTAAGTGTAGGATAAGAATTTCACCATGGAAAACCCTCAATATGGAAAAGCCACCAGCAAAGAGTGACAAGCTGACCCCACTTCCATGTCTATAAACAGGCCCAGTCTCTCTCACTTTCACATCCCTTCTGCTCTTTCTTGCAATGGACGGGACACACACGTGGAGCCTACTACTTTTACAGACTATTCAGTCAGAGCTTTACCAGTAAGACAAGAAAAGATGTAAACACATATACACACACCAGGCAAATGTGGGAGCCATTGGGAACACATTTTTCAAGGGGATAAATATGAATACCAATCAATGGAACAAGTTGTTATCCACTCCCTTGTCAGAGACTGCCAATTAAAAATGCTTGTTTCCAAGAAAGAATTGTACACAGTTTATTCACTATGCTTTTCACATTTTTAGAAAAGAGTAAACTGCAGACTGACTCCTGCTGGAGTCATATGTAGAAAAGGAAAAGGCACTTTTAAAAAAACCAGCACCCCAGCAACCTGAATTCTGGCACACCCCAGGAGGCACTCTGGCCTGGTGGAAGCCTAGACTTGTTCCTAGAGAGAGGTCGTGAGCGACTGGCACCGGCAATGGGAACGCCCGTGTCCAGAAGCAGAGACAACACACAGAGCGCAGATCTGAGAATCTGCCCAGAAGATGGGTAGCAGGTAGTGTGGGGTCATTCTAGAGCTGGGGAAACCAATCTGAACAAAGAGACAGATATATACTACGATAATACTCATAAAGCTAAGTATTTACTGAGTATCTACTAAATCACTTGAAAATCTGTGAGAGAAACTGAATTTGACTATTTCAGAACTGAAAGAATTCTTAGAGACCATCTGTCACCTCTCGGCTATGAGTTTCTTGCTTGACCTCTCAACTTTGGTTTCTTCATCTGTAGGACAGGGACAATACCTACATCTTATAACGTTTTGAGGATATAATTAGCTAATAGATGCAAAGCATTTAGTAAAGATGAGCCTACAGTTTATTTTAGCTATACCAGAACAATAACAGTAGGCGTCTTGAAGGGCTCAACTGTGTGTGTGTGTGTGTGTGTGTCTCTGTGGGTGTGACTGTGTCTGTGGGTGTGACTGTGTCTGTGGGTGTGTATGTGAACAGTGTTCCATAGAGGCATGGGAGTCACCGGGGGTGTCTTCAGGACTCCCACAAGGGACGATGGAGGGTCAATCAGGCCACTCTGCAGTTTCCCACCCCACTCAGAAGCAGCTCAGTTTGGGTCTATTCTATACATTGAGGTTCCAGATACATCAATGAACTAACGAGTTCTTCTGCTTGGCAGGAAAAAAAGTTTAAAAAACACTATTTTAATTTCCCCTACCACTTTTTTTTTTTTTTTTTTTTTTACACCATTGAGGAACGTGGAGGTTGGAAAACAGAAGTTAACTGAGTTTTCGGACTTTCAGCTCAATTATCTTTTCATTGAACCAGGCTGGGGATGGAGAGGAACTGAGTTTCTTCTCCCAGCCAGGCCTGGGGCTCTAGCATTCAGACCTTGGCTCTGACTAAAGGCTGTCTCTGGGGACCCTGGTACCACAGGGAAGAAAGTGATGTTACCCATCACCTCCTTCTTCTGGGGTGCAAACACCCCCTCCCACCCCAAAGCTATTATGAGCACCTCCCTATTTGCTGTGTTAGACAAGGCTGTCTCTGTGCCAAAGCCACGGCTCAGGCCAGCCCCACATCCGAGTCATGATACCAGGATAATCAGAGTCACAACTGTAGCTTCACCCTAATAGCAGCAGCCAGTGTTTGTTGAGCACTTACTTTTTGCCAGGCCGTCTGCTAAGCACTTTACATACATTATTCCACGTAAACTTCAGGGCAATTCTATGAAGCAAGATGCTATTATCATCTCCATTTTGCAGAGAAGAAAATTGAGGTCCACAGAGTAAGTAACTGGGCCCGCTCGCCCAGCCGGGAAGTATGGAGCCAGAGTCTGACCCCAGGAAGTTTGGCTTCATTTCCCATCCTCTTCACCAGTCCACATACTGCTTCCCAATCTCACACCCACACCCTGGAAAAGACACACAGGCAGTGAGAAATAAACACTGTGCCCAGTCAAGGATAGCTGCATTTGAGGAACAGGGACAGGGTAAATACCTGGGAAGTTGGAAGACATGTGGGGTAGGAACTTTGTATCTCAAGCAAACAGGATGCAAAATAAAATTTTCAGTGCTTCCCTGATCAATCCAGAAAAACTACCAGGAGAAGGTGAGACGTAAGGAAATGTCTAGATTTCATTTCCAGGTCATCACCATCACCACACTTTCCTTCTTGCTTTCAGGCTCCCAGCCCCCACGTAGTCCTGCTTCACACAGCACACAGGAGGCGCTCAACTGTTTTCCCTCTGCTTGGCTGCTTTAGAAGGAGAACCCACAGTGCCTCTTGGGGTTCATCTTCCCAAAACCAACTCACTCCCCCCTCAGGCTTCTGAAAGAGAGAATTCACAGAAGGTCACGCCCCTGCTAACACTTTGCCAACTCACCCATCCTCCCTCTCCCCTTTTAATTTCTCCCATTATGCTTGGATCAGTTTCCTCACCCTGTGCTAATTCCTCTCCCTCTCCGGTATTTATACCCTTCAGATGTTTGTAGGCTATTATCATGTACCCACTTAGTCAAGCAGCACACATTAAGTTCTTTTCATCTTTCCTCATAAATCAGGCCCTTAATCCCTCCAAGCCCTTTAATCGTACTAGCTGCTCCTCTCTGAACTCTGTCCAGTTTCCCCAAGTCTCTGATAATGTTGTGACACAAGGCTGGATGCAAGGCTCCAGCTGCTGACTCTCCAAGCTCCCTGAGTGTCAAGGAGCTCCACGCACGCATATGCATGCGCGCACACACACACACACTCTCATGGCTCTACCTAGGAGGATGGACACCCGGCCTCACCAGCTCCCAGCACGCTTTCTGCAGCCACATCACCATGAAGTGACTGTGGCCATCTACAGAGTTGCAGAGAGCTCGCATTTTGGTACCATACAGAATTTAAAGGGGAAAAAGAAACCTGCAGGAAGTTTTATAGCCCTGTAAGATTTTCACTAGCTATTTCCACACACTCCCTAAGAATAGAGATAATGCCTCTGAGATCAAGGGGGATTTAGGAGTCCAGCAAAAGGCCATTTTGGGGCCCCAGGCCATAAGAAAATTAAAACTAAAATGAGATACAACTACACACCCACCAGAATGGCTATAATTCAAAAGACTGACAACACCAAACCCTGGCAAGGACGTGGAACAACCAGAACTCTCATACACTGTTGGTGGAAGTGAAAATGGAATAACCACTTTGGGGAAAAGTTGAGCAATTTCTTTTTTTGTTTTTTTAATTTTTTTTTTTTGAGGAAGATTGGCCCTGTGCTAACATCTGTTGCCAATCTTCCTCTTTTTCTTTTTTCTCCCCAAGCCCCAGTAGATAGCTGTGTATCACAGTTGTAGAGTTGTAGCTCTGCTATGTGGGACACCACCTCAGCATGGCTTGATGAGCTGTGAGTAGGTCCGTGCCCAGGATCCGAACTGGCAAAAACCCCAGGCCACCACAGCGGAGCACGCAAACTTAACCACTTCACCACCAGGCCGGCCCCTAGTCTAGTAATTTCTTATAAAACTAAACATACGCCTACCCTGGGACCCAGCAATTGCACTCCCAGGTACTTACTCAAGAAAAATGAAAATATATCCATACACAAAGGCTTGTATGCAAATACTCACAGCAGCTTAATAGCTAAATCCTGCAAACAGCTCAGTTGACATTCAACAGGAGAATGGACAAACTGTAGTATACGCATACAATGGGAGACTACTCAACAATAAAAAGAAAACTGTGACATACACAACATGGATGAATCTCAAATACTCTGTGCTGGTGAAAGACACACAAAAAAACATACTACATGATTCCAATTATACGAAGTTCTAAAGCAGTCAAATCGAGCCAGGGTGGAAAAAATCAGAAGAGTGACTGCCTACGGAGTGGCAGGAGCAGGGAATAACTGGGAAGGGGCATGAGGAATCTTCCTGGGTTGAGGTCAAGTTTTACATTTTGATAGGAGCTTGGATTACATAGAGGCACGCAATTATCAAAACTCCCAGAATGGTACACTTAAGGTCTGTGCATTTCTCAAAAGAAAAATAGTAAACCAACACTGAACTCTAGTAAATGAATGATATGATGCTGAGTGTTCAGGATGAAGGGTACTGATGTCTGCAACTGACACTGAAATGCATCAGAAAATAAGATGGGCTGACAGATGGATAGAGGTAGAATAATGCAAGCACAGTAAACATTAATGGAAGAACCTAGACACCACCTGGATGGTGGGTATATGCATGCTCACTGTACAATTCTTTCAACTTTTCTGTATGATTGGACTCTTTCATAATTAGTGTTGGAGGAAAAAAAAAACTTGACCCTTTCCATTTTTGACTTCTTGTAGACCCTGGAGCCACGAATGCCAGCCACACTGATGTGCAACATGATTTTTATCGGTCACTATCTCAACCACTTGCTTCTTGTTATAGGTGTGGCCTACTCACCATGCCCACCCATACATATGTCCTCCATTCCCTTCTCTTCCCCATTCTTTTAGTGTCAATATCTAGACCCTTAAAATAAATAAAAAGTTCATCCTGGGATTCTTGACCTAGGATTCCTGGGGTGAGGGTTGGGGCGGGGCAGGGAGAGTGAGGTCCACAGATCACCTGAAATTATACGAAAAATTCTATGCACACGCATATGAGCATTTTTCTGAGAAGAGGATACATACCTCTCATCAGACTCTCAGAGGTTCATGGCCCAGGAGGCTCAAAACACAGCTTGAAGCTCTCTTCAACTGCACTTCCACAAGTATGCCCGGGCAGGTAATGCTTCCAACTTAGGAGTCACCTGTGTTTTGGAACACTTGTGTCTTTAGCCATGAAAGTGCCTTTTCATGATACACTCGTCTCATGTAGAGGGAAAAGGGGGCTGCTTGAAAAAGAGTCATGTGAGAGCCTGAACAATATCTCCAGCCATGTACAATAAGATTAGGGTTATTAAATACAAAATACAACTAAACTTAGGATACACGGTTGATCGAGATTTTTAAAAAACACTTTTGATCATAAAACTAATAAATCAAATATTTACTAAGCATTTAACACAGTGAACTGTATAAAAAAGAAATTAACTTTTACTAAAGACTTACTATGTGCCAGGCACTTTACATATGTTCTCATTTATAACTCAATGGAGTTTCATTCTCCATTGAGTTATACCTCACTACCTCTGTTTTATAGATTTTTAAAAACTGAGCCTCAAATGAATTATCCCCCAAATCACACAGCACAAAGATTTGAACCTAGGGTTCCAGGGCCCCAAAGTCCACTCTCTTCAAAGCTTCTCTAAGCAAGGACTCCAGGTACCACAATCACAGCTCCTGGAGTTTGGTGAAAATTCCTGGATTTCAAATATTCTGTCCCACTGACTTTAAAACCCCTTAAAATGATCCAGAAATACAAGCATTCCAGAAAGCAAAACTTCTCGCCCAGACTACCCTTTGTCTTCAGAGGCAGCATAATTCTCTCATTAGATTATATGTCCCAATTCTTGGTTTGGAAAACTCCACTGCTGCCGAAGGACAAAGAGTGGATGGGCTGGGATGTAAGAAGGGACAGACACAACAACGTGCCTCAAAAAGCCTCTGTGCGCAGTGGAAGGGGGCCGTCTTCCCCGGACCTTGGGGACCACCATAAGCATCATCACCTGGGTTTGCAACAACTGAGGCTATACAGAGCCAACTTACCCTGAGGCACTGCCTTCATCTTCTATCTGCAAGTTCTTTAAAGTAGTCTGTTCAGGGGAGGATGAATGTATGACACTGGCCTTAACTTCCAAATTCCAGGGATTTCTATGAGGTAGAAAGCACCTCATCCCCACAAGCCACGGGACTCTAGACCTCAAGGGGGCTGCCCTTTGGCCCAGATGCCTTCAGAGCCTGGATAAGAGTGACAGTCTTGATCCCATGAAGGGCAAAAAGACAGCTCAGAGGCTTCCAAGAACCAGTCTGGCAGCTCTTTGGTCACCTTTTCCTCTGTAAGGCAGGCCTTGATGTTTTAGCTGCATAAAAATGTTAGGAGGAGGAGAAATAAAGACTTGGCATTCAAGAAAAGGCTTCCTCTGGCCCCAACATCTTAATATCAATAAAAGCAGGTTAAAACAAACATCAAGGGAAATCTTGAAAGGGAAAAGAAGTTATAAAAGGGTAGTCTGGGGAATGTATGGAACCAGAGAGGGGCATTCCAACTACAGCTTGTGTGTGTGTGTATGTGTGAGAGAGAATGACAGGTGAATGAACTGGTACCCTATATGGCAGAGTTTACAGGGGGCCTACCCCAATATCCATTCTCCCCTTCTCCTTCAGGAATAGAACCTCAATTTTAGCAGGGCACATTGCCACCCAGCTAAAAGACTGCAATTCTCTGCCTCTCTTGCAGCTAGGTGTGGCCTTACATCTAGATTGCTACATAGAACTTCTAAGAAGATTCTTTAGAAAGGTAGAGAGAACGTCCCTCTTTGCCTTTCTTCCTGCTGCTAGCCTGAAATGTGGATATGATGGCTGGACCACATCCATTGTGGACCATGAGGTTTAGTCCAAGATTCCATGCCCGACAGGTAGCAGAGTGGAAAGCTGGAAGGATCCTGGGTCCCTGGTAATACCATGAAGCCACCACATCAACCCTAGGATGTCAGCCTCTAGACTTCTTCAACACGAGGAAGAAATAAACATGAACCTATTTAAGCCACTGATAATTGAGATTATCTATCCTAAGCAAATGAACCTAATCCTAGCTAATATAAAGAAGTAGATAAGTGGATGAATAAATAATCTCTCAAGAAGTTGTTTTTAACAACAGCTAGCAAAAGTATCACACCCTAATCACAGCTGTGGTCTCTAACTAGCCCCTACTACTCTAATCAGGAAGGGTAGGTTACCAGAAGTAGTAGCCCCCATACCTCTCCACTTGGGAAAGGCCAGAAGTAAAAGACCGATGTTTTCCAGCTACTAAATCAAATCCATCATTTTAAGCAAATTCACCTGTTCAGGGCATTGTACCTTACATGAGAGGTGGAGAGAAATGTGAATTCATAATTAGTTAGGCCTCAGAAGCCCCAGCTCATGGCAAATGAGCGCTAAAATGCCTATTTTCCCTTAAGGAAATTTAGAGGGAGAGATGCATGCTTTAAACATGTACATTTCGGGCCGGCTCTGTGGCTTAGCGGTTAAGTGCGCGCGCTCTGATGCTGGCGGCCCGGGTTTGGATCCCGGGCGCGCCCCAAAGCACCACTTCTCCGTCCAGTGCGAGGCCGAGTCCCACGTACAGCAACTAGAAGGATGTGAACCTATGACATACAACTATCTGCTGGGGCTTTGGGGGGAAAAAAATGAATAAATAAAATCTTTAAACAAGTACATTTCAAGCAAGTCAGCCAGGGAGTCTCAAGACCAGAAGTTTCCTAATGAGATGACGGGGAATAAGAACCAGGAAATGGTCACTGGTCTCTCCAGGTGCTCTTCTCCCCTCCCTATGACTGAGTCGGATAAAGACTCCTTGAAATAATTTCCAATACCAGGCCCGCACCCATGGGGATGTTTCACCACACACATAATTCCAAGGCCAGCACTTAGAAGTTACCCAACAGCAGGGAACAGGAGGCCAAGGTTCCAGGAGGTGCCAGATTTCAAGGATGTGACTTAACCATCTCAACCAGGAGAAGGACTATTTTCCATTACATCTCCACAGTCGCAGCTTCTCCGCTGCGCTCTTCAGAGGTGGCTTCAGAGCATGCCAACCCTGCCTTCGTGTCAGTCCAGGGACTCTGAGAGGACACTCTTTAAACCCACAAGGATTCTCAGGGGCTCCTTTGGCCCTCCCTATTGTGATTTCACGGGCTACACGCACACACTCCCCAACCTCGGGACTCCACGGTCCTCACCTCACTCCCCAGGCCTCCTCACAGAGATGTGAAAGGGCCAGGACGCCTGAGATTCTTGGGAATAACCAGATTTTCCACTCTCTTCCCAACTCCGGAGGACTCATTCTCCAAGGACATCCAAGTGGAAAGGGAAAGGTATCATTTAGGATCTCAGAAGTTGAATTTTGGTGATAAAGTTTTAAACTGCCATCCACTATTAATGTTCAACTCACAGCAGTCAGCCCTGCAATCTGCAACTATAACAATTCATAAAAACAGCCCCTTTGTTAGTCGCGCTTGAAGAGCTTTTGAAATATAATTGCAACGCAGTGCAAAGTAAAATAAAAATTCAGATTTTCTTTTACCGAGGCCATGAACAATACTGTCCTTTTTACAGCAGCGGAAAGCCTCAAGACATCCGTTATATTCCTTCAATGAGCTTTGTTCAATAAATGCTAAGCCTTGAAGCTTTTTAATGTATTAAAGTGATTATGATATCATCACTCCAAAAGCACTTCAATAGAACAGTAAGACAGAAACAATTTTCCTCCACACAAACGGCATAACAGTAACAAAAAGTTGATTAAATGCACATTGTATCAAAACTATTTTCAGTATTTATAGACATATGTAGATAACATTAACAGTAACCCACACCATGGGCAGGGAAGAGAAAGTAATAAAAGCATTAGGGAGAGAGCAAATTTTAATAGTAAATCTTCAAAACTTAAACTGTGGCTTGACTGTGACTTTGCTTGTAGATTTACAAAGTCACACTGTATAAAAGAGAATAAGGCTCAAAATTAATACTAGAGGAGAACAAGTCCTTGTTTGCTCTCTCATAAGCCCAAATACATTCCCCATTCACATATGCCATACTTCCTTAAATGCCTCAATGTGATGACTGGTAGGAAATGTGAATCTATTTATTTAAAACGTCATTTAACGTACTGCAGGCAGGCAATGCCTCTGCAAGGGGCAGATGCCTAAAGCATCCAACCAGGAGGTGTGGAGAGTTTAGGAAGGAGGCCAAGAGGTGGGTCAGAGCAAAACCGCAAGATGTGAGATTCTCTTTGTTGCAGACTCATTATAGAATGCTCTTAGCACAGATAAGGGGATTATGAATTCACATGTGAATTTATCCCCTATTAAACTTTCAGCAAAAGGGTCAGTTGGCTGGAATAGCAAAGCCAAGGCACCATGGTCACATGCCAAGGGAAAAACTACTTGTAGGGTCTCCTGACAGATGAAAGTAAAAAGGGAAAGTTTCAGCCCTTTGAGTGCATGTACATTAACATTTACATCTGGGTGTTCAGTTCTGTGTCCTGCTATTTTGCTCAGCTTTATCTTGAGAGCATATTCCAAGACATTTAAAAACTTGATAGTACCCTTGTTAATGGATGCATAATGGGGTGCTGGTGGTTATTTTTTGTAGTAGCTATTTGTATAGTAAGGATATCTATCCTATGTTGTCATATTTGGTTCAAATATTTATTATCAATTGGTTTTGCCTCTTAAGTTTGTTTATGGAGTTTTATAAGGGAAGGAGTTTTACATCTCAAAATTAATGAGAAAAGTATTCTAAGGAACAGAGGAGGAGACCACAGAGGAGAAGACAGCAAACTCCCAGACCAGTCACAAGACCAAATACATATGACCCAGTGCCATTCAACTTGTCTTACCCCCAGGCCAAGGGGAGAGGGTCTGAATTTCTCAGTGGAAAACACTCTATAAACAATGCAGACTACACAAGAAAAGCCACAGACAAGCGCTTTTATTACCCAACTTAGGGCCCCTGTGATTTTCTTTATGGGGAGAGGATCCTTGTCCATCACTTGAAGCACTGCTCCCTGGCCCTGGCGGCTTCTTAAACCAGCCCAGAGAAAGGAACACATAACAAAGGGCCAAGAAAAATGAGAAATAAAGACCATACTGTGGGTGACAAGTTCCCCCACTCAAGCAACTAGCCAGTGCCGTGGGCCAGACTGATTTTCTATACGACATCAGAAAGGATTACCTCTCCCCCACAATACCACCCAGGGGGATGGAGTGGAAATCATAATTAATTCAGGCAAATTCAATTCTGAGAGTCCAAGTGACAAATACTTTCCTTACAATATGAAGCACAGTCTCAAAACATCTTAAAACAGTTGGTGGGAGCTATAGCAACACATTCAATGCAATAACGACACAAAGCTACACAATAAAATGCCTGTGACCAAATAATAATTCTTCCAAGTCAGGAAAGAATTTTTTTTTTTAAATAAATCCCAACTTCAAAGAAAATGCATTTCCATTAATAATGCTGACTCTCACCTTCCCTCCTGGTGATGTGGAGTAGGTGGGAGTGGAGATCAATTTAATTCTTTAACTATCTTGGTCCAAAAAAAATATTCTCTGTGTTAGAGGAAAATGTATTATTGTGCTCCTGATGCAAGGAATCAGATGGGAAAAGTTGCTTCCATAGCCAATGTGACCTAAACCCACAGGAATCTAAAAATACCATGGCAGTCAACTACAAATTAGCCACACCAGCAGGGGAGAATTAGCGACACCCCTATTCCAAAACAGATAATCAAAACACAATTTCTTTTTGGCTTCAGAGTCTATTCTATTGAGTGGTAGGGTTATACAGAGGGGAGAGCATTGGATCAGGAGGCAGACATCCCAAAATCTACTACCAATTCTAGCACTAATCAACCAGAGGTCTCAGGCCAACTGATACCTCTCTGGAGAGCCTCAGGTTCCTTCTCTCTAAAATGAAATAGTTGACTTACATGTTCCCATATGCTCTTTCTGTTGTAATAGTCTACAACTATGTGATTATTATAATCTTCCTAAAGATATTCTGCTTAGAATTACATTTAAATGAGTTTCTATTCCTTGACCCCAACAGCTTGGTGAGGGTGAGAAAGTGCTGGGTAAAAAAGATGATGACATTCTGGAATTAACAGTCAGAGGGTCATCTCCACATTAGAAAATCAGAAGTTGACTGTGTGTGTGTACATGTGTGTCATACGTGCACACACACAAGCATGCATCTTCTTAGCCAAAATACTTCTAACTTCATCACTACAACCCATTATTTATTAAGTGTCCATTAAAGAATGTTTCTGTTTAGCTAAATACTGTATATGTGATCAGAAAAGGTGACAAGAGTATGGCTGATACATGCATAGCCTTTGGAATCAGATGACTGATTCACATTCTACCTCCTTGGGCAAATTTATATAACCTCTTTGACCCTCTGTTTCCTCATCTGGAAAACAGGAAAAATAATAATGCCTTGCTTATATGATCACTGTGAGACTCAAATAAGATAATCCACACAAAGCAGATATGGTAATTGCTACAATTATTACTTACCACTACTACCTCTATTAATAACCCATTCAGTTGTTGTAAAAGTTAGAGAACATGTTAAGTACTTAGCACCAGTATGTGGCACACAGTAAAAGCTAATAAATGTTGCCATTATTTATTATTTATTATACTCTATCTATGTAGTATTATTATGTTATCATCATCAGATGAGCTTGTAGCATTTCTCTTTAGTTCAATACTCCTTGTTCTCCCCACAATGACACTTTCAATGGAATAGTTATAGCACCCAGGACCCCTCAGACACAAACCACAAACCCCAATCAAGCTAACCCTTCTTGGTGGTAACAGGCTTGGTAAAAGAAGCCAAGGAGTATGGACTAGGAGACTTATTTTCCTCCTCTGAAAAGTGAGAAAATCAGAGCCAATGAGCTCAGAGATCCCTCAAACTCTGATCTTATACAACCGTACCTGTTGGCCATTAAAAAGTGTGGGTCACACATAGGGCCCAGCGTCCTCTCACAAGAGTCTTAATGCTTGATGGCCCCAAATAAACAACTTGAAATCCAAAGGAATAACTTTCACAAACAGCTACAAAAACAACTTGTGGGAGAGTATTACCAAAACCGGGGTTGAATCCACTTTCTGGGCTTGGCCTAATTTTGTTGTTCATATTAAACAATGGATGGACGTTTCTGGACACCAATTCACAGAAACAAGAGTTTCTCTACTACTCCTTTAGTTTCCACTTAGAACAATATTCAGGAACTCTCAGATTTTATTTCAGTCCTCTACTGGTGAAATTCCTTCTATTTTTTTTTTTTCTAAAGTCCAAGGGGATTGGCATAGTAAGTTTTGCCCACAGTGAGGTGACTGCTGCCAAGTAAGACCCCTGCCACTTGCTTGCTTAATGCCTAGCAAGTGAGTATCAAAAACCAGTGGGCCGGGCCGGCCCCATGGCTTAGCAGTTAGGTGAACGCGCTCCACTGCTGGCGGCCCTGGTTCGGATCCCGGGCGCGCACCGACACACCGCTTCTCCCGCCATGCTGAGGCCGCGTTCCACATACAGCAGCTGGAGGGATGTGCAGCTATGACATACAACTGTCTACTGGAGCTTTGGGGGAAAAAATAAATAAATAAAATTAAAAAAAAAAAAAAACAATGGGCAGGAGAGAAGAAATGAAAATGACACCAATGCTAACTTTTTATCCCTATTATTTAGTTACTTTATTAGAGTTTTCCTAACTCCTCTGCACAAAGGGAAGGGTAAGCTATAGAAAACTAAGTGGCTTTGTCATCAAAAGCCTTCTCCACACTGCCACGCAAACACCTGTCAGTGCAAAAGATGCCTCTTTATCAAGTCTTCATAACTACCAGGAGCCAAGCATACTCCGAGCTTTCAGACTATTTTCTTCCAATGTTTTGAAGTCCCTTTCAGTTCACATGAAGGCTAACAATTTCAAAAAAGTGGGGAAAGGAAAGAGAAAGTTCTTTTTTTTTTTTTGTAGAAAAAGGAAAAGATACTGTGCAGTGATTATGAAGTCCTAAAAGCCTTTTAGCTGACAGCAGAGGCTTTGTTGAATAGCCTCTAAGAACCTCCACTGAGAGACACAATTCAGTAATAAAACAGAGGCAGAGCATACACAGTTTAGCATCCCCAGCCTCCCAAATTCAGGTAGCCCATTTTACACCAGAAGTCATGTTTCTCCCCCAACATCCCTTTGGAACGCTCAAGGTCCATGGCGGCATCAGACCAATGGATACATGAGTTAACCAACTGATACATCATGTTCTGCCAACAGAGAAATCAGTTTGTACCAAACTCAGCACAATCCTGAAGCTAAAACCAGAATTTCAAAAGTAGCAGAAGTGGCTTAAACCTTCAGAATGCCCCATGACCCCTCTCTATCAGTCCACTCATGATGCTCTGTCCGCACTGCCTACATTGAGTGATGACTGCCAAGCCAACAAAGTCCACTTTTCCAAGAGCTTGCACCAATCAGCCGAGTTCAGACCACTCACAGATACTTAGCACTTGGGCATTTGGAGCACTCAACGGGGACAGAACTGGCTTATGGGGAGTTGTGGGCAGAGCTGCATAAACCTACCTGTTATAGTTTCAGTAGCTACTGTACTTCCTGCCATTCTGCCCTGACCACTAGGTACCAGCTATAAGAGAACAGGAGTGAGGGATGAGAAGAAGAAACCACAACAAACATTATATAAATAACTCCACATATCTCCCACATATCCCAACATGAAACCCTGGTTTCAACAGCATATGTAGTATTTGGCTTGGGTGTGTGAAATACCACCTTTTGAGTGATGGAGCACTCACCTCTATTTCAGACATACCTTTTCTCTGAAACTATTACACTTGGAGAGCTTCAGGCTCCTGCTCTAGACCCATCCATCTAACGACAGAAAGAACCTCTCAAGTTCCTTTCTGACATGAGCCCATCATTCACCATTTGCTGGTACGCACAGCTTTTGCTGACAAAGCTCCATTACTAGAAAAAGCTCAGTAAGTAAAGCTGATTTGAAATAACTATATATTATATGGAGGTTGGATGAGGAAAACTGATTTGAAGTCTAGAAAATCACCACATAAAGAGGCTCCAGAAAGAACTGCTTAATTATTTAAATACCTTTGCTTCCTGCAGACCACACATCATTTGATTTATCATCAGTGTTAAATATTTGGTAATTTACTGGGGTCATCTGACAAAACAACTCCATATAGCAAGTACATATCAGACACTGTAATTCTTCAGTTGAAACATCTACATCTCCCTGATTAATGTTTGAATACTGAGCTAATGCTATCAAACTGAGGTGTGTGCCAATTTCAACTCTCCAGTGAAGCTGCAAAGCTGAGAACACACCAGTAGGACAGCCCGAAAAGCAAATTATCATGTGCCGTCCTCCCTTGTTGCAAGGTAGGCTGATAACATGGCTGTAATGGCCCCAAGAAAGACGCTTATGCATAAGTCTATTGACTAGAGATGGCTGTTCCCACATGACGCTCACTCCCTGACTCAACTGCTACAAGTCACAGAGAACACGACTTTGGGAGGAGGGTACGTGCCTTTTCTCCCACACAGCAGGCCCACTCCAAGCACAGCTCTGCTCATGGTGCCCCCACCCCAGAATATCCCATTATAGACTCTCTACCTCCTAACTCCTACTTGCTCTTCAAGACCCATCTCCTGCATAAAGCTTTCCTTCATTATCCAGGCTCAAAATGCTCTCTCCAGTCTTTCAACTCCCGCTACCACCAGTATTTTCTGGAGTGAAGTCAATTTGTCTCCTTAATAAATTCAAAGTAGAATCTACATCTTCTATATATTCTCTGGAGTTCTTAGAATAATAATGAATAAGAGTGAGTCTAAGTTTCAGGCCATGATAAGCCAAGTGGTTCAAAAATAAGGAATGCAAGAAGTCCAATATCAATTCTTAAGGAAACCTAATTGACAGATTTCTAATTCTTTAGCTTGAAAACAGAGATACAACTTTTTGAAGTGCCTATTTATAAAAATGGACCAAATGCTAAGTCATAAAGAGGACCCAGAATTCCAAGAAATAGTATAGACCACATTCTCCAATCACACTTTACGGAAATTTTAAAACCCTTTCTTCAACAACTTTTATGACAAGAGAAAATCAAAATCCCAAAATACCTAGAAAAATATAAAACATTACGCATTAGAGTCTGCAGGACACAATTAAAGCAGTGCTTAGAGGAAAATTCACACATATAAGTAGGTATAGTTCTAAAAAAGATAAAATGTTTAAATTAAATGTGCAGCTCAAAGACAAAAACATAAAATTACATAAAGAAAGCAGAAAAATTGGTAGATATAAAAATAGCAATAGGAGAAAAATAGTAGAGCTAATAAATACAAGAATTATTAAATAATAAACTACTAAACCAATAATCAAGGGGGAGAAAAGAGAAAGTATAGCCAAAATAAGAATGTAAATATATATATAACCACAGACAGAATAAATTAATAGACATAGAAGCCATAATCTTCCTCAGTTTTACTCTAATACATTTGAAATCCTGGACATTCTAAGACAATATAAATCAAAACTAAGTCCAGAAAATATTGAAAATCTACATAGATTAAGTACTACAGAAGATATTGATAAAGTTATCAGAGATATAACAAATACTAGTTTCCAAACATTTTACAGATAAATTTTATGTATTCCTTCAAGAAACAGATAACTATAATGCTATGTGAACTGTTTGTTCCAGAACATAGAGAAATATTCTAAACAATTTTTACAAATAAGTATGACATCATATTAGTCTGCTCAGGCTCCCATAACAAAATACCACAGACTAGGTGTCTTACAAAACAGAAATTTATTTTCTCACAGTTCTGGAGCCTGGAAATCCATGATCAAGGTGCCACTAGGGTTGGTTTCTGGTGAGAGCTCCTTCCTGGCTTGTAGACAGCTGCCTTTTCCCTGTGTTCTCAAGTGGCATTTTCTCTGCGTGCACCTCTTCTTGACGTCTCTTTCTATTAAGGACTCTAGTCCTAACAGATTAGGACCCCATTCCTATGACCTCATTTAACCTTAATTACTTCCCTAAAGGCCTTACATCAAATATAGTCACACTGGGGTTTAGGGCTTCAATATATGTATTGGGGGGCAGGGGGACACACAATTCAATCCATAACAAACATTGAGAACAAATCCTGACAAACACAGTGCAATAAAAGAAAACTCCAGCCAATTACTCTCATGAAAATCAAAGCAAAAATTCTAAACAAAATATTAGCAAATAGAACATAGAGACACATTAATTGAATATTATATGACAATTCACCGAAATTTTAAAACCCTTTCTTCACAACTAAGTAGTGATATTATTTCACTACAAAGGGAGGTTTTTAACAAGATTAATAAGTACCTCAATATTAAGAAATCTAACATAGTTTATCATATTAGTCAATAAAAGGGCGGGGGGGCACAAACGCGTCTCCACAGATGCTGAGAAAGCACTAATGTTAAAATCCAACATGAGTTCCTGATTTTAAAAAAGGAATCAAGTGCAGATATCTCTTCAAGATTCTGATTTCAAATCCTTTGGCTATATATCCATAAGTGGGATTGCTGGATCATATGGTAGTTCTATTTTTAATTTTTTGAGGAACCTCCATGCTGTTTTTCCATAGTGACTGTACCAATTTACATTCCCAACAACAGTATACAACAGTTCTCTTTTTTCAACATCCTCGCCAATACTTATCTTGTTTTTGTTTTTGATAATAACCATCTTAACAGGTGTGAGGTACAGTGAAGTGTCTATTGTTAACAATACTGTATTGTATACTTAAAATTTTGCTAAGAGAGTAAATCCTATGTTAAGTGTTCTTATCACACACAAAAAATAAAAGAGAGTGGGAGGAAACTTTTGGAGGTGATGGATATGTTTATGGTATAGATTGTGGTGACGGTTTCATTGATGTATACTTATCTCCAAACTCATCAAGTTGTATGCATTAAATATGCACATACTTATGTATGTCAGTCATACGTCAATAGTTTTGTAAAAAGCAATAAAGTGATACTGCTTTAAAAAATATTTTTTTAAAAAACCCTCTCAGGACTAGCCAATGCAATTAGAGAAGGAAAAAGAATGAGCATAAAAACTAGAACGCAGCAAAATAATCATTTTTTTCCATATGATACAATTGTATGCCAAAACCCAACAGAATTAACTGAATAATTTTTAGAAAAGAGACATTAATAAGGTAGATTATAAAATTAATGTTTAAAAACCAACAGTTTTACTTTTTACTACTGCATTTCATTCATTTCATTTCATTTAATTAACTACAACTTACAATCCCTTTTATTTTTTGCGAAGCATTTCTCATAATCCAATGAAGTATGTATCAATCAATCCCATTTTACAGGTGCAGAAAATAAAGCTCAGGAAAGTTAAATCACTTTTCACGGTCACAGATCTGTAAATAGCAGTGCCTGTCCTCTGACTCCAAGTCCTACATTCATTCCCTAAACAAGATGCCTTCTTTTCTTTTAAGACAGAGATATTAATTCCATGAGTGTTTTTTTCAACTCACCCAAAATTAACTCTTAAATCAGCAGCAGATCTTAAAGCCTTGATTTGTGTATCTAATGCAGAAATTATCTATGAAAATGGACTTATTTGTCAATGGGGTAGAATGATGAACGTTATACACAGCAGCCTAGATAAAGAAATAATCCTAACTAGGCAGAATATGTGATTAACATACTCATTTTTGCTTCAAGATTGCAGCTGGAGGATTTTTCCTCACTTTTCACACTATAATCTCTTAACACAAACTAATGCTTTATCAAAATTTCTTTTTAAATTACATGAAACATACATTTCAAAAAGTTGTCATTTTGTTTCAAGTTAGCAAAGTATTATAATTGAATGTACAATGTAGCCTCACACCTTTGGCAGTTGGCCAATTTGGCCAGAACCAGTAAACTCCTAAGATTCTCATAGAAGATAAAGACATATACCACACAGTTGACTTGAAATCAAGACTTTACTCAATCACCTAACAAATAAGTGTTGCACACCCACCATGTATCAGGCACTACACAGGGTTCTGGGAAATACAGTGCGCAGTAATATACTTAAAACTTCCCCTCATGGAACTAAGTGTTTAGTTGGGAAGACAGGCATAAATATATATATAATTGCCAACTGTGGTTGCCATTGTATCAGCCATCTCTTGCAAAGATAATTCTGCCTAACAAACTACTCCAAAACTCATTTATTCTCACATATCTGCAAATCGGCTACAACTTGGCTGGGCTAGGCTGGACTCCAGGTGGCAGACTGCAAAAATGGCTCAGGTCCACTCCACACGAGTTCATGGTGAGGCCCAGTCTCAGAATGGGCAGTGGCAGAAGCTCAAGAGGATCAGACAGAATTTGCAATGCTTCCTAAGGTCTAGGCTCAGAACTGTCACACTCTTACTTCCCCCTATGTTTCACTGGCCTGAGCAAGTCATGTGGCCTTGCCCAACATCAATGGGTCAGAGGAATATACACTCTGGTCAAGGAATTGCAAAGCCACATGGCAAAGGGCATGGATATAGGGAGGGGGAAGAATGGGGAACATAATGCAACCTGCCACAGCCATAAAAGAAAGGTGATGCCATGAGAACACCCAACAGAGAGATCTGACCATGTGAGGGAGGTCAGGGAAAACTTCCCTAAGAAAGTGCAGATAGAACTGAACTCTGAAAGACAAGTAGCAATGAAGTAGGTGAAAGGGGAGGTAAGAGATCTCCAAGAAAAGAGAATGGCATATGCAAAGTCCCAATGGCCAAAGGAGACACGACCAGCTCAAGGCTTTTAAGGAAGACTGCTGTGGCTGGGCAGAGAGAGGACATGGTACAAAATGAGGAGTGAGAAGGAAGCAGGAGGCCCAGGCTCTGTGTAAAGGAATTTGTCTTGACCCTAACAGCATAAAACCATTAAAAGATGCTAGGTAAGGAAGTGGCATAATTAGATTTGCCTCTTCACAAGATCACTCTCTCTGCAGAATAGAGAATATGTTGGTGGACAAATCAGGAGGCTACAGCAAAAATCCAGTTGAGAGATGATCATGCCTCGAACTAGAATGGTTGTTGATGGAGATGGAGAAGGGCAAGTGTTCACGAGACAATTGTATGGACAGAAAAGCTCACCATTCCATCAAATCATTCCTGCCAAAGTCACTACCTCCCTATTGCTAAGTCCAATGGCTATTCCAAGACCTCATCCTATTTTTCCTCTCTGCACCATTTGCCCCTGCTGACCAGTCTCTCCTCTTTAAACTGTGTTCTTCCCTTAGTTTCTGGAAAACCATGAATCTCCTGGTTTTCCTCTACCCTCTTTGGCTGCACATCCTCAGTTCACTCCTTAAGTCCTCAGGTATGTCCTATGATCTTTTATTAGCCTAAAATTCCTCCCACAATCCCAAGCAAATTCACCCACTCGCATGCTCTCAATACCTCATTTTGATGCTTCCCATTATGGGCCTCCAGCCCAGACTTTGCTCTCAACCCTGGATGTGTATATCCAGCTGCCTCCTGGACATTTCCACTTGGATGTCCCCATAGGCACCTCAAACTCAATGTGTCCCAAATTCATCTCTCTTTCATCTCCTCCATGCTAAAAACTGTTCCTCCCCAGCCTCCCCATCTCCTGCCGCCACCATCCATCTAGTTGTTCCAACAATAAACTCAAGAGTCAGCTATGTTTCCTCCCATGCCTCACCCCTCCACATCCACTCAGCACAAATACTGTCAAACCTGCCTCCTAACACATTGCTCAGATTCATCTACTCTCCTTGTATACTACCACTGCTTCAGTGCAGGCCTCCACACCTCATGTGGAGGACTCCAC
This sequence comes from Ceratotherium simum simum, assembly GCF_057802395.1. NCBI lineage: Eukaryota > Metazoa > Chordata > Mammalia > Perissodactyla > Rhinocerotidae > Ceratotherium > Ceratotherium simum. The sequence continues at coordinate 26,538,217 of NC_141905.1, forward strand.
AGCCTTCCAACCCACCTCCTAAACTACACCCCTAGCCTACTCTCTCCAGGACAACAAAAGTCATCTTTCTAAAATACAAATATGACCTTGCCACTCTCTTACCTAAAACCATTCAGTGGCAACCCCTTACCCTCAGAATACAGTTCAAACTCCTTAACAGGGTTTACAAATCCCTTTGTGATCTGGCCCCTGAGTTCCTTCTTTGTATGCCTTGAATACATTCATTCAACCTGGGATCTGGACATTGTCCATTCTGTTTCCTCTGCCTGAAATACTCTTCACATCCCAACAGCACCTAACTTGGCTATCTCTTCTCACTAAAATGTAAGCTTCATGAGGGCAAGGACCCTGCCTACTTTGTTCACTGCTGTTCACACCAGCAATCAGCACAGCGGCTACCCGCTTAACGCCTAACAGTTCTGTAAAGTGAATGAATGAATGACTGGATCCTTCAAGTTCACCTAGATAACACCTCCTTCCAGATGCCTTTCCTGATACCCTTCCCTCCTCCCAAGGTTGGGTGCACCTTATAGGTGTTCTCAGAGCAGCCTAAGCTTTCCCTGTGGTAGCATCACCTCACTATTCACTTGGCCATACACCCCTCTCCCTGCCCCCATGAACTACATGAGGGTAGGAACTCTTCCTGTTGCGGGAAGGAGCCCCAGGAGCTGGAGTGAACCAGAAATGGTATTGCCTTGAAAGAGGTCCCTGAAGGCATGGAACCAGAGCCAGAGATACAAATGAGGCCAGAGAAGAAGCTAAGCGTGAAGGCCCAGATAAAATGAACCATGTGCAAGATTCAGGGGTACACAGAGGACATACATGGGGGGAGGCAAGGTGGTGAGGTCAATAGTCAAGGAGGAGTGCAAAGATCAGAGGGAGGACTGAAGTCAGTCACTGAGGCCAGATGACCCCATATAACTCCCCTATTGCTGGTTACACGGTGATACTCTCCTTTCACGCAGAAATTCATCCAGGTGGGACAATATCTCCATACCTTGTAAAAATGCACCAATTTCCACTGAAATCCATTACACATTATTGAAGAAATCGTCTATTACTCACTGCCTTTTGTTTCAAGGGGCCAGACTACATTTAAATAAAACCTGAGGTGCCTTTTATAACGGATAAGATTTCATCAAAATCATCCAACTCCTTCCAAAGTTATTAAAGAACAGCTTTTTAAATGCAAAATGCTAAGTATTTAAGTTGAAACGGAAACCTTCCCTAATTCAGCCAATTAAATACAGTAATGTTATAAGGGACAGAGCAAAGCAACTCTAGAGGCAAAACCAAGCAAAATCAAATATTAAAACTAAAGAAGCTAAAGGATTGGAGATTCTCTGTTGACAGGCAAAAATACAGCCTCATTGGGTCTTCAATCTCTAGGTTATTAACAGCAGACAATGCCACATCAGTCACAAAGCCTGAACCAAGGACCTTTTGCCTGAGGTTAGGTTTCCAAAGCATCCACTCAGCACATTCAGACTCTTAAATATGATGTTCCCTTTGCTATTTTTCTCCACCTGACTCAGAGCAGGTTGTAATCTTGGGAGAGACCTGCCTTCTCCCAAGGTGAACGCAAGCAGCTCTGAGCGGGTGACGGGCTGTGTACAGGCCTCAAGACCTCCTCTCCTGTCCTCTGGCCCTTCAGAGCAATGGTCTAAAGTCCAAGGGGTGACATCCATTTCTTAAATGGGACATGGCTCAGAAACCAGAGAATGGAGAAAGGGAGAAACACAGGAAAAGAGAGAAAGGAGGCCTCAGGGGCTGCAGCAGTAGTGGCAGTGACCCGGCTTGCCTCTGCGCGAGAAGACAGGGACGTCTCCTCTGCAGCAGCTGAAAGGGGCCATGGTGGATAAGACAAGTAATTAGAAAAGGAACAGTAATTACCACAGATATGACAAGGAGGCCTGCATGACAGGGAGTTCTGTCAAAGCCCATAATTCTTTCAAATGAGCAGCAGGCCCTGGGTAACATGAGTCCTCTCTCATGAATTATACAGGTGGCCACACATAGTACACTCGTGTGTGTGATTAGGCGCTGCTTAATCACAAGGGACTGCTCCTGGTGGGGACAGCAAGACTCCAGGAGTCATATAAGCCTGGTGTCCCCAAGAGGTGAAAGCAGAAATCCAGCCTTCTTGCCAGCAACCACACATGGCGACTTGGCTGAACTGGGAGGCTCCCGGGAACACAAAAGGCTGCTGGGCCATCGTGGCCAAAGAGTTAGGGAGAACTTCATGGAAATGGGACCTTTAGATTGCAAGCCTTGAACATGGAGAGGTTTGACAGGTAGAGGTAAGGGCTTTCCCAGGGGAGGGTATTATGGGCTGAACTGTGTCCTCCAAAATCCTTATGTTGAAATCCTAACCCCAGTACCTCAGAATGGGACTGTATTTGGAGATAGGGTCTTTAAAGAGCTAATTAAGTTAAAATGAGATCATTAGGGTGGAACCTAATCCTGTATGATTGGTGTCCTCAGAAGAAAAGGAGATTAAGACACAGACTACCACCCCCCACCCCTGCACCCCCCAGAGAAGATCAGGTGAAAACACAAAGAGAGAGTAGCCATCTACAAGCTGAGGAGAGAAGCTTCAGAAGGAACCAACCCTGCCAACACCTTGATCTCAAACTTCTGGCCTCTAGAATTGTGAGAAAATAAATTCCTGTTGTTTAAGCCACCTAGCCTGTGGTATTTTGTTATAGCAGCCTGAGAAAACTAATACAAGGGGACAACACAAAGATCAAAAGCTGGGAAAACACCAGACACACTGAGTCAGGTCATTTGGCCAGAGTTTAGGAAAAGAGGAACTAAGGTGGAAAAGTCCCTGGTAGGCTAGGAGGCTGGCCTGGATTTCACGCAGGGGAGTTACTTGGACCAGACGGTGCCTCTAGATAATTGCTGATCTGTCAGCAAAGTTTGGAGGAGAGACGAGATGTGGGCAGACAGAGCAACTAAGATACTTTAGCAATTCTTAAGGATATGAGAACATGAACTCAGACTTGAACCTGGGATATTGGGAGGATAGCAACACCATTAACTGAGATAAAGGAGACAAGAACAAATGTGGGGAGGAAGCAGAAGAAATTCGCTCTGCATGGGCTGATTTTTGCACATATTTAGGGCAGGAAGGCAGGGCAGAATCCACCCCCACTCCTCATCCCCTTGCCCAGCTTGGGTCCACACACACAAACACATCTATTCCTATTTGGGGACCCATGTTCACAGGCAGAGATTTTTTAAAAAATTAATCTAACATGAGGATACCACAACCAACCCACTTAACCCTAACACAGTGGTCTTGAAACAAAAACCCAGTAAGTAGGAACAAGACTTGAAGCACACCACTTTAAATTCAGATCCCCAGTAACTCCTGAAAGGCTCGGCACCCCATTTCCATTCTGATGGGCCAGATTCAGAGACTCCAGTGAAGCCGCAAAGAAATTCTAACGTTTGCAAATTGTGAAAGTTAAAGCAAGAGTGAACCATGTGGGAAAGAAGGTGGAGGGCAGCTCTTAGAATGTTGTGGTCTTGGACCACTTAAGAAAAACATAATCAAAAATCAAAAATCACTTTCAACACCCACGCCTTCTTTCAGAAGGAGAAAAACATTAAAAAGCACTGCCTATTGGAAAAAGAAATTTGTATAAGTCATTTTATTTTGTGCTCCATCATTTACTCAACACAGGCTTCAGTGACACCTCCTGATTAGGTTTAATTTTAAGCCAGCAAGAACACCACACGTCGTATTGTCAGAGAAAGTTCCATTTCTCTCTAAGCCTGATGGGCGACTATTGTAATGTAAAACCCTGGGATTTAAATAACACAAGCAGATTCTATTATGAGAAGAAAGGTTTATATTTTGGAGTCTTTTTACTTCAAAGGAGCCCAGATACCAAACCATGAATTACCTGAAACAATGAGCTTCAATGATCAGCTTTTCGCCAGTTTCTTTAGGAAAAAGACTAGTTTACTTGCCTAATGACCAGGACTCAGTGATCCAATTCTCTCTCAGAAACAGTCCAAGGTTCTCAAAATTAACAGGGGCTGGGAAAACTGGAGGAGGAAAGAGACCAGGTACCCAGAATGGCCCTTGTGTCCTTCACTACGCCATCCTCACCCAGACTCCAGGGTCCTCTCCTTCCCCAAGGCCTTGATTCCCACAGACGGAGCTCTGACTACCCAACACCTATGTTCATCTCCAGAGAGAGCTTCCCAAAAGATCTCAAGGATCACAGGAGGGCCATTTCCCCAGGAAACACAGAAAGGAAGCAATCAGGACTAGAGGGAGAAAACCTAAGAGCTATAGCCTCCTGGATCTTGAGATTCCCTCAGGCACCCAACCAGGAGCTGCCCACATCACCCTTCTATGAGGTCCCGTTCTTTCCAAGGACCCAATCGACAACATGGGAATCTTACTCTGACCTCCCCGAATGACACTTATAGTCTCTCAAGAGACATTTTTGAACATGACTGTGTGCCAGGTGCTGTGCTAGAGATAAAGCAACTAGTTTCCATACTCAATAAGCACAGGTCTGGTGGGCAGACAGCACTATGAAGCAACACTTGTCCTGCAGTGTGATACACACCGCCAAATGCTAAGGCAGGACAGACGATCAGGAACGATTTCCTGTAGGAAGTGACACTAGTGTGGATCTTGAGGGTCGTGCCTCGAGACCATGTTTATCGAATGAATTGAGTACTGTGTCACATATACCCACACACACAGGACTCTTACAATCCAACTGAAGGGACTAGCCCACAGCAAACAAAGTGAAATGGTACCACAGTGAGGGGCTCAGGATATGTCCCACTCTGAGTACCCTCCAAGAAAGTCTAAGGCAAACTGCCCATGTTCCACGGTCACCTGACAGAGGGTCAGCAGTAAGTCTGTCCCATACCCAAGCAGGCTGGCTGAAACAGCAAAACCACTCACTGCCTTACTCCCTCTTCATGAGCTCAGCCTGCCCCCAGGTTTTCCTGCTTTTTTTCCCCATAGGAATTCTTGATTTCAAAGGAATTGTGGGTAACAAATCATCTAAACATCCGGGAGAGATGGCAGTGCAGTGGGAGGAACAGCGTATGCAACTGCACATTCTTCTAAGTTATATTTCATGGAACACAAGTGCAAAACAATGTTCTCCAATGTGATCCCCAGACCAGGAGCATCAGCACCACCCAGAACTACTGAATCTGAAACTCAATGAGGTAGAGCCCAAGAATTTGCATTTCTAACAAACTCCTAGGTGATGTTGATGGTCCTGGTTTGCAAGTTGAGAACCAGCGATCTAGGGGAAAATTTCCTTGGTCACTGGCGAGATGATGATCATGATGACACAAACACAACACAGCTGCTAACACTTACTAGGCAGTTACCATAAGATACTATGCTAAACAACCTACAAGCATCATCTCATTTAATCCTCACAACCAGCATTTCACAAATGAGGAATCTGAGCCACAGAATGTTAAACAGCTTACCCAACATCACAGCAGCCAATGGTAGGGATGAGATTTGAACCCAGTACAACTGTTTTGAACTCCCAACCTCTCTGCAGGTGCACTAACAACCTGAGCTCTAAATGCGGCCTGCTGAGCTGCTGCCTGGCGATTCCAATGGGAGATTGGCATGAAAGGCTCTGAGAAATCCTGATGCCAAGAAAGCACTTAACTTTGCACACCCAGCATTTCCAAACACACTTAGTTTAACACTTATTTATCACCTCTTTGTAGAATGCCCATCTCTGTTATTCCTCCAGCACTTCCTTCCCCAATTGCACAGGGCTTACAGCCCCTGCAGTCTTCCTCCCTCATTCTATCAGAACCTGTTATGCTGGCCCCTGCAGAAACGCTCCAGGTTGGGCCCAACTTTGGTGTACACTCCTGGTCTGAACCCCACTTCAGTATATACCCCTGGTTTTCCCCCACGTTGACATACACCGCTGGTTCACCCCCACTTTGGTGTGCACTCATAGTTAGGCCCCCACTTGGTATACATCTCTCATTGGGCCCCAAAGATGTAAACTTGGGTTTACATCTATTCTCATATCTCTAGCCAAGAACAAAGCAGCAGTAAAAGGAAAGACCTCCACAGCTTCCAAAGCTTCCCAAACAGCGTGATGGTAAAACAGCTCTCTTTTGGTCCATCATGGGGGAAGGGAGGGTGCAAACCCTAGAATTTCTGCACAGACCAAACCGCACGCTGGGCAAACCTGACCCGACACCCAAAGCTAAGGATGACCAACACCAACACAGCAGATAGTACCCCCTGAGCCCTGAACTCGCAAGCTCAGATCCTTCAACTCTCAGATCTGGAAACACCCAGCCTTAGGGTCTCAGCAAGAGAAGGGAACTGGGACAGAGAAAAGAAACAGATGTGGGGCTTTGTGCTCACTCAGGGCAGAAGGCAGCTTCAAGATGTTTCTCCCTCCTCTCCACCTCTTGTCAATGCCTGGCCCTTGCCAAACTGCAGAGATCACTGTTTGAAATTAAAAGCACACGCCACATGCACAGCTGACTAAAGTTTTCCCTCCTGATTCAGCAATGCATAGCAGGAATTTTCACCCCCACAAAGGAAACTGTCTGACAATTCAACTCAAGAAGCATTTAATGAATACCTACTATGTGTCTGACACTGCACACTGATCACTAGGGGAAGGGATATGAAGTTAAAGAAATGGTCCCCATCATTGGGAGTTCTGCCACTTACATGGCACTCGTTTTCTCTTGCCTGGCCTGGAATAACTTTAAGCCCTCCTCACTGTGAAGGGGGATATTAAATCCCACCTCAAAGGCTTGTTATGAGGATTAAATGAGACAAGCGTGGAAGAATGCCGACAACACGAATGTGAGACCCCCTTACCTCTCTCTTTACCTAGTTTCGAGGAGGTAAGAATTCACGTGACAGCAGATAATTTGGTGTTAAGTTGAAAAGAGTGGAGTTGCAGGGAGTTTGAGGCAAGGAGAAATCAGCTTTGGCAGAGGGGCCTCCTGGAGGCAGTAGAGGTTGAGCTGAGGTCTGAAGGCTGGGACAGAGCTGGGTAGGGAAGATCTGGGGTAGGAGGAGGAAGGGGAGATTCCAGGTAAAGAGAACAGATTTGGGACTAGGAAATAAGGTGCGCAAGTTGGTAGGAGAGAAGGGACCAGCCTGGCAAGATGGTTTTGGCTCTTCCTGAGGAAGAGGGGGAAGTTAGGGATCTCTGAACGGCCCAGCAAGGAAGTCTGGCTTGAGCTGCAAGCCAGAGGGTCAAGGACAAGAAGACAAGCTCTCTTTCCCTGAATCTGTGCTGGCGGGAGGGCAACATGCTCCCCAAACAAGCTGGAGACCCCCACAAGGCTCCATCTGTGCTGGCCCTATTGCTCCTTTTGGGGAACCGCTGGGGAAGGGGTGGTCTTAGGACTCTTCACTCAATTTCCAAGATCAAAGAAATTAGAAATAAACATTCAATATTTCAGGGACTGGTTTACATTAGGGTACATCAGCATGGGGAGAAAAATCATGTAGTCATTTTAAAAGATTATTATGAATGCTATAGAAACACAGAAAAATGCTTTTGACATGTTAAGTGAAAAACAGCAGAACCCAAAACAATCTGTGTACCATTACCAAGAGTATGTGGGGGTAGAGTGAGCACAGGCTCCAACAGACAGAACCAGGTTCTAAAGCTGACTACAACTTAGGAGCTGTGACACCATAGGCAGGTTTTACCTCCATTTCCTTAAGATAAAAGGGAGGTCGTAATAAAAACAACCTTGCAGCCTTGCTAAAAATTTTCAAATGCCTGGCACAGAGCTCAAGTTCAACTTCCCTACTCCCACAATGTATGCAGGGTGAGCCATGGCTCTTGGGATGAAATCAGGTTTTTAAAAACGTAAGATTTTTTAAACACAGAAGGTGAGCTTCTTGAAGGCACAGATGGTGTCTTGCTTACTGCTGTGTCCCCAGACCTCAATAAAAGCAGGATGAAGGTGATGGGGTGATGGGTGGTTTATTACTACCACTATCTACAGTTGGTAAAAAGACAGTTAGGAAACACCCATCTCTAGCGGACACGAAGAACATGACCGTGATCAGGCCATTTCTGCTCTGTGGAGTCAACTTCATTGCTCAAGGCAGAAAGCCCAGGAGCAAGCCTCTGTGGGCTCACAAACCAACCAGCCTACGCAGAGACCAGCAGCATCTTTGCAACACGGACGTGCACTGGGGCAGGGCTGGTGATTCAAGGGAAGGCCCAGAGTTTTAAAGACCTAGGACAGGACTGAATCCTTCCGTGGAAAAGCAGGGCATGGCCTGGCCTGGGCCAGCCAGCGCTGAGGCCCGAAGATCTCCTAACCATTGCCCAGGCAGTGACGGGCCCTTCTCCTGGGGGAGGATTCCCCAACCTCATGTACTCTGGGGGCATGACTGTTCAAGTGGACCATCAGTGGTGCTGCTCAGACTGAGGGCTCTACAAGGACGGACCTGATCCACAGAGAAGCTAGTTCTGAGCCATGCAGGACATTCCAGCACAGAGAAGGAGGAGCAGCAGGTATGTCACAGCCAGCCCACCCCCAACTCTAAAAGACACCCTGAAATCCCTCTAACGGCTGAAACTCCTTCAAAAGCATTTCTGTCCTTCAGCTTTAGATTCTGAGCTTCACTGAAATGCAAATACAAGCAAGGTAGTTAGAACCCATTCTGTCAACTTGACATGAATACGAAAAGGTTCCTGATCTGATCCTCAGACCATTTTTTGATGGTGGCAGAGGGAAAGCAGAGAGGTACTGGAGGCTTGAGGAAAAAGGGAGAAAGTGTCATTAAAGGGGAGAGGCACCTCAAAGAAGCAAGAGCATGGAGCCAGTAAAGACAAGCCGTTTGGACTCCACCATGTTGCTGAGATCCAGGGTTGGTACCCTGCAGGTGATGAGCCACAGCACCCAACACACAACCGAGATCAGAGAACTCCCTGGAGACCAACACCAGGCTCCAAACCTTGAGGCTCAAAGTGCAGTTACCATGATTCCCGGGCCCAGAAGGCTCGATCCTACATGAACCCATGTGCCTGGTACTGGATCCTTCACCCCTACACCAATCTCTGAGTCTTTCCCCTGAACAAGTATGGCAACAACCCTCACCCCTCCACAAAAGTCCAGCATTGTTCTGTCACCCCGAAAAAAAGCAAGAAGTCACTGGCTCCCCTCACCCCACCATCCTCCTCCACTGCCCACCACTTGAACACACAGGGGCAGCACATCCCCCAACACACACACACATACACACGCACACAGGGATACAGCCAGTACAACACGTGCACACCCACCTTACCCAACAGGAAGCTAAACATAACGCCGGATGCAATCAAAGTCATCAGAAAGGGGTTGGAGGGAGAAATGGGAGAGACAGAAGGCAGCACGCTCTGAGTTCAGGCTGGGCTCAGGCTCTCTGAATCCCTTTACAGCAAGGCCCTAGAAGCTGCCAGGGCCTTTGGTTGGGTTGGAGGGGGGAGAGTTAAGGCAAATAACTAAAGGCATTTCAATTGATGATGCTCCCCCAGTGACTTACTGTTTCTTTATTGCAACGTGCTCTCTATAAAAGCCATTTTCCTCTCGCAGGATCTACTTGGGCAACATGTGATGTCATCATAAATCATCTCTCTTTTTTTCCCCCCTTTAAAATGTCAGCAGATTTCTTGGAGTTTCTAAAAAGCCAAGAGAGCCAGCACCATCTCCCAGTTTTGGCAGGGAAACCCACTTTCTTTCCCAAGACGTCTGTCTTCACTTTTTCTCCTTGCTCTCCCGCAGGAGCCCTGCAGAGATAAAGCCTTGAAGAGTACAGAAAGTCACAGAAAGCATTTATGGAAAAAAGCTTTCCTTTCTACCCTTTCCAAATGCAGGCTCTTTCTCTTGCTCCCTTTCTTCCTCTCGTCCTACTTTGGTGCACTTCCAGGGGAAGTGAATGTATAGCGAGCACTTTTAAACAAGGTCTAATACAATCCATGCCTCCAGACAAGGATGCCATTAATCAGAAGGAAGGCTTTGTGTGAGAGAGGCCACAGGCTGGATGGGCGCCATGGACCGATAATGCAGACAGGCCCCTACCTCCCCACCCCACCCTGTGTTCGGGCTTGGCATTCATCCTTTCCATCTTATCCCCTCCAAACCCTGTACCCAACATTCCCCCAAAGACTTTCTGCAAAAAACTTCTACCACAGGAGAAGAAAAAGTTTCCTTTCATTCTAAGTTCATTGGACCAAAAAGAAATATTTATCATCACTTTAACTATAGACCCTCAAAAGCAAAAGGAAGAGTCAATCCAACTCTAAGTCATAGAACTTATAGGGCCACAGCAGAGGCGAGTCTACTGCTGGCTGAGGTGCGTGTCTGGTCACACTGGGTGTCTCAAGGCAAATCTACCTGCTGGAAGAACCTGCAAGAAGATAAGATCCCTGTGGAGAGAGACCACGACTGCCCTATCCCCTACACGCAGTGATCACACAATAGTGAAGATGGTACTGGATTCTTAATGGTCCTTCTTTTTACATCCTTGGGCCACAGCCAATAGTCTGCCCCTCCTCCCAAATAGAATCCAATGAATTAAAGACAACTGCAGCAAAGGAACTTATGTGTGGAGGAGAGTGACAACCACCTACGCAAAGTCCTTTGGGGCTATTATGAATGCCCCTAAGCACCTTCCCACCTCTTCCTAAAAACAAATCCTCATGCCTGGTCCAAAATGCCTGATGCTCCATCATTAGCACTTGATCCATTAGGATTAAATCACTAGAAACGCTCAGATATTCCTTGGGGATTTTTATACTACTGATATCAGCTATTTAACCTAAGTATGAATAAATGGCAGGTGTCTTCATAAGGAAGGAAGGAGGAGGAGAATGGGGGTACCATAAAGCAATAAGGAATTAGAGCAGGTGAAGAACTTGCAACATTTATGTGTGGCATAGGGCTGCCTCTGTCCCCACAATTTATCCAGATGCCAGCGTGAGGTCCTCCAGGAACCCATCACATCATACACTTGATGGAGCAGCCACACCCTTTGTTTCCCTCGCCTTTTTCTCATTACTCTGACTGATCCGAGTTCCTTATTATGAAGAAAGAGGGCAAAAGGTAGGGGAAATTTAGGAGGGAAGAGGAAGAAAAAACAAGAGGCTTCCCCCCACGATGTAGCAAAATCACCTAGGACAGTACCTGTCGTAACTTAAACACTCAATACATGTTTGCTGAATAAACCAGAGATTACTAGGGGTCAAATGCTGCCTGGTCAAGAAATGGCCAGTGGGGAAGTCACCCACCAGGGTAAGCCACCCACCAGGGTAAGCCAAGCCTTGGCTCCGGCTACTTCACCCTTCCCTACCACTGCCCGCACTGCCCCTTCTGCCGAGAATGTCTTGCCTCATCCTCCAAATGGCTCATGCTGCTCATCTTTTCAGATTCAGTTCAGACATGCTACTTCTCCAGGACTTCCTCATCACCCCCAGGTGCACTGCCACATCATCAGTACCCTGCAAATCCCTCAAGATCTCATCACTTCACTGGGTTATAACCGATTTGTACATCATTCTCCTCTACGGGAATGTTAGTCCTCTCAGTATTTCTAACGCCTAGCCTTCCACCTGAAACAGAGCAAGCATTCAGTAACTGTTGAATCAACTGATTTGAGCCACTAAAAGAAAAACCAATCATCAATTAAACCTAATTATTTAAGTTTTGGTTTTTGTTTTTTGCTTTGCTTTCCACTTCAGAGCAGGTTTTTCTAGAGAGATGTACATCAGGGTTTCCCAAAAGCTAAAAAGGAGAATCAAGGGGCCGGCCCAGTGGCATACTGGTTAGGTTTGCATGCTCCGCTTTGGCAGCCCTGGGTTCACAGGTTCGGATCCCAGGCACGGACCTATGCACCACTCATCAAGCCATGCTGTGGCAGCGTCCCATATCCAAAAGAGAGGAAGATTGGCAAAGATGTTAGCTCAGGGACAAATCTTCCTCACTCCCCCCCCCAAAAAAAAGGAGAATTCAAGGAGGAGGGGATGGTTTAGAAGTGGGAGAGATCCATGTCAAATGAGAAGGGTTCATTTGGCAGGGGGCATTCTCCTTCTGTGATGAACGAACTTTCTGGAATTTGTCCACAGGGCTAGGCCACACCACCTGAGATGGAAAATACCAGGGAGGGGATAGGGCACATCTTCACTTAGCCAAGGCAGTCAAAGCCCCCTCATCTTCAGAAGGGAAGGAGCCTCAGACTTTTTATCAGTCCCTGAGGCCTACACAGCTAGCCAGAGTAGTTTGGGGTGGCTTCAATGGATGAAAAAAGGAGACTGTCGATAAACACATGTTAATAACTGCAGAACAGCTGAAGCAAAACCACTGGCTCCCACAGCACCCAGAAAAAGCAGGGAGCTATTGAAGGAACTTTCCAAGTCAAAGAAAGAAGGTACCATTCAGGGCTTCCCCCACAGACCCAAGCAAGACCTCACTCCCCTGGAACTGCTGGTGCCATCACTGCAGACTCAGAGCAAAGTGAAGACGGCAGGGGAATAAAAATCTCTCCCCAGATAAAGCCAAATACACAAGGCAATAGCCCTCCAAATCCTCTCCTGTCGAATGCCTTATTATTACTTTTTGCAATCTCCCCTCCTCGCTTCTGGAAAGTCTCAAAGTCACCACCAACCAACCCTTCCCAATGCACAATGGCATTTAATAATTGCTTACGGTTCTCGCCTGGGAAGCCAGGCAAGCACCCACAATTCATTACACGTGTGACCTTTCGAGCCCTCAGCCCCCAAATGATTTTCACTCACTTTAATCTGACTCCGATTCAAAACAGATCTGCTGTCAGCAGCCTGAATTCTGCAGCCCCATAGATGGGCAGTGCCTACGGCTAATCTTTTAGTGCCTTAATCATAAAATGCAGCACTTCCCCAGCTGTTTTCACCCAAATAGCCAGAAAAGGGGGTAAGCAGGGTGTGAAAAATGAATTATGAACTCCAAGGTAGTATTTCATTAAGCAAGATTGGACGCTAAAACTTTAACTGTGCTCTCTAGGATTGAAAGGTCATTTTATAAAAATCCAAACTTAGAGAATTTTGAGGACTCTACAGTTCACAGGGGAGCTCACCACCATGTGCCATATTGATGGGGGAGGGGAGAAGACACGAAAGCAGTGGCCAGCATAAAGTGTTTTTTACACCATGGCCACTTTAGATTTTTGCAACGTGATGCCAAGCACATTCAACAGGTCTACAAATGCACTGCATTAGCCTAAATTTAGTGGGTGTTAATTGAAATCAGAGCTGCCGTCGTTACCACCGACATGTTTCTAAATACTACCCAATAAATTTTTGTCTGTTTCAGATTCTCCATGACAGCCGGCAATGAAAAACCAAGAGAGGGCACGTAAAATGGTCTTCTTATGTACCTAGTCCCCCAGTATGCGTACAAAAGGATGTCTGTGTGCGGATCTGGCCTGTGTCTGCACACACAGACATGTGTATGGATAAACACAAGATAGATGTGCATGCCTTGCCCATTTTTAGAAGGCGAATGGAGAGACATGTGCAAGGACACACACACATATTCTTTGTACTCAGGCAACTTCCTTTTTACTAATGCACCTCCACAGAAAGCAAACGGGCCTCTCTCCATGTGACAAAAGCATTCTAGCTTATAGTGAAAGGGGTTTATGGTGCAACTTATGTGCCTTTTTCAGACGGGCTGTTTCCCTTCCTTTCTCTCTGGCTTGCCTCACTCCCTTCAGGTAAGTCTTGTTTCAATTTAAAAAACAAAATTAAAATTTCCTCCAGAACAGAGCATTTAAGGGTCAGCCAGGAAAAGGTCTGCGATACACAGAATTTGAAAGGAAGAAGGAAGGGGCCTAGGCGAAGGAGAGAAAAGTCTGGATAAAGAACCATCAGCTTTCCTGAGTTCCCTCAGAAAAATACCAGTTTCATCCTTCCAATTACTCATTAGTTCATTATTCGTTTACATAAAAAGAAAAGAGGTGGCTTTGTGCTCTGTGACTCACGATTCTAGCTGAAATAAAAAAGAAAAGGGAGGCAAGTGTCTGGCCTCGAGGCTCCATGTATTCTGCCCTTCCTTGATCCTCCGATGATAATGTGAGACCTCCCCAGATCCCAATAGTACTGTCTAACTTTGCCGGGGGTTTATTCCATCTGAAAATAAACACTGCATTCAGCTTCCACGGCAGTGGGCCAGGAGGAACCTAGGAGGCAAATATGTTTACCAAAGACTAATGACACCAAAGGACTAGGTTTTAGCCCCAGAAGCAGACCCTCATGCAGTTTTTCTTCCCCTACACATACCCAATCGATCTGATTATTCAAATGATTATCAGCTAAGGAGCCCTAGTGTTCCACTTAGCAAACTCTCTCTCACATGCACACATCCTCTCCATAGTTGGGTACATACCTGTTCCTAAACATACAGCTAACATGCGTGTTTACAAATCACACATAAACAGTGTACACTCAGGCTTGCCACACGCCTATCCCCAAATACACCACTGAGTGTAAACAAAAAACACACAAGTTCTGCCAACACACACACACACACACACACACGGTTCAGTGTATGCCCTTACCATACAACAATGAGCATATGTGCACAGTGTATGCAAACACACAATGCCACCTCTTCAGAGAAGGCAGGCTACCTTGGACTAGGAGAGAGGCCTGTGCCCCTGCCACAGAGTTGAAGAAAAAATCAACAAGTCGGGGCCTTCTCCGAAGAGGCTAGAAATATATCTACAGAAAAAATAATTTCTTGATGTAGAAATCATCCGGAACAGTCTAGTCCATCCCAGCACCCAAAAACTTCCCTCTTCTCATAACCCTGCACTGTCGACAGGAGCCCATCAGATGGTCTGGGGGAAGATGAATTTAACTCCTTGGTACTCAGATTGGGTCTGCAAAGCAGCAGGTCAGCATCACCCAGGAATCTGTTAGAAATGCTGAGGCTCAGGCCCAAGCCCAGACCTACGGAATCAGACACTGCATTTTAACAAGACCCCCAGGGGATTTGTGTATACACTCAAGTTTGGGAAGCACACCTTCAGAGTCCACGCATCCCATAACCAGGCCATGCCCAGCTGAGAACACCCTGTCCTCATCAGCCCTAAATGTCTAGGCTCTCCAGCTCTTACTGAAACATACAGAAGAGGGTACAGGAGCATTCCTCCACCATCAGACCTCCCTCCTCTCTCACTGGAGACTCCCCTTCTCTCCTACCGGCAATAACTCAACAACAGAGCCTCAGGTGTCCAGACTCGCCTGCATCTCTAAACCTACCAGGAGCTCAGTGATACTAACAGTTTTCTCCCCACTAATTGTCTCATCACTCCACAACTGCTGCTTTTTATTTCATTATGCTTCTCATCAGTCTCAGATAGGAATATAACCAAAAAAGAAATTGGAGGGGAACAATTTCAATATTTCAAAACGCATGCAAATCAACGCCCAGAAACCTACCTGGAGCGTTTTTATTGAGACAATTCTGTGCTTGTCTGAGAGATGACCTTATAATAAATAAATTCATATCGTGCAAAGGTAGATTTTCTCCCCACCTTATAAAGCTAATTATACCAGCACAACATAACATTTTCCTAAATGCCTAATAACCTCATCCTGTTACTCAGGAAATATTATTTTTAAATAGGTGTGATAGATACAAACTGAAACACTCGGATTTCAATTCCAGCCCCAATTCCCGGATCCCCTCTCTGAGTAATTTAAGGACTTCCTCCAGATAGTTTTTCATATTCTTTTAACTGACATTTTATCTTTATACAGTATCTCACAGAATGAGCACGCACTAAGACAATGACAGCCAAGAAGGCCTGTCATTTCTCATTCCGACAAAGACAGATGTCTTACACTGGCTTATGCCAATAATAGATCCAACAAAAAACAAAAGAGACTACACCTGCCGCTGATGTAAAGGCACCAATTCACATTTGTGACACTCATTTGTCAATTAACAGATTTCTTCCATTGTTGACACACGAGACTTAAAAGATGTGGGCTCGAATGTGATGAATTAAAAAAGACAGATGAGTAAGCTATGAGCTGCAAAGTAATGCTATAATGTGCTTTAGATATGAATATCAACTGACACCCCTGACAGGCCATACAAGGTTTTATTTCATTTTGCACTGTATCCAGGCTTCATACTTTGTCTTTTGTTCGCTTTTCATCAAGCTCCTAACATCTCATTCTGACAGCCAGAGACATTTAAGGCACTTTCGTTTCAAATGCAAGTTAGCGTACTTGATTTGTCATTAAAATGCAAAACGATTGCCGTTGCAGGTAAATGTAGGTATGCTTAAAAGGTTGGATCTGCAAAGGAAAAGCTGAAAATGGTTTGGTTCCTCTCTACCTCCTTCACAAGCCTAGTGTCCTCTGGGGCCCCACCAGACAGCCCCTTGGGCAAAGGCCTGCCCTAAGGGGACCTCAGGAGTTCTCTGTCCCAGCAGTGGCCAGGGACAACATGTGGACTCAGAGGTGGGCCAGGACGGAGTAAAGAACAGCTCTCCCCTCCCTGCGGGCCTGCTGGGTCTCAGAGTCATTGAACAGAGCTGTAATTTCCTGTATTTGAACCAACCTCAGCACGCACAAGCATCCAGCCTGCGAAGAGGAAGCATGGGCAGGCTTAGATCAAGATGCTCAAAATGATTCTTCCCTTCAGCCCCCATCTGACCCCACTTCCACCCCCTAACGGGGAAGGACAAAACTCCACACCCTAGATTCTCCTGTGGAGATGGAGGAAGGGTCAGATAAGGGCTTCATGGGAAGACTTCTTTGTTTTAAGGACCTTTAATGCAGTAATTTCACTCTGAAAAATTATCTTAAGGAAACAAAGAAAACAGAGAAACAACGATTTATAGGCAAAGATGTTCACTACAGCATTTCTTATTAACACCTAAAAGTGGAAAACGATTTATAAATATATGTCAATAAGAGAAGGGCTCAATTATGGTGCATCTGTGAAAAAATATATGTAATCATTGAAAAACCACATTATCCAAGAAAACTGAATCACATGCTATAACATTGAGGAAAAAAATAGGATACAAGACTTTGTATACAGCCTGAACTCAATTTTGTAAAAATTTATAGTCAAATGTTAACAGAGAAATAGTAGTTTATTGCTCAGCAGGAAGATCATGGTTTGTTTTTTTATTTCCTTCTATATATTAAATTTTTATAAAACTAATATGTATTAATTTATAGCCAAGAAAAAAATAAGAAAAGCTTGAAAAATTAATTTTAAAAAGTAAACATTGCTTTGGCCCAATTTCTTCTTCCCTAGCACCAACCTACCATTTGCACTTTCTAGGCCTCCATTTCCTTTGTTAAAAGAAAGTAGTAGACCAGTGTTTTCCAAACTGTGTTCCATAGAACCCTGGGTACCACAGGGGCTTCTGAGTTTCTTCAAATGACTAATTTGAATTTAACGTTTAAATTACTTTAACCGTTTTTTAAAACTATAATTTAAGAGCAGTATGCACTCTCAAATATGTCAGATACCAAATTTCAACACACTGGAGGACAACAGCATATTATCTTGTGCTGCTAAATTAACTCCGTGCAGATCTCCAAGTTTCTTCTTACAACTGTCAAAGAATATCCTGATATTGCAAGGTGAACTTTAAGGGGAAAAAAAAACCTAACCATTTGCAACTACTTCACTGAGTGAATTAGCATTTAGATATTGCACACTTAGAGCCAAATACAGGAATAACCTGAACACTGGGACTAGTATAAAACTACATTTTGTCTCCAACCTCAATATCAAACCCAGTGTTCATCTCAAAAGCTTCACTGCTTTTGCTGACTCACTTAAAATAACAAATATTAAAGCACTATTATTCCATAAGAGTCTATCTATATAAAATTTTATTTGACAAGGATTCTGCTGCTAGAAAAATAGCTTTGAAAATCACTGGATAAAACCACCCTACCTGTAAGGTTCCTTCTGACAGCATGTGGTTCTATGAAGCATATCACGGGGTATCTATCACAGGAGGAGGGGAGCACTATGATTAAAGGGGGTCTGGTTGAGTCCCAGCTTTCATACTATGTGACACTGGGCAAAGTACTTGAGCAATCTAAGTCTCAGTTTCCTTATCTGCATAAAGGGGATAAAACCTCATAGAGTTGGGAGGGTTCAATGAGATGGCATGGTAAGAACTAAATAACTGTTAGTCAATGTTACATCACTACTACTACTTGGTATATGTGGGAGGAAGGAATAACCAGATAGTGGACGACTCAACATGACACAAACAGTTCACAGAAACAACAGACGAAAATGCTCCCATCAACAGAAATTTGTTTACTAAATTGACTAATAAAATTCAGAGCAGTCTCTCTCTAGATTACCCGGCCCATGTTTATTTCCTCACCTTTTCTATCACCTGATTAGTTTATACTCTGGAAGTACAGTCTTCTTTTAATAATAAATCAATTCCAAATCTCCACATTCTATCTCCCCGTGCACAGCCTAAATGTGATATTTACAATTATCTTCTGGGAAGAGGCTCTAACAGCCCTTTCCTTAAAAAGCTAACATAGACCCTGTTACAACAGAACCATTCAATTCAATGTAGGTCAGAAATTACATAAAAGGCAAACTTTTAGTAAAGGCAAGAAAATTAGATGGGAGGGCCGGCCCCGTGGCTTAGCGGTTGGGTGCGCGCGCTCCGCTGCTGGCGACCTGGGTTCAGATCCCGGGCGTGCAGCGGCACGCCGCTTCTCCGGCCATGCTGGGGCCGCATCCCACATGCAGCAACTGGAAGGATGTGCAGCTGTGACATACAACTATCTACTGGGGCTTTGGGGGGGAAAATAAATAAATAAAATAAAATAAATATTAAAAAAAAAAAAAAGAAAATTAGATGGGAGAAACTTATGGTTGTAGAAAATAGTCACATGCTCCTTGCAAGGAAATACACTATAGGACTATGATATCTCCTTTTTGATCTGTACACAAGTCACCAACAAATGCCACATGACCCCAAGCAAAATAATCCTAAAGATAATTCTGCTCAAAAACAAACAGAAGGATCAAAAACGAAATAAACTCTTTGGGAGATAGCTGCTCTTTCGGTACATCTTATACAGAAAGAGAACTCTTTTATATTTAGTATTTCATTTGATCTTCACAACCCTCATAGGTGAGTAACATTATCCCCCGTCTGAAAATGACAACACAGATTAAATGACTTGGTCAATATCTCACAGATAATTTGTGACAGAGCAAAGACTAATAGTAGTCCGGTATCTTATCTCGTGATCTCATTGCTTTTCCACCAGATCACACTCCAGCCAGAACTCCCCAGGTTTCTTGGTCTCCAACAATGACTCTGAGCTTCAAACTAGCAAGAGGTTGGTTTCTCATTTAAAAGAAAATATACATATAATGACAATAATGCATTATATGATGTTAACTTATTGTGATAACTGTTTCACAACATATATATATATCAAATCATTACGTTGTACACCTTGGACTAATACAATGTTATATGTCAATTATATCTCAATAAAACTGGAAAAATCATAAGCATTATAGTTATGTAGTACTCAGTGATTTACAAAGCATTTGCATTCAGATAACCTATCTATTGTGCAATCCAGAGACATCCTGAGGAGAAAATTAGACAATATTCTTTGCCCGTAACTGATGAGAAAATGCCTCCTAAAAGGTTGTCCAGATAAACAGCAGTAGCAGAACTCAAGCACACCTGAGGTGGATCCAAAAACTGCAGTGGAGGCCCAGCCCCCAGAGGCCCCTTATTAGGGTGTGAGGGAGTTTCTTGTATTTTTGTTGTTGTTGATCTTCCTAAAGCAACAGAACAGTAAGAGTTAACCCAACTTAATTTTCTACAGACTTCTAAAATAGTAATATTTGATGTAAATACACACTGCTAAAAGTTTTTACCTCCCCTGAAGAATGATGAGGTCAACGGGGCTGGCCCAGTGGTGTAGTGGTTAGGGTCCTGCACTCTGCTTTGGCGGCCCGGACCCACTCGCTGCTTGTAGAGCCATGCTGTGGCGGCATCTCATATAAAGTAGAGGAAGACAGGCACGGATGTTAGCCCAGGGCCAATCTTCCTCAGCAAAAAAGAGGAGGATTGGCAACAGATCTTGGCTCAGAGCTAATCTTCCTCACACACACACACACAAAAATGATGAGGTCAAATGTAAGTCTGGGAAGAAAACAAAGAGCAACAGACTTGAAGGGGTGGGGGGAGTTGTCCCCTCTTCATGGGCCTGGAAGACAAAATTTTCCTCTTCTCTACCATTTAATTACCAACTTACACTAGTTCACCAGATAAAGATGTTGAGGATGACAATGAATTAGAATTGGGGGAAATGCAATGGAATAGAATACAGTGCAGGAGCTAAGCATGCGGGCTTTGTGGTTGGGCAAAGCTGTGTTGAGATCCTGGCTCCTCACCGACCACCTGTGTGCCCTTGGGAAAGTCACTTAACCTCGGCACACTTTCATTGCCTGTCTTTAAATGGTGAAGAACACCCAGCTTGCCATAAGGACTTAAGAAGGTAATCAGGGAAAGCTGATGGATGAATGGTAGTTACCGTTACTGCTACCTTTTTTTTTTTTTTTTTCCTCCCTCAAGGCCCCAGTAGACAGTTGCATGCCACAGCTGCACATCCTTCTAGTTGCTGTATGTGGGACGCGGCCTCAGCATGGCCGGACAAGCGGTGCTCGCCTGGGATCCGAGCCCGGGCCACCAGCAGTGGAGCGCACGCCCCCAACTGCTAAGCCACGGGGCTGGCCCACTGCTACCTTTTTTTAAAGGAAGCTATCATCATCTTCCAGAAACACCGTGGCATGGAAGAACGATAATAAATGCAATTTCTGAAAGATGAGATTTCAGGTGTTGGTTCCTCTCTTCTGAATGAGCCCAGGGCCAGCCCACAGGGCCTTGCTGGGTACTAAGCAGCACAGCATGCTCGTGGCAGGAGTCAGGGAAGAACTGCATTAACTGTGACCCTTCTAACAGCGTAATTGCCATGTATGTATGTCAGGGCCGACACTCGGGCCCTCCTCAGCCTGGGAACGAGTGGTGGCTTGTCTCTCCGCCATGCCTGTCACCCCAGGGTGAAGCTCTGAAGAGGGAGAACCCGCACCTCCCTCAAGTCCCTACTTGACTGGCTTCCCCAAAAGACTCTGGTCTGGCCAGCTTCCCTCCCCAACCAGATTCTATGTCTCAGAACGACCTCACTCTGCACAGTACAGGAGTTTACGTCTGCATGTGTGGGAAGGAGCTTACCCTAACCTCCAATTTCTTTCCCACAAACTCCTGAGGGCCCACAGACGAGGGTCTCACCATCTCAGGACAAACTTGGTCCCAAAGCTCCAACATTGTGCAAGCTGTTCAGAAATCTACACCAGCATGGCAAACTCTACTCCCTCTTCAGGGTGTGACCCAAGTTCCAATCTTTTCATGCAGTTTCCTTTAAAGAAGTCCTCCCTCCTGAGACCCTCCTGGGCCTGAGATAGTATGCCCATGGCACTTACTTAAACTGTGTTGTCCTGTGGGTATCTTGGGAGACCTGTCTGGGAACCACCCCAGGGCTCACCTGGGTCAATTCACCTGCTCTGCCTGCCTGGCTGGGACCCTCCCTCTCCACGTGTTGCTCCCCCAAAGCTGCTAAATAAGCTCCCAAGTGGATGGAGTAACTGTGCTCTCAATAGGAGAGAACCACAAAGTTCTCCAAGTCCACTGGTAGAATTTGACAGTGGCCCTGTATTGTTCTCTAATAATTTCACCTGTATTAGCCTTA
The DNA here is from genome assembly GCF_057802395.1 of Ceratotherium simum simum. Taxonomy (NCBI): domain Eukaryota; kingdom Metazoa; phylum Chordata; class Mammalia; order Perissodactyla; family Rhinocerotidae; genus Ceratotherium; species Ceratotherium simum. Next base: position 26,560,038 of record NC_141905.1, read on the forward strand.
TCTCCACATTGAGAATGTGAGCTTTCTCAGGGGGAAACATCACATCTCTAAGTTCCAGGTGCTGGGGAACCCAGCATACCCTGAATATCTACACATCTATAATGAACAGGAAGGGATCTGCAGAGAACAATGATCCAAGTCCTCAGCCCTTGAGAACATCTCCAGACAGCTTTGGGTGAACCATGCTATCCTGAGCAGTCCCCATAATCTATGGTCATGGCTGTACAAGCCGTTAAAAGACTTTGAAGACCACTTAGCCCAGAGGTGCATCCATGGAGCAATCCAGTTGTACACGGCAGCTGCAAAGACCACTGTGACTCTGCTGGCATCCTCCAAAACATAAGTCACCCCAGGCCTGATTTCCACCCACCAGCTAAAGAGGAAGAAGAGAAGAAAAACCCCTAAACATATGGTTAAATTTATCCCTATAGTCATTCTTCCAGGGCTTCAGGTCATAGGCTGGGACAAACACAGAACTCCTCAGAGGCAGGACACTAGACAAAATGACCTTAGAGAATCATTGTCAGGCTCCATTGTTCTATACCCCAAGTCAGGCTGATTTTTCTTACCAGAGTCCAACCTCCAAGAACAAAATTCAGGGTATTGGTTTGCTATATTCAACTACAACTGGAAGGGTGGTTAGTTTTCCGTGATATTAGTCCAGTTCAGGTGTCTGGGAAGAATTCATAAGAGCCAACCAGGACAGACCCATGATTCAACTGTCAGCACAGATGAAAACAGTCTGCCCTCCCAGGCTCACCCTCAAGGTCCTGATCACTCACTGCTCTTAGGAGGTGTGAATCCTGAGGAATCGAGCTACAACACTGACGCACTTAGAAGGGACAGGGATACATCCTGAAAAATAAGTCCCTGAAATAAAATTAACACCCCACCAAGCAATTCCAACGTACCCCCTCAAAGACTGACATGCAAGTGGGCAAATGTGCACCCCCCAGCTTCTCAGAAGGTGGACAGACAGCAAAAGCTCTTAACTCCATTCCCTCTCACCTTCTACTCCACCAACTCTACAAATGCATTTTAGTAGGTTCAATCAACAGAGCTGGTGCCGAACAAATGCAAAAAGAAAAAAAATCGTTAGAATTTCTGAGGAACCAAGGACTTCAAAACTCATCTGGAGGGTTGTACGTCTCAGTGAAACAGAAAAGAGTCTTGGAAAAATAGTGCCTTTACAAACAGCATTTTATTTGAAAAGAATACATATAAATTATCCCCTGTGCTGTTATTTCTTCAGCCATACAGGGACAAAATAAAGCTAGCTCCAATTAGGGCAACTTTAATTTTAAAATAATAAAAATGAAAAGAGGCTTCCTTTGCCATCATCCTATGTTCCTCCCTACTCACGTCTGCTCCACATCTGAGCGCCATTCAGGAGAAAAGACAGAGCATAAAAACCAGCAGCTGAGTAGAGACTACAGACAGCGACAAAACTATTACAAATGCCACATTTTGACAATGGTCAATAGCAAAAGGGTTTTTCTTAACACATTTTCTCTCTGTCTCTCCCCCTTCACTGCCTCTCACAGGCACTCATAGCAGAACGCTCTCTCTGGAGGTATACAATATCTAGAATTTCTTTTTTTGGTAAACAAAGCTACACATATGAATCAACTGATTTCTCTTTGACCCATATCAAACTACATCAGGCTGAAGTTCCAGCTATCATTTTCCCCCCCTCCAACTATGAAAGTCTTCTCTGCTCAGAAGGTCCACGCATTTACTAAAATAATCTGGGACTTCATCAGAAAGGCCATTATGCCTGCTAACTTTAAATAATTTAAATGATTCCTTGTATATAAATATTTCATATCAGAAATTGATTTCCAAATGAAGTGCACGTGAAGAATGACCACACTAAGCAGTGTCCGAGCAAATCTTGGTGTTCGAAAATACGGGCAGCATTTTAATGCAACTGAAAACCTGAATTCCACACGAGGTCACACATAACTATATGTACCATCTACGTAGGAAGTAAAATTGTTGCCTCTGACTCCCTTCGGGTTGGACTAGAAATGTACCCAGTGGAATCTTCAGGGAAAAGAGCTAAATAAAAGTCATTGAAACAAATTTTTAGTTTGCTAAATTGCTTAATTTTCAGAGGAATAATCCAGGGTGTTGATAAGGTCAAGAATTGATGCTGGATACTTTTTTAACTGTCATGTCCTGAAAATACTGAATTTTAATCTTGGGTAAGATTTTAAACACTCCAACCTTTAAAAACCTCTGGCCACTGGCCCCCATCCTGTGTCAAGAGGCAAAGAAAAAAATCCTGTTTCTAAAAGTTGTGAGAAAAAACAGGGCTACAATGTGACCCCAAGCCTCAAAGCATGCACAGGTTCTCCGCGGGCAACGGGAACAGCAGTCATGTTGAAAGGGGTGAACAAAGCACAGAGATACACGATAAACACCACCAACCAGGGCTCCAGGCAGCCCAGAATAAACCAGCTCGAAATAAATGGGCACTGAGACCCCAACAAAAACTTTCCAGGCAGCCTCAGGAGTGTGACAGCCCAGGACCCCAGGTAGCCCTGAAGTGCGGCACAGAAGGAAAAGTGGGCATGGGGTGCTCGCTGGAACCCCTCCACTGCCCTCTCCAACACCACTGGCGGCTCCTTTCCTCTGTCTCTTCCTTGGGTATCGAGGGAAGAAGGCATAACAAGACCAAGTGGGGCTGAACCAAGTAAAATATGCCCACTTCTTATGCCAAGCCAGTGGCACAGAATTGAGCAAATTAGCATGCACATATAAGCCCCAACTGTAATACCCAGCAAAGCACCACCTCGCTGATGGAGACTTAGAACGAACACACACACACACACACACACACACACACACACACACTAAACCTTTTACCGGAGCAGTAGCTGAGAAGAAAAAATTATAACTCCTCAAGCCTTAGCAAAAGCTAAATCCTGTCTCCCCTTAGCTGCAGCATTCGGCTTGATGTAGCTAAATTAACAAAATGTTCCCTTGGCATTTAAATGCTCTTTTTCTTTCCTTTTTTTCTCGTTGTAAGCAGAGTGGGGGGTGACGCATAATAAGTCAAAAGACAAAGCAACTTCAAAACAAAATCAGTTTTTTGTAAACAATCCTCGTGGGGATTTTTTTCCCCACACCCCAAGAAAAACAGCCCTGCCAGTTGTAATAGAAAGCCAAGCAAAGATAAATCAATTAGCTTGCTAATTTCTCCCCTCTCATTTATTTAGCTCTGCACTGTATTTGTCGTAATTGACTACAATTATGTTAATTACTAACTCCAGTATAATTACTATATTTATTGTCATTGAGCACGCGATGTACCCACAGCAAAGCTGGCATTTGTCGGGCATCAAGAAAGCAAACTGTCGAGAGGTGATTCTCGGCAAACTGGCGGATGTGGCTTCAGCAAATGAAAGGGCAAAAGAGATTTCATGCAATGTTAGTCTGAAAGCACCGGTTCATTAAGGATATTAATTTTCTGATAACTACACATTTAAGCATGACACACTAGCGCAGTATCTACAGGATTTCGCAATTATTAATGCGTGACAGTTTCAAATGCTAAGTGAATCAATTAAACAGCAGCATTCACAATTTGAGAAGAGATAACTGCTTCATAACTACCTAAGACTACAATTTTCACATGACAAAAAAGAGCCATTGAGGCGCCTTCAAAACCTGACAGGTCAAGAAAGAAGTTTGAAACAAAAGCACCTTACAACCATCATCTCTCCTCTTTACTTGTCAGATCAACTTTGCTAGTGTCTCCCCAGAAACGGCATCACATGCCAGCTGCCACAAGGTGATTTTTCATGTCTTGTCAAAGAAATCTTTTATTCTATTTGCTCTGCATTAACATGTTACATTTATTGATCAAGGGCCTGTTCGGCAGCCACAGCAGGGCACTGAGCTCTCCATGCCTACGGGGCTTTGATGTCCCAGTGACATTCGAGCCCGAATAATGCACATACTAAATGGATTTAATGCAGAAATGTGTTTGGGCCTGACAGTTACATTAATAACAGCCCCTCACGCTGATAAATATGCAATTGCTACTATTAAGAGTTACCCAATTATGGAGAAAATATTTCTCTACCTTATAAATAAATCCATCAAGGAAAAAAAAGTTTTAACAATGGTGCATTTTCTTAAAACACTTCTCCAGCTGCAGAAAGCGGGCTGTGTGGGGGTTAACACCTCCTTCTCCTGCCCTCCCTTCCAATTGTTTTTAATAAGTCTTGCTTTATCTCAAGAATGGTTTGGGGATTTTTTTTTTAAACCTCTTTTGTTGGTCTTCCCTGCTCTACCCGTCTCTTGTTTCTTCAGAACCAGAGAAAAAGCAGACACCCAGGAGACTGAAAAATTGGGTTCTGTATAAACTCAGAGAGGATCTTAGGGGAGGTGGTGCAAAGGTGGGGGGCACGTAGCTGATCTCCATAATGATGGGTCTGAAGGAGGAGGTGTCTTTTTTTTAAAACTCTAAACGAAACCTGAACACGTGTGTGTCTCTCCCTCATTTAAAACCCTAAGTGACCTCGTGCTACGGCAGTGGGGGTGCGAAGGGGAAGAGAAAGCAGCTGGGACAGAAGAGACCTTTTATTAGAAAAGTCTCAGACAGGGAGAATTTGCAGTTATTATACCCCTGCAATTAAACACAGACACCAAGCAAAAAGCATAATCGTTCCCCTTTCATCATAAAGGAGCAGGAACAGCTGAAATCACCATCACTCCAGTCCCTGAGGAGACGAGAGGAAAGAGGCTTTTCAGATGGTGGGTTGTGCATGTGAGTCAGTACAAGTGCAAGGACACACACACACACGACCTCTTCTTTTCTCTCCAGACTCAACACTCATGCAACATGCAGTAATCTGTCCCAAGGTTCCCCATGCCAAGGTGAGAACAGCAAAGCCACCACAAGTGCTGAGCCATTTCTCCCCATGACAGTGACCTTCATCTGAGCCACGCCTCACAGCCCAAGGGGAGATAAAAGAAGGGGATGAGTTCTCTAGGAACCCTCATCTCCAAGCTGGCCCAGGCATCATGAGATCCTGTGTCACTAAACTTTCCAAATCAGGGAGGTTTGCGGAAACAGAAGCAAGGATGAAATGCAACAGATGGAACACCAAGGCTTCCAGGGTCTCCAACTTGGCACTGAAGGATCCACCCCACCCCTGCTCCAGTGACTTCCACAGGCTGCTCAGGATTTAAAAAGAAAAAGAAACTTTTTTCCCCTACAAGGAAATATAGGCCCATCTTCTCACACAAAGAAAGCAATGATTTATACCTTGAAAAGCAGTTTAGAGTAATCGTAAAACTGAAGTCAGACCACTGGGTCATTTAATCCCAGCTCTCCCATTTAACCATGAAGGTGGTCTGGGGCAAATTTGTTCCCCTGTCTGGGCCTCAGTTGCTTCATCTGTAAAATGTGGGTGAAAATAGTCCCATTGTCAAAATGCTGTTGACAGGAGAAGGAATGGATGAGATAACACGTTAAGTATTCTATCCAGTCTTGGCATGTAGTAAGTGCTCCATAATATTAGTTATTTATTAATAAGAAAATAAACATGATAACTGATGTTGCTTGTTTGATCCCTTGTCCCTGGACTCCTTTGGAGAGTGGAGCCAGTCGCCTCTTGGCACGGCCCGCAGTATCAGTGGATGCAAAGCCCACAGACTAAGGGACTCAAGAATCTGCGGATTTGGGTATCTTGGAACCAATTCCCAGCGGATATCAAGAGACTACCGTATTTGCAAGGCTGCTTTATTGTGAAGCTCATCAAGAGAAGCATTCTGCAAGCTATCTCAGACAGGACTCAGAGGTCTTCCTCAACAGAGTGCAGCTGGCATGGGGGAGGGAGGATTCTTTTTTGTCCGAGGCTGTCCAAAGCCCTGCAAGACATTTAGCACCCCTGGCCTCACCCACTAAATGCTAGCAGAGCCCCTACCCCCAACATTGTGACATAACTTCATGGCTGAGAACCTGGACAGCCAGTGAGCAAAAAGTCTAAAAGAGTTAAGCTCGCCAGTCTCTCCCCTCGTCCCCTCAAATCACCACTGCTTCCAACAGCCACCCTGACAGCACAGAGCAGCATCACCACATGCACAATGATGTCCTCTGAGCAGACAGCAGGGCAGGAGAGGGTCAAGCCCTGGGGACTAAGTTCCAAACAGCTCAGGGAGAGAAACTTGACAAAGAAAGGAAAAATAAACCCAAGATTCTGGGGGAGTAAAACGGATGAGATGGGAAATAAAAGGCATTACTAACAAGTCTAAGAATTTCCTATCCTAGAGGCAATGCTGTAGGAAATATGGAGACAATGTTTATGAAAGCACTTTCTAAGTCACTGCAAGTTACAGTGATCATCACCATCTATGAGAAAGCTGAACCTCAGGAAAGCCCTACAGCCCCTTAGATAACTCCTCCTCCAGCTGAAGGGTAGAAATCCAGGAAGTCAGGACATTCTTGGAGGAGACGGAGATGCCATACAAACCATGCTCACAGTGGCCTGATACCTGCTTCCTTAATGATTTTCCCTCCCTCCTTCCCTTCTTTCTTTCAAACTGTTTTTGGTGGTTCTACAGTCATGGAGGTCACTCCAAAAAGTGTGGTAAGTAAAGGAAATCAAAGTCTTGCTATTGAGACATTAAATATTACCTGGCAAGTCATCTTCCACTTCACCTTTTGATTGTATGTTCTGTTGGCAGCTGGAGACACTAGAATGGCCAGTGATATTCTTGGAACAAAAAAGGTGCTTGTCTCAGCATTTCCCAGCTTAGAGGGAACACTGGTTCCAACATACATAAACCCCTGCCTCCTTGGACTCACTCAGGACTTATCAATGCCCATTGTGAAAATTCACTAACAGTTCATCTTTCTTTTTTTTTTTTTTTTTAGATTCAAAAGTTATTAATAAATTCAATTTTACCTTTCAAATACAGACTCTATCACAGAAACTCAAAAATGGATTATTATTAGGTGAATGGATTTACAGTTCATCTTTCTAAAGCCTATCTTTTCTCCCATCATCTCTTCCTCTCATGGCTTACTGACATGAGCTCTGTTGCCACCCCCACTCCAGCATGCTCCCCAAGTAAGACCACTACATTTGGGTTTTGAAAACAAGTATGAACGAGTCCTCTGACTGCAAAGAAATGTTTTGATGAAGACCCAGTGCCAACAGAACATGCCCTCTGAGCTGTTCTCCTGAGAGTCGGGCAGGGGGGAACTTCTCTCTCTCACTCATTCCACCATAATATGAACAAAGGTACGCTCCTAGCTGGCAGGGATGAAAAAATATGTATGAGATGAGTGGGTTTAGCCTATGGAATGTCAGAGACAGTTGGAAAACTAAAGTATCTATCTGTTCAGATAGGCTAGGTTATGCTGCATTAACAAATACCCTCAAGTCTTATAACACAGATTTATCTCTCATTTACAATCTATGTCCAACATAGATCAGCAAGGGGTTCTGCTCATTTATGGTCAGAATCCAAGACTGACGATCACAGGAGGCAGAAGAGAAAGTGGCAAATTGTGCACTGGCTCTTAAAGTTTCTGCCCATTGGTCATACCAAAGGATACAGAGATGTGTAAATATACTACATGTTGAGGTAGAGGAAATCTGAGTGATTGTGAGGAATCCCAATGACTACCAGAGAGTGAAATGGCCCCTATGGAGGGTCAAGCCTGGGCTTTTAGCCTCACTAGCACCATGTTTAAGCACTAAACATAGCTATGCTTACTAAAGACCTATTATGTGCCAGGTAATTTGTTAGGCACTTTACACACCGTTAGACACTCAACATTTCTGCAATTAGTCCAATACCAGTGAAACAACTGGTGAGTCATAGATGCAAGATTTCAGGCCAGGGTGGTCTAATCCCAAAGCCTTGGTTCTTTTCATTACACTGCCCATTTTCCCAACTGAGCAGCAAGTTAACAGGCTCAGCTTCATCTAGCAGTTCACAGCAGACATAGAAACGGCAGTGTGTCCGTCCTTGAAGCTTGGACTGTGCACCAGATGCCCACCTCACTGCCTGCAGGGGAGGACAGTTTCTTTACTGGAGCTGCCCAAACTCCCCAGCCCTTCACTTTCATCCTGGCCAAAGCCAGGAAGCAACAAGCAAGCTCCCACCTCAGAAATTTTCTCTCCTAAGCAATTCCCCTATCCAGTGCATTTATGAGAGTGATGATAAAAAAGATGCAACTGCAAATAATTTAATTTTTAAGACATAAGCTTCCTGTTAACATAGATCAATTAAACCCTCTTGATTTTACTGCCAGATTGACATGGGTATATTTATCACTGTTTGCCGTGAGAGCCCTGCTCTGCCCACTGTGTTCAACAAGCTCCTCAGGCAACCCACTCAAATCACTCAGGGCCCTTGGGAGAGAGGAATGGGGCCACCAGGGAGAACTCTGCTCTTCCCCAACCAGGGAGAAGGAACACTGAAGCTGGAACGACCCATTAACAACTTCTCTTTACCTTGAGCAGATGAAGGAACCAGCACTGGCTGAGGCAGAGGATTCTCTTTACTGATCAGCAAAGTAAAATACAAAAATACCAAAAACAAGTTCAAAAAAAGAGTTTGGGACAATGGATATTCAAATATTCTTGGTGGCAGAAATTGGTATAACCTCTCAAGAGCAATCTGACATCTGCATCAAAGCCCTCTGACAATTCTCTCTCTAGGAATTTGTCCCAAACAACTAATCAGAGACATATTCATCAATGAGTATTACAAGGATATTTATAATAGAGATACATATAACATTAAAAATCTGGAAACAGGGCTGGCCCCGTGGCTTAGCGGTTAAGTGCGCGCACTCCGCTGCTGGCAGCCTGGGTTCGGATCCCTGGCGCGCACCGACACACCACTTCTCCGGCCATGCTGAGGCCACGTCCCAGGTACAGCAACTAGAAGGATGTGCAGCAATGACATACAACTATCTACTGGGGCTTTGGGGGAAAAAATAAATAAATAAAATTATTAAAAAAAAATATCTGGAAACAATCTAAAATATCCAACACTAAGAAATAAGAAACCATTGAAAACTGTAATGCAGTATATACTGAGATGGGAAGATGCAACACAATGTAAGCAACAGCATCATTTTTAAAATATTTGGCATTATAAAATACTGCAAGACAATAAAATGTTAACAGTGGTGATTTCTGGGTAGCAACATTATAAGTGATTTGAGAGAAAGAGGGTTTCCATCATACTTTTCTGAGTTTTCCAAGATTTCCATATTGACCATTGTTGTTTTTATTATAAGAAGAAATTATCTTCAAAAAATAAAATCTAAAGTACAATTTCAAGCAGTTGTAGATACTGGACTCATATCATTAATGCATTTAAGTTCAAGGGGCAAACCTTCACTCCTCTCAACTATTATCTGATTAGCTCCCTAAACCCTCCATCCCCACTCCAGCGTGGATGACAAGACCCTGCCCCTAGGCATCATGTCCAGCTACCTGGTCCCATTTCACACTCACTGTAGCTCACCTGGTTCCCATCCACTCACAACAGGAAGAATGAGATCTGGGCCGAGAGGGCAGAGGTGAGGAATGTTTGAGTCTCTTAAGAGAGCCAGAAATTTTATTCAGAAGTGTTGTCTTGCCTCCCTTTCCAACTTCCAACCTGAAAGGGCACACACTGAGTCCAGGGACTTTCATTCCCCCCAGGACAGAGTCATAGAAACAATACAGCCTGAATTTCCACGACCTTCTGCGTGGAGAGGTAACCAGTTTACTACTGGCAGTGGTGGATTCACCATAGTTAATGCAGGAGAGAAGACTCTGAGGTGTAATGAGAAGAAAAAAATATATATAGTAACTTAAAACAAAAGTTCAGAGCCTATAAATCCATAACCACCCTTCCCTCCAGCATTAACAGGTAGCCATAGGGAGAATTAGCAGAATCATCACTTTGATGATTGAGATTAACAATGATGACAGTGTAAAGCTATGAATTAATAGTAAGACAATAGAGAACGATGTTCTTAACATGAGTGGTTAACTAAAGCCTGGTATCGCCCTTTTAACTAACATCTTGGCAAGAAGTAATACAAATCTGGCCCCATAAGAAATTCACATGTTAGTATATACACGGAATATCTCTGGAAGACTACAATCGAGTAACAGTAGTTAGCAGTGCAGATGGGCACTGGGAGGCTCAAGGACATAAGTGTAAAGGAGACTTTCTTTTAATTGGCTGCATGTTTGTTCCTTCTAAAGGCTGTGCCATGCGCCTGTACTAACTATTCAAAAAATGAATAAATAGAACATCTTGCCTAAAAACAAACTGTAGCGTAAAACACAAACGGACTGCGGCTGATTTTGCAACGTATGGGAGTAACAAAATTTGTATTGGGGGTATTGTTCCACTTAAGGCAATACCTTGATACGACTCTTTGGATGTGAAAAGGAAGCCTGCTGAGATGTTCTATAAAAAGGAGGGGAGGTAATTTTTCTGTATATAACAAAGTGAGAAGAATTTTGTATTTCTGAGGGCAGCTCTGGAAAGAGGGTAAGTGACGTGGAAAGGCTGAGAAAGGGGCTGGGAGAGAGAAGCGCCTGGTTACCTGCAGGTGGCCGGGTCCTAATGAGAGGCACAGCCACGGAGACATTCTCCACGGCAAGGGAGTACCCAAAAGATTTCCAGGAACAATGCTATCCCAAACTTGTCTCCTGCTGTGTGTTACAATTACCATCCCACCTCCTCCCAGTACACCTTGAAAAGTAAAAAGTCTATAATACATACTTATATTGGGTTGGGCTTCAGAGAAATGAAGAGGGTGTCCGGAGTGGGAGCAGACAGGCTGCCAAGAGGGAGAACAGCAGACAACAGCATAGAGAGATAGAGCAGGGAGCTATAGTGAACCTGGCGCAGAGCAAACTGACCGGGAGATATGCTCCCCCCAATCCCGTGGAAAGAGTGAGTGACAGCTAGGGAGAAAATTTCTACAGAATGTGGGATGGGGACTCACAATATTTGGATATGACGACCCCGGCAGCCTGGGGGGCTTGGGTCATCTGTTACATGCCCACTTATTTAGAAGGTAAGTTTACGATCTTTTTTCTCTTCTCTTCTCCCTATGCTCTCCCTTCCTCCACTTTTTTTTTTTTTTTTTTTTTTAAGAGGAAGTAGTTGAGCATCTAAAACGTCTTTGATTTTGATCCAGCTGAAGGCAAAGCTAGAGACCACTGCCCGGGTAAGCGCGCTTCTTCCTCTGACACCCAAGAGAAACAGTGCAGCCTCCCCTCGCCCCCCAGTTAGGTAGATAAAACAATCAAAGATGTTCCAATCCCAAACATATCCACATCAAGTCAGGATTGCTTTTCTCCAGTCTGGTCTCTAACTCCTTCCAGCTTAACCAAGTCCTAATGTAAACCCTTCTCAAACATTAGACCTCATCCCTCCATTGCTCATCCCTACCCCAACCCAGCTATAACCCACTGTGGAGATCCCAAACTGACCACAACACGGACAAGAACAGGTTCCTGACCAGATGCGATAGCTCCTCAAACTCAACACTCACAGAAATTTCTCTCCTAACTACAAAAGAAAATCGCAACTCCTCTCCCTCTGAATCCATTTCACCAACCTTCTTCTCACTAAATTTTCCTGCCTCCACGACCCGTCATTTCCTGTGATAAATCCTTATAGATCCAGCCCCTCAGAACCAAGAGCCCATTCTCACCACTGACTCCACTCTACACATACTCCTCCCAGGGTCCAGCCTCTTCTCTGCCAAAGAGAGGCAAGGCCCCTGGGTGTGACAAAGACAGCTCTGTTTCCTCAGATCTGACAGCCCAGTCCCATGACCTGTGCCCACTGACACACTCCCTCATGGGACCCAGCCTCCTCAAACCCACATCCAGGTTCCTACCAGCAAGGCAGCCACAGCCTGAGCCACAACGCTCTGAGCCCCTGGAGGCCAGTCACACAGGAAGAACTCTTTCCAATGCCCAGGCAAAGGACCACTTTGCCTGAGTCCGGAACTATTTAAGAGGTGCACGTGTCTCAGGCACGGTCCAGTCCAGGCTGTGTACTCTGTCCTCACCTTGTGTTTGAGACCAAAAACCATTCTTAATTTCTTTAGAGTCAGCATTTATTTATTTGGTATCCTCTCATCACTATGCATTACCTTGTGCCTTGGTGGTTTCCACATCCCCCCAGATCCATACAAACCCTTTGAGAGGCAAGGAGAGAACACACACAGTGCCCACTCTCATTCTACAAAACCATTCCCCAAGCATCAGCCCAAGATCTGCTGGCTTCACTTAAATTCCCCTTTACCTGCTAATGCCTTAATGCCCCAAGTTTTGTCCATTTCTCTCAAATTCTTAATTCCTGAGTGTCCTGACTCAGAAGTTGGGAGAGAAAAGACTCCCAGGCATGGAAGCAGGAAAGTACCCCAGCCCTGGGGTGGGATTCCCACTGCTCATCTTTCCTTCCACCCAAGACAGTATGCTCCATTCAGAGGACAGCACAGCTCTCAAGGGGTCACTCAGGGAAAAAGCCCTGCACAGAACCAGCTTGTTAGGGGGACAAGCCACCACCTTGACCCCTGTTCATTTATCCCACTAATACCCACTTCCCAAGTACCTCCTACTTCCCTCCTCTAAGCCCCTAAACCAGTCACAATTCATAACCTTTTAGGAAAAAATGAAATGTCTGTATTCTCCATTGGAATAACACATAAGAGCACACTTACCTTTTGCCAAGATTGGAAGAGTTGTTAGAGGGTTTCCCTCCCACCCACCCCATGCCAACAGTGTTTGAATTACTTTGAAATACCATCTGGGAGAAATCATCGTCACAAATATTTAAGGTTCCAATTCATAAAAAGGCAAAGAAAGAAAATACACACACCCTACCTGTGATTTGGCAAATGCTTTGGGAGATGGCGCTATCCAGAAAAGCATTCCTAAACGCCCCCAAAACACTCTTGCTGGTTCCATCTCATTCCTTCCCCAAGAGCATTCTAACTCATCTGCATGGGTGTCAGTGAGAAAGGAAAAGAACCAAGGGAAACTATGTCGGCCCTCTTGTGGGAACTCATGTGAGATGGATGACGCTCACACTCGCTGCTTCTTCAGCAGCACAAAGAGGCTAGCCAAGGAATCACTTGAGGCAGAGTCAAAGCTTTGGGGCACGATTCCACATGTCTCAGAGCCCTGTGCCCTATGCAGAGCTGGAACGTTTGGCTTTTATCTGCAGGACCTTACCGGGGAACTGGGCCTCGCAGGCCTGGTCTGCATCTTGTGAAGGTTACATACCTCAGAAGGTTAAAGCTCAGATCGAGCCTCTTTGCGAAATGTCCACAGTCCCTGCCGAGGTGCTCTGGAATTTCTCTGCAGTCCTGGCCTATGTAGGACACCTGGAAATTAAATGGAACAGAAACAATGTGGCAAACGGAAATCGCCCAGCTGCTCACAACCCTGAGTCATTGATCCGATGATTGCTTCCACAACTTTAAAAGCACGCTCCTCACACACAAAATGGCCACATTTGTGGCTGTTTTCCTGATCAAATCAGCTTTGGGGGCTTCAGGGACTCTGCCAACAGCTCCCCTTTCCTGGTACACTTAGCATGATGGAGACTAATCCCGGCACAATGGAAATTGGACTAAAATTGGCCGGATTCAGGTGTCCAAAAAACCCCAACGTCAGAGCATGCTGATATAATCGCAGCAATCAGCCTCTCGCTCAGAGGCCTTTCCAACAGCTGCCCCTCTGGCTCTCCTTCTCCCTCTCCTCCAGTGTCCCTCCCCTCCCAAATACCCTGTTATGCACATTACCTCATAAAAGACAGAGCAGATGCACTTACCAGCGTTCAACCTGCAGGGTGCTGGAACAAATGGGTTTGGACAAGAAAACCTCCCCAGACCGCCAATCCCATCCCATTACCACTGTGTATAAAACGTCCTCCACACCCCGAACAAAACTGATTCGAAGGCGACAGGGCAACAACGGTGGCCACAGCTTCCAAGTCACCCTCATCCAGGGAACCTTTTGCAAGCAGTCCCATGCTATTTGCAGAGCTGTTCCCCTAGGCATTCTTTTACTTATTTTATATTTATTATTATTATCCTAGTGTGTGCCCACATATTAAGAATCTGAACTGAACTATGGTCCCAGAACTTCAGACTGTGGGAAGGTCAGAGGGCTTTCTCACCGCTCCAACCACTAAGTTTTTGAAACCCATTTTTACAGATAGCACCCTGCAGTCAGATTGGCAACTAATTCCAAAACCCATCAAGCAAACCCATGGCTCAGAGTTGGCCAGTGGGTCACAATACATGATACTTCCCTGAAGGACCCTACCCTCAATCGCCAGGTAGAAATTCAGGCCCATCACACAGCTACAGCCTTGATCCTTTCCCCCTACAAATCCACAGCCTTTATGCACACAAACAAGGACGTCTTGGAATGAGTGAGAGAGGCCCCAAGGAGTTATGCTTCCTAATGAGGAACAAGACTATGGCAGCCCTCTCACATTCTCAGATATTAGGTTGAACCATATGAATTACTAATATTCAATCATTTTAGAACTCCAAAAACAGCACTTTCATATGGCTCAACCTAATACAAATCGCACTGCACCCTAGCACCCTCAACTCTTCAAGTCATCTCTCAACCCTCTCCTATACAATGGGGACAGACTGCTGACAACACAACCTGTATTCACTCTCCCTCAGTAACTTCACTCCTGGAGGAGAGAAAGTGGGAAGAAAAGACAGAAAAATAGCTGACTCCAATAAAATAATTTTGACCAGGGAAGATACAAGCCAAAAAGCAAAGGGCTCTAAGTTCAATCTAGCAATCTCTTCCCTTTCTACATGGGACCCATCTTTCTTCAGGGCCCCTTGTGTAATAAATTAAGCTCTGCTTCCAAGCCGAGATAGAAATCATACACCAAGGAGAGATTGGGGATATAAGGCCCCAATCAACCCAGGGACTTCAATTTCCCTCAGGATGTCCACTCAATCAGTAGCTTCTTCTGTATTATAAGTTCACATTGACCCCCAGGCCCACAGGCTCACCAGAAAACCCATCCCTTTCACCCCAGCATGCACCACCATCCTGTACATATACATCATCATCATTTAAGACCTCTGTGATATATATGGCAGAGAAGCTGTGCTTTAGACACAGAAACTGAGCTCTTTCCTCATAGACTCGCCAAGGACTAAATCTAGTAGGGACCCAGTTTGTCAAAAACTCTCATGTTTTGGGGCCAGCCCAGTGGTGTAGTGGTTAAGTTTGCGTGCTCCACTTTGGCGGCCCCGCGTTCGCAGGCTCCGATCCCAGGCGCGGACCTACGCACTGCTCATCAAGCCATGCTGTGGCGGCATTCCATATACAAAAAAATAGAGGATTGGCACAGATGTTAGCTCAGGGCCAATTTTCCTCACACACACACAAAAAAACCCTCATGTTTTAAACAAGGAAGCTAAGACTCCAGAGGCCTGCCCAGTGTAATACAGCTTCTTAGGGATAGAGCCCAGATCACATCCTGCACCAGGAATAAGGATTTCCAACTTAGGGACATGGAGTTCTTACCAATCCACATGGGAATGTGGATTTTCTTGACCAACAAATAGCAATGGCGCATCTATTATACCGTTTTGGCTTCAAAATGAGTCTTCCTAGCTGAAAGGTCAAGAACTACCTATGATACCACGCTGAAGGCCCCAGAAGAGTGTCAGAGCCTGGAGAAAGAGCAGGATATTTGCTCCTCTTTTTCTTCTGTAGGATTCTCCTTCAGAGGAACCAGCAGCGCCAAGGAGAGCTATCACCACAGGGCATTCAGATCATGCACAAAATGTCTGATGAGACTTTCTTTCGACTTTATTACATGTTCTTAACAAAACATCCTAGGAAAACTAAACAAAGCACAACTTGTTCCCATTCCAGAGATGAAGACCAAGTCTCCAAAATTTAGTATGAAAACCAACTTGATAAGCCATCTGCATGCTTGGACCACCCCATGGTAAACTGGAAGCTTTTAGTGATGTGAGTTAAGCCAATCATGTGGAAGGGTTCAAATAGGCTGGTAAAGGCTTAAAAGAAGCAAGTAGCCACTGCCAGGCATTGCAACTCATAATGAAGAAAGACTTGTTTAAGAAGTGCTCCTGAGTGGAAGACATTACCTCTCAGGATGCCAGGAAGCTTCTTGAAGCACAGGACCACCTACTGTAAGATATGAAGCCAGAAGAGCCAGACCAAAAACAGTTTCCTTCTCCAGCAAGCAAGAGAAGGGATGCAGAGATTAATAGATCTTAAACAACACAGAAGCAAGAGCACATCCAAAATGAGAAGTCATTGCATTTAGTCAATTATCTTGATTTAGACTGAACTGAATGAAGTTTGTACTTTTAGTGTGCCTACCTTATATAATCTATACCCCAAGACTTGCACCCTGTGCGGAATGGTAACAGAAAGGGACATCATTATCAGAGAAATGAAAACATATCAAGTTAAACACCTCTACCAAGAGGAACACCAGAGAGAAAAACAAGAATGTCTGGGCGGGATCCCCACACATACACACATCCGGCCCCTCTGAGCAGAAACTGCAAAAATTACCAAACCACAGAAGCCTGCGGGTTTCTCTTTGTAGTTGGGATGGTCTGGCTCCCAGGACATTTCTGGGAATGGTGGGTTTGTCAGCAGTAAAACTGAGAGGAGATTTTATTTTACGGTGCCTGCCACCAGCCAGCGGTGGGGGATCCTCAGTTTTAAACTGGCAGTACTGGAAGGTGTGTCAGAGTAGAAACAGCCCTGGGCATGAGTTTGAGTCTGTGCTACCTACTAGCTGTGGTATCATGAATGGGTCACAATCTCCTGGAGTCTGTTTCCTCTTCTGTAAACTAGTCTAATACTAACTACTTCCAAAGGCATTAATAATAATGTAATGACTAACATTTATTTAATGCCTACCTGGATGTTATCTATTCAATCCTCATGAAACAGCCCCATGAGTCACACATTATCCTCAATTTACTTATAGGAATGAGATAAGATAACATTTAAAGTACACAGCACTATCCTCTGCATCTAGTGGCCACTTGGAAAACAGTTGTTGAATCAGATCAATATCCCTATGGAAGGAATTTGCTACTCCAATGTCTCTTGGGCACAAGACGTCAGTGTCCAAATTCCAAGTGTGCATTTGCGTCTACAGTTGCACTGATGACACTTGGTCATAAGCTAGTGGAAGATTATGTGGAAGAAGACTGAGGACTTACTGAATATAAATGATGCACTCAAGCCAAGAGAAGGCCACAGGAAGTCAGATCCATGTTGAATGAAGGATTTTACAGGGATAAGTGGAGGACTGCAACATCCCAACCGTGTTGGGTTATAGGCCTGTGGAACCCCTAAAAACCAGGGCAACAGCAGTCAGCCCAGTGACAATGAAAGCAGTGATCTAGTTTCAGCAAAACATCATCCATCTCAAGTTGTTTAATTTTATCCGTTATGGTTTTTTCTTTACGCTTAAACCATCCCTTTATTTGGGGTTTATAGGTCTCTAAATACAAACAGAAAAAAGTTATATCTGGTTTTGTGTTTGTATATTGAAACAACACTGTAATAAAAACAATATCAACACTATGAGCTCATGGGAAGCTGTTTTTTTCCTTTAAGGATTTACCAAAGTTTGAGAAGTACCACGTGACACACATTCAAGGTGCTACCTCTTGTAATGGCTGTCATTAGAAACTGCAAGGGGCAGAATGCTAAAAAGACCCTAACCTCCAGGCTGTCGCTCAGATTCACCGGCCTAGGAGGTTTAGGACACGGAGAACTAATGCCCCAGGGGCATTTTCCCAGCCTGCCTTCTCAGCTCCTCCCCTGGCGGCTCCATCTGCTTAAAACAGCCCCCAAGGGCCCAAAACCCCTTGCACACAGTATCAGTGATTGCCCTTGGGCTGTTTGGGGTGGGCTAAAAGCAGGGGGTGCAGCAAAAATCAAGTTTGGGAGATGAGGAAAGAGAAGAGCAGGAGCCTGCACAGGAAAGTTCTCAGCCCCACTGCCAAGTCCTTCATGAAGCTGGAAGAAGCTACACCCAGAGGATGCTGGGTCTGAAAGGCAGAGACCAGGACCCTTCTTGGGCAAAGGCCTCCCCTCCCTCTATGCAGCCATGTTAACTCCCAGAAACCCCTCCCCACGCCCCTGCCACCAGCTAAATAAGACCCATCATTTTTAACCCTTCCCCCAGGCTGGTACCTCCCTGGCCTGCTCACCTCTGAACTCTGAGAAGGGGGAAAGATTCCCTTTAGCCCAAAGTAATCTCAAAATCCAACTGTGCCTGACACTACCTGCCTTAGGCAATCCAAGACAAGAGCTTCAAAACCTCAGAACTATTTCTCCAGGGTGTGCAAAGGTGGAAGGAGGAGGGCTGGCTTAGTACGAGGTTAAAAACAGACCTGGCTTTTCCAGCAGGTGAAAGGCACCCGTCCCAGCATGGCTGAGTCCACCCCTCCAGCAATGACTAAAAACACCTGAGGCTTCACTACAGGGCTGAAAGCAAGCGAGGCTGGGTGTCTATCACCCAGGGTTGAAACTGGCGTGTTGCCATTCCCCAAAGACACCTGTTCAGTAAATGAGGCGCTGAAATAAAACTGGAGGACCGTAGCCATCTACCTGCCTTGGATAAGGGGCCTATGGTTAGTCTGCAGCAGAGCCCCCCAACCTAGGCCTGCAGGGATGCATCATGATTTTCATTGTGTCTTTGGTGGGCCCCTTCCTCTATTTAAAAAAACTAAAACTAAAATTTACATTAAAACGTTTTCTTTGACCAAAGTTTTTTTTTTTCTTCTGATTATAAAAGAAATCAAAACTTTTTGTGGGCCCCAAAAGGGACTGCGGGCCGTGGGCACTGCCCACCCTCCCTGATGGAGAAGTCGTCCCGGCTGGCCCAGGTCAGTGAGCGCTAGCGGGGAGGGAGGTGGAGGGGACCTGGGGGGGGCCTTCCTCCCTCTGTCCACAGTCAGGGGGTATGCCAGGCCCAAAAAAGGGTCTGTCTTCACCCAACTAGGACAGGCCTGGGCACCGGGCAGACTCCTCGCCTGCAGACGCGGCCCCCTCAGGTGGGGCAGGGAGCCCTGTTTCACCTGGGGCGCCCTCGCCGCGGTGCTCGCTCCCCAGACCGACTGTGCCCCCGGCGGGGGCGGGAGCGGGGGCGGGGCCGGCCCCGGCGCACTTACTTGAGTTCCACTGACCACGAGCCCGGCCATGGCGACGGGGCGGACGCGCGGCACGCAGCGCAGGGCGCGGCACACGGAGCGCGGCGGCGGCGGGCAGCGCGGGCCGGGCGCGTAGTTCCGCACTGGGTGGTCAGCTGACCCGGCGGAAGCCCGAGGCGCGGGCCGGGCGTCGGACCTCGGCTGAGCTGTGCGCCCGGCGCGCGCCCGCCCTCGGCCCGGCCCTCGCGCAGGGGAGCGTCGGCAGCCCCCACCGCGCGCCGCAACAGGTGCCCGCAGCGCCCGCGGCCCGACGGGAGGCCTTGACCGTTTGACTTCCCGTGCCGCCCGGGCGTCCCGGGACCCTATCGCCCCATGAGGGGTCGGGGGAGGGTGTAGTAACTGCAACCCCCAAAACTCCATGCCCATAGCTGTACTGCGTTAGTCGCGGGCACACTGGGGGCGGGAGGGCTTGCCATCGGGGGCGCCCCATCGGAGCCGTTAGCCGGGAACGTGGGGGGCCGGGCCTTGGCTATATTTCACAATCCGGGTTACGTAACTATCCTCAACTGCAGGAGGAGGGGCCTGTTGGCCGGAACACCCCTCCTCAACTTGGAGGGGATGGGGGAAGTCGAGAGGTCGAAAAGACGCCTGATTTCCTGGGGCTTCTATTTGTAGGGGGAGGAGGGAGGATTTGAATTTCCCTACATAGAAAGTGCTGGCTCAGCTAATAGCATCCCAGTCGACAGTAATAAACCCTGGAAAGGAGAATCCAATGATATCCCCAAATTTCAGGATTCTCTTGTTCTCTCCCTCCTCGCAAGGAAAAGGTATTTGTGAGGCTCAAAATCATTCGTGCGGTCAGCCCCCACACACACACCTTCTCATCTGGAAGTGAGGGTGGCCGTTGCTGCCTCCTTTCTGGATGAGCTCAGGCTCAGTGGACAGGCAACGAGAAGCTCATGCCTGTCCTCAAGTGAAAGGATCCAAATTTCTCCGTGCCTATTTTTGCGATCACACCTCTGTCCCCAGGATGCACAAACCAATTCGTTTTCATATTATCACTCATCCCCTATGGCAGATAAGAGCCAGCACAGCCTTAACTGGCCTCTCCACTCTGCTCTCCTTATACCAATGGGTATAGGCACCGTTCAAATAGAGAAGGGAAAGCTGAGTCCTGCTGTGCCAGACTCCAGGTCTCACACGCATTGTAGGTGCCTCCACTCAGTAGGCCTATTGATAATTGTAGCTTCCCGTCTCCGTCAAAGAGGTGTTCACAGGGCTTTTCGTTGTTCCGTGTGTCTGAACAGCACTTAGAAAAACCCGGTTTTGCAGCTGATGATAATTATGATCGTGGTTAAGCATTTTGTGGCTAATATCATTGTCTCTCAGGCCTGGTGCCAACACATTGTAATGTGAGCCCTTATTGTCAGCATTCTGAAGAGTGGTGTTGACCTCTGAGGGTTGACCTGCCTGCCCCCCTTTCTGCTGGGAGGAGCAGACACAGCAAAGTGGAGCTATAAGAACACAGATTTGGCTGTGTTTACTTTGGGGGGTTCAGGAAATACTGCAACAAAAGGTCCTGCAGGCCAAAAAAGAAAGTTTGCCCTCCAGAGATAAGGGGGATCAAAGGGAATCTTCTTCAGAGGCCTACTCCCCCACGGACCAGCTCCTCACGCTCCTCCCTCCTCCTCTGCTGGACACACCCTCTCTGGTCCATTGTCCACTTTTGTCTGCCTTTCCTGCCTGAAAAGGAGGAAGCGGGCCCAGGCCCTGACAGTCATGTTCCTCTGCCCTCCCCAAGCACCTTTCACCTTTGCCTTCCTAGAAGGGCTTTGACTGGCAGGAGAGGACATGTGGAAACAGGCTTAAATCTACTCAAAGATGAAATTGGAACCTGCCCCCCAGGAGGAGGGTCCTCGAGGTCATCTCATCCATGCCCCTGCCTCCATACACAGCTGTGTCTTCTGTGTATAGATTGTTCTGCAGACACTATTAGCCAGTGACCCCAAAGTGGGCAGGGGTCTTTTCCACCTTTCCAGATCCCTCACTACTGTTCCTTCCTCTACATAGCCCCAGGATGATCATTCTAAAAGCCTGATTTGACCCTACCTAAAATTTTTTGGTGGTTCCTGATCAACTAATAATACAGTCCAAAATCTCTAGTATGTCCCTCAAAATCTTTCATAATCCCATCAACCCTTATCTCTCTGCCTCCTCTTCTACTTCTCCCATCCTCTGCTTTTAGTTGTTAGTTTTGCCTAAAGTGCCTCCCCACCCACTCTTGTCTCCACTAGGTGAACACAGCCGGAAGGCCAGTTGACTGTAGGGAAAAGATAATTGCGGAAATCACAAAAAATAAAGTTCAGGATAGCTCAGGTTGAGGTGGGCTTTAGAATTTGAAATGTAGGCTGAGGACAATAGGGAGCTATTGAAAGTTCTTGAGCAGAGTAGAAATTTGCTGAATATATTGGGGGAGGGCTCCTCTAGACACAGACTGGATTCACCTCTCCTTACTCCCCTCAGCTTTTGGAAGTTAGTCTTCAGAACAGAAGAACAAGGAGAAGAAGGAGGGGAAGGGGGAAAGAAAGGAGAAGGAGAGGGGGGAAAAGGAGAAGGAGAGAAAGAACCTGTATCTCTGGACCAAGGAAGATTGGAGAGGGGGTCGGGGATATCTCTCAACCTCATCACCTTTTTGAACAAAAAGGAAAATTAAATAGAAATAGTAAAGTTAAAGTTCTTCAGGTAACCTGGTCCTCCGTTTTGGAGGGGAGGGAGCAAAAGGAACGTGGAGGTAAGGCTGGCCCAAGAAGCGGACAGATGATTCCTTTGGAATACAAGGAGTTTACACGAATGAACAGAGGACACAAGTCTTGGGACTTCTTCCAGAACTCAGCTCTTTCTGCCCCGCCCCAGGAGCCCTGAGGGGAAGGGAAGGCTCATGCAGTTATCCGGGTTCTTCCTCAGTCCCCTCACCCTATTCCATGGCCAATTGAAGTGAGCTGCAGGTGCCCCCTGCCTGACCCCATTTTATTCCACAGCCCCCCCGCCCCAGCTTCCAAGGACCAGGCACTGCACCAGGCACTGGGGGTACATAACTAAGACATACCATTCAGGAAAGATTCGTGCTCAGATGTTTGCAATATTATGTCAACAAGAAGTGCTGTAATTATGATCCTATTCTTGAACCCAAAATTTAGACATGTAACCCAATTTGTACAGTGCACTCATGAGGACCACAGAACGGAAAGTTCACATCAGACCTGGGCTGGACATCCTGCAGCTCTAACACGTGCACATGGACAGTGAGAAGGGTCAACACATACAACTGGACGTTTCCTTATCGCCCTTGATGAAGAGGGCAATATTTTATTCCTACTGTCATCTTTGTTATTATTATTGTTCTTTGGCAGAAGAGGCCCTTTCCCCTAGAGTCCTTCCTCCGTCACATTCCCAGGGACAAAAAGGAAGATCCTGTTTATTTCCAATCAAGGGAGTTGATTCAGGGGTCGGCCAGAACCAGCGAAACGGGAACTGATTCCTTAAATCTTCCAACTCCATGCATCAGCAGCTGGGGGAAGGACAGGGCCAGTTAACAAAGTTTTATTAGCATTCCTGCCTATCCTTAGCCGAATTTCTTTCAGGCCCAGCCCCAGAGCAGGTGAAGATGGTTGCTGTAATTAATCACGCCCCAGCCCCTAGTTCAGACTCACCACATTCAGATTTCAATTAAAATTTTTAAAAAGCTGGATATCTGCATACAAAATGCTCTTTGTTGCTGAAGCAGCCTCCTTTCAGCCTAAAGGAGGGAATTTAGGAAGTGTAGGAAGGAGGAAAGGTTTCCAGTGCCCTCTCTGCAGTATTTGCACATATGTGAGGGGATTGCTCCAAAACACCTCCCCATCTCCCAATCAGAACAATTAAATTTTTTTAAATGTATATTAAATGCAATCATAATATCTGGCATGAGTGTTCATTGCACAAATGTTAGCTTATTGTTATTATTTACTATTATAATCATCATTATCACTATTATTAATTCTCAGTGCCTCAGATTTCCCTTCTCTTTGGATCTTAAAGTTTCTGTTGTCTCTGTCTTAAAATGCAAACATTAGCAGGGAGTGGGGAAGGGAACAAGTTTGGGGAAGGTGAGTAGGAAGGGGCCTTCTGCTTTTCTTCCATGATTTTTGCAACATGCATATACTACTTTTGTACTTAAATACAAGAAAGGAGGGGATTGGCATGGAAGGGGCATAGAAAAAAAGAATTTACAACTGAAACTGCTATCTGCTAATCTCTTAGCATTGTTTTCACAAATCCTGAAAACAGCAATGAGAAACAAATCTTATTTCCCTGTTTGCCCGGAACTTGCCAAATACTCCAAGTCTTTAGTTGAGCTCAGGAAGGAGAGGGGCTCATATTGGACTTTTGAGAAGGAAAGGGAACATTGACCAGAAGAACCTGCTCAACTTACACTGCCCAGTGGTAGGAGGAGAGCAGTGTCTAAGCCCCGGGTACCCTTCCAGAATCCCAGCTTGGCTTGGGAAGGTTCTGCCACTTAGAGGTGGAGGAACCTCCCTTCACCTCAGTTAAAATATATGGACCTTAGCAAATGAGATTCTGATTCAGTACATGAAGCCCTGGCATCTGTATTTTTCTCAAGTACCCCCAAGTAATTTGGATTTGTGATCACCCAAACTCACCGCTTTAGAAATCATCTACTTCAACCCCTGATTGAGGAAAGTGAGGCCTGGAGAGTGGAAGGGACTTGCCCAAGGTCACCTAGCAAATGAGCACCTGCCCCTGGCCAGAATGCTGATCTTCTGAAGAAAATTAAACAGGACTCCTCCTACGTCCCAGTAAGGACAGGGTGAAGAGACGGGAGGAGCGCCAGGAAGATGCCATTTCACATCTAATCGCTTCTTGTCACATTGTAACCATTTTCCTCATATGGAGCCCCACGCTGATGGATCAGAAATAACATTTTCAAAGTTATATCTGCAAGGAAATGGCTATTAATGTTCGTCTTCTCCTTTTAGAGTGCTGAAGAATACATATTAATTTTCTCTCTACTTATATTGCCTATTTGCAAATTGTATTCACTACCCAGTGCTCCAATTTGTCCTACCCCTGAAGAGATTATGATGAATAAATGTGTTCCTGGAAATAAAATAAAATAAGAAATTTGTCACTGAGATTTATTTTTATAATTATTTACAGGGATTATTTTAGAATATACGGGGGACACTAATAATGCGCACATGAGGGTTCTGGCGTGATTTACCAATATTAATTCAGAGTCTCTTCCCGCTTCTGTGAAAGGAGCCCCAGCTCTCTTTGCAGCTCTGAGCTGGGGCAAAGCAAGTGTTAGCTGCACATGGCATCGCCAGCGCCAGAAGGCTGAGGGTCAGAAGAAGAGCTGGTCAAACCTTGTAGTGGCCAGTGCCCTGGCCTATGAGCCCTGGGTTCAAGACCTAGCTTTGCTATTAACTAGCTTTGCCCATGGATGAATCCTTTCACTCCTAATGTCCTCAGTTTCCTAAAATGTAAACTAACTGATCTAAGGAGTTATTTATTACTAAAACAGAAATACAAGTATGTACATCTCCCCAAAACAAGGAGAGAGCATGCCCTCATTAGTAAATACTCACTGAGAACCTACTATGTGTCAGGCCCTGGGGAGACAATAAGGAACAAGACAGATACAGTCCTCACGCCCATGAGGCTTACATTCTGGTGGGAGGACACAGGAAACAAGTAGATATATAATATAATTTCGAGTATGTGAAATACATAATTTCAGATAGCACTGATACATGCTATGAAGACAAAAGCAGATGATGTGAGAGAGTGAGCGGTGGGGGGAGGGATGCTAATTTAGATACAATGTCCAAGGTCTCTGCTAGCCCTTCAGACCCTTTCTCCTGTGAAATCCTTGATGAAGAGAGCAGGGGCCGGACTTCAGCCCCATTTACAATCCTTTGTGATGCATAGACTACACAGCCTCAGACAGCTGTGGAGTGTTCTGAGAAGGCTTCTCTAAGGGGAGCAACATGTGAGCTGAAGTCTGAATAATAAGATGGAGCCAGCCATGAGAAGACTTGGGAGAAGGGTTTTCCAGACAGAGGGAACAGCAAATGCAAAAGCTATGAGTGTTCCCTTAGTCTCATGTTGTCGCTTTGCTTATGCTTGAGTGGTGAACTTGAACCCAAGTGCTTCCAAGGACAGACTGTCACCCTGGCCAGAAAGACGAGTATCCCAGGTACAGCGGCACCAGGCTTTGGCTTGCTCCTCAGCTCCCAAGCACATGGGGCTGAGGCCTCACGATGCCGCAGCTTGAAGCAGAGGTGTTCACGGGCACACAGAAGTTCTACAGCCCTATAAAGCATCTGTGGTTTTCCTGGAGAAGAAAACACAGAAGGATAACTAACTTTGATACATGGCCATACTGGCACAGACTCTCACAGACACACAAAAGTACACAAACATACAAGTAAGTGCACGGACACACAAGACATGTGCCAATACTGGATTCATGGGTTTCATCTCATGGCTACGATCTGAACCCTGAACCCCGAACCCCAGTCTGAGGTACACCCTGGTCTCATATCTACTGCAATAGCTACCAGAGGCTGGTAGAGAATGCAGACATTTTTAGACTGTCGGTACTTACTTAGAACCAAGAGGGTTTACAGCTTATGCTGAGGTACGGAAAATTCATTTATTCAAAGAATATTTATTGAGTGCCTGCTGTATGCTAGACACTAATATGGGGACAGAGCAGTAAAGAAATCAAAGTTTCTACTCTTGTGGAGCTTCCTTTCAGTAGGGGGATAGATAATAAACAACTAAGTACAGAGTATGTCAGGTGGTGATAAGTGCTGTGGAGAATAATATAGCAGAGAATGGGGATAAGAAGTTCCAGTGGTAGATAGGCTGATCAGTGAAGGCCCCACTAAGAAAGTGATATTTAAAGCCAAGACCTGTAGGAAGTAAGGGAGAGCCATGTGGACATCTAGGGGAAAAATGTTCCAGGCAGCCAGAACAGCAAGTGCAAAGGTCCTGATGCAGGAGGTTGCCTGGCAGGTTTGGGACACAGCAAGGATATCCGAGTGGCTGGAGTGGAGTGAGCAAGGGGGATAGTAATGGCAAATAAAATCATGGGGCAGGATGTGGGGCAGGGAGAGGGGCAGATCATCTAGGGCCTAATAGACTAAGGTTAGGACTTTGGCTTGTATTCCAAGTGAGATGGGGAGCCTTGAGCAGAGGACCCACATTTTGTAAGAATTGTTCTGGCTGCTGTGTTGAGAAGAGACCATGGACAGGGAAGGGCAGAAGCAAGGAGACCAAATAGCAGGCTATCGCAGGAATCCTGGAGACAGTGAACAGCGAACACCTGGATATATCTTGAAGATGGCATCAACAGAGTTTTCTGATGGATTTGACATGGAGAGTGTGAGAAACATAAAAGTCAAGGGCAATTCCAAGATTTGGGGCCTGAGCAACTGGAAGGATGGAGTTGTCATACTGAAATGGATGAGCAAACAGGGGATGGGGGGATCAGGGGATTACTTTTGGACCTGAGAAGTTTGAGATGGCTTTGAAACACACAAGTGAAAATGTCAAGGAGGAAGTTGGATACATGAGAGTTAAGGAAACAGATCTGGACTAGAGTTAGAAATTTGGGAGTCCTCAGCTTTTAGATGGCATTTAAAGCCATGAGACAGGATGAAAAAGATCTGAAGATTGGGCCCTAGAGCACTAACAGAGGTCAAGGAGAAGGGGAGGAACCACAGAGAGACTGAGAATGAGCAGCTGGAGAGGTAAGGAAGAATCAAAAGCAAGTCAGACCCTGGAAGCCAAGAATACAGTCATCAAAAAGATGGAGTTGCAACGTAATGACGGATTCAGCCCAGGATCATCCGGGGATGTTGAAAGCATTGGGTGAACAGGAAATTCACATGGTCTCAAAGTATCATCACACAGATTACCTATAAATTATAAAGGGGAAAACATACCTTTACCGTGGAGAGATCTGGTGGTCACAACCCTACCCAAGAGCTCAAACTTAGCGTCTCCAAGGGTGAGACAACCTGACAATATGGGCCTCTGATGGGATGCAATGGGAAGTACATACCTCCTCCTACATGGTATTCTTGCAAAAATGTTTAAGCAGAAACTACTCACGAGGAAACAGACAAATCCAGAAAATGGAACATTCATCAAGACAACTGGGCTAGACTGTTCAAAATGTCAATATCATGGAAAAAAAAAAACAGCAGGGTGGAATGTTCTAGATAAAAATGGACCAAAGAGACATGACAACCAAGTGCAATCCATGATCCTTTTTTGAACTGGAACTGGGGAAAAAACAGCTAAATAGACATTTTAGGGACAACTTGGAATGTTTAAATTTGAACCACTTGATATTACTGATGATATTAAATTAACATTACTCTTCTTAGGTGCAATAATTGTATTGTGGTTCTTTTCCTTAGGAGATGCAAGCTGAAGAAATGAGGGGTAAACATCCAGATGCCTACAGCTTTCAAATGGTTCAGAAAAATAAAATGTGTGTGTGTGTGTGAGAGAGAGAGAAATAGCGTGCTGGTGTGGTAACACGTTAACAGCTGATGAGTCTAGGTGAAGGGAATTGGGCATTCATTATCCTATTCTTTAAATTTTTTTCATAAGTTTGAAAATTTTTGTAAATGAAATGTTAAGGAATAAAAGAAAGAAGGAGTGATCAACTTGTCCAGTGCTACCTAAGGTCAAGTAAATTGAGGACAGATAATTCACCATTGGATTTAACAACATAGAGGTCATTGGTGACCTCGAAGATAGCGAGAGAGCAAAAGAGGTAGGCGGGGGCCAGATCGAAAAAAGCTAAGTAGGCCTCACTTTGAGCACAATGGAGTAAAGTGGTTACATTTGTGTTTTAGAGCAATAGGTCTGACAGCTGTGGGGAGGATGGATTAGGAGGAGAGAGCACGGTCAGGAAAATGTCCTCATAGGCTCTGAAAGTGCACTCGACCCCCCATGAAGAGTGGTGAGGCCCTGAAGGGAGAGACTACAAAGAGATTGCAGCCCAACTGCCAGGACTTGATGTCTGTTTGGGAGCTGAGGACGGAGGAGCCAAGATGGTGCCGTTCACCAAAATACCTGATTGGATGGGGAGGGACTTGATACATTGCGCCCTCCTCTGGGGGAAGCAATACATGGGACACCCTAGGACCAACAGCAGCATGTGAATGCAGCACATTTGAGGGCCTGGTGAGTCATTCTCCCACTGCTCTCTGTGCATCTGGCATCTGAACCAAGTTCAGAGTGCTGGGGACGGTGATTTAGGTGTAACTGACCTGGAGATGCCTTTGTTCATAAAGTCTCCTCGTCCTGGGAATCTCTCTCCCCATAGCCCCTTCCAAGTGCTGCTCGGCTTTGTTGACAAGCTTTCTCCAATGCTCCAGCCCTCAGTGACTGCTTCAGGGTCTGAAACATCACTGTAAAGCCTCTCCCGGGTGCCTGGCATTGATGCCTGCTGTTGGATGGTGTTATGTACATTTATATCTGTCCCTAACTTCCCAACTAGGTAGTCAGCTCCTTGAATGCAGGGAACCCAGTTTATATCTCAAAATATTCCCAGCCTTGCCCAGAACAGGTAATCTATAAACTGGGAAGGGAAGGGGGAGAGAGGGAGGAGGAGGACGAAGGCCATAGCTTAACTCTCTCCCTAAAAGCTCACCATGTTTGACTCCAGGTTGTGGAGACCACTCCTAGGGCTGCGGGGGGCAGTTACTTAGAGGCCACTGCTGCCAGCCCCTGCAATTCCTGAGTTAGAACCCCTGGTAGGAAGCCTCCCTGAAACAACCCACAGTGCTCTCTCTCTCTCTCTCTCTCTCTCTCTCTCTCAAAGCTGTTTGCAGTAAGTGACTCACCCAATTAAGAGTATCTACATAACAAAGCCTCACCGGGCTGCAGAGGTCACGGAGACTGTGAAGTGTGTCTTTAGAGTGTGCAGCAGAGAAGGTTCACTAATTACCAGTCATTTCCACCCCTCAAGAGCCTGTCAGCCTTTGAGATGCAGGGGATAAAAGAATCCCGAAATTCCCACCCCACACCAATCACTTCTCCCTCCCCAACCCTCCCCTGCATTTCAAACCTGTGACTAATAAGTGCTAGGGATGGGCCTCTGCCCACCTGGCTCAGAGCTGAGAGGAAGGAAGGGGACGAAAGAGGTTGCCTTGATTGGGAGCATTGTTTAGTAAAAGGGAACTGAGGGGCAAGGAAGCCAAGAGAGTTTCTGGAGGCATCTGGAGACTACTCCATCTTCGTCTCCATTAGACGAGCAAACAAACAAAACTTGTGTTGTTTTCTCTCCACTTATAAAGGTAATAAATGTTTGCAGTAGAAACGACAGGTGAGCAAGAATAAAGTTAAAATCGCCCACATTCTGCCCCCTGAGATGACCAGTGGTTGGGCACATCAACACCCTTGCAGCCTGCTTTCCAGGCGACATGTATTAACTGTGCGTCTCCCTCTCTGCTCTTTCATAACCAGCTTTTTTCATTTAATCATATATCTCCAACATCTCTCCCCATGGGCACATGGAAAGAATGTTAGAGCTGGCAGGGATGCTGAACTGGGCTAGCAGAGAAGGTGTGTTTGGGCATCAGAGCACAAGAGGGAGGCACTGCCAGAATTTCTGAAAGCTGAAGGAGGCCATTGTGAGGCAGGAAAGAGCCCTCACCTTTGGAACTTGGGCAAGTGACTTACTCTCTGTGAACCTCAGTTTCCTAATCTGTAAAATGGGAATGATAGTACCTGCCTTATAGGACTGTTATGGGGATTAAGGGAAATTGTGGTTGTGAAAGGACTATACAGGCATTGGATATTTTGTTACTCATTCTAATGAGTGTTCATTCATACCTATTTTTTACCTAGCCCTGTATGAGTCTGTGCTGGGAATATGAAGAAGGCATCTGATTCAGGCCTAGAGTTGCTTAACATCTAACTGGGAAGTTTCACATATACACACACACAAACACAAAGTTAAACCATGTGAATTTAAGTAGCTAATAAAATATATCATCAATTAGTAGATAATTAAATGCCAGATGAGTGGCACAAACAGTACTCCAGGGATTCAGAGGTAAGAAAGAACACAGGAGGATAATAGAATAACAACAACCACTTTGAGCACTTCTATGTGCCAGGCACATGTGTCATCTCATTTAATTTACCCACTGCCCTATGAGGGAGGTACGATTATTACATCCACTTTGCACAGGAGGAAATTGAAACCTCAGAGATGTTAAGAACCTTGCCCCAAGTCACAGATCTAGGAAATGTGGCAGTACTGTTTTTGAAACCAAGCAATTGGAGCTGGATGGAAGAAGAGGCAGCCTCAGAAGCAAAGACAGGGCTGAGGAGGGTGTGTTGGTGCAAGGGGGAAGATCCCACTCTGGCTGGATGGCTAATCTGCAGGGACAGTGGCTTTGATGCTAAGAAGATTGAAGGAGGGGAGCTAAGGCTGGTGGAAAATGGGTGGCCCATGAAGGTTTGGGCAATGCAGGGTCCAATCAAAGCATGTTTGGGAAGTGGGGCTGGGAAGACACACCTCAGGAGGCTTTTAGATGGAGGTGAGAAGGACTGAAGCTGGGGCAGAAGCACCAGTGGTAGGTGGACCACCATCCTTCCTAAAAAGCCCTTGTTCCCTGCTTTTTATCTTTGTGACATTTTGGGCTAATCTACATTTGGTTCCCATGACCCCTGGCCTCATTTTGGCATGTTTACTAACTCTTTTCACACTTGGGTTCTGCATGAAGTACCTCCTTCATCTACTCCACAAGTGCTTGTGGAGCTCCCCTGTCAAAGGGAGAGTCAGTCTACACAAGCTGGGGGCTAATTATCGTTAAAGAGGAAGGAGGCTGAAGATGCTGCTGATGCTCTGACAGAACTGATCCTCACCAGACTCCCCCCAACGTCCCCACTCCCCAAGCCTGGCACACCCACCCTGCCCACATCAGCCGGCTCCTCAGACCACGTTGCCACTTCTCACCCCCACACCCCCTCATCCCTGCTGAAGGGGCTGGTGGGTGGTGAAAAGTCTCCCTTTTCTTCTGAAGCAGGGCAGGGAGATTGAGGACACGGCAAGGCCTTTGGCTCTTCAAGTGAAACTTGGTGAATGTGAGAATGTGGCAAAAGAACCATGTGGTAGAGAGTTGCTGAGAGGTCAGAAGGTTCAGTAGCAAAGATGAGGATTGAGAAAGAAAAATCTTTGAAACTGTATTCATAAAACCAATATTTATTGAACATCATTGATGTACATGGTAGACTCTGAAGGGAATAAAAGTAGGGTGACATCATTCAGGCCCTTAATTAATGCTTTGGAAAAGGGGAAGGGGAAGGAAAAGCAGCAGAGATAGCAATAGAAAAAGAAAGAGGAAAGAATAAACACTGGGCCTAGAGACATGAAGCATCTTGGGCAAGGTCAGGAGTTGGGGAGAGTGCAGTGCAGTGTGGAAGGAAAATCTTCTACCCCTTCCTTGATTCTACCCTGCACTCGTACACAAGACCTCAAATGCTTCAGGCCACCATGTTCCCAAGGAAGCGTAGCCCAGAGGTGTTCCCATGCCATTGATTGCATTCCACGTACATTTTTTTGAGCACTCCAAAGTACCAGGCACTTAAGCTCTTAAACTTTGCTGAGAAGAATCAGAGTTGATTTTCACCTAAGGTGGTTGACCTTGACAATGTACTTTGATGCCTTAGAAACCTTAATCAGACATACTGAGTGCCATTGAGGCTTGTGGGAAGAGAAGACTTGAAGTAAAGGGTAGAAATTCTGTACTTTCTTGAACCAATGGGGATAATTCTTTTCTCAATGGGCTTTGGTAAAAGGTAAATAAGATAATGTTGTGAAGCTACCTAGAACAGTGTCCAAGACACATTAGGTGTTCAATAAAATCATCTGAACATTATGTTTTCTCACTCAATTCTGGTATGACTGATTCTCTTTATGGAATTTTTTCAGTTTTTTCTTGTTGTTGAAATCATTGCCTGGCTGGGTTGGAGGTATTCAGTCAAGTTGCTTAGTGCTGGGGTCCCCACCAGTACCCATCATAGGAGCCCAGGGGCACCACTAAGAAGTAATCACCAGAAGATCTGTTTAGAAGCCACCCAAAGAGCCAGGCTATGGTAAATCAATTGATCTTCTTCGTTGTGAGTGACAGAAACTGGCTCTGGCTAATTTAAGCAGAAAAGGAATCTGTCAGAAGGCTATCAGGCTCAGAAAATCAGTAAGAAGACCAGAGACCCAGACTTGGGGAATGGACAGGAGTTGAAAGCAGCTGGAAAATAGAAGATGTAGCTGGTCATGCTACTGCAACAGTCTGGTTAGGCCACGGCCTGAGTGGCTGCCATTATCACACTGGACATGGCAGCAACCATGGCAGCAACCTCTCCCTCTGCCTCCCTAGACAGTCAATGCCACTGCATTGGGCTAAATGCTGCTGCTGGGCTCTCAGAGTTTCTGCTGCTGCTGAGAAGGGTTTCCAACCTCCCCCAATCCTCTGCTCACCTCTTGAGAGTCAAAGATCCCATTGGTGGAGCCTCAGCTCTCAGGGGCAGGGAAAAGGAGGATGCGGCCCCTTCAGCTTCTGTAGTTGGAAGCAGGCCTTGCAATTATAACAAACAGGAAGGGGATTCAGATGCTAGGCAGACAAAGGTAAAAAACACTACATGTCCACTATATAATAGTTTATAGCAACACTGAGCGTTAAAGGTATGACCAGACTTAACTCTGAGTGACTTTGGGCTATGCTAAAATACCAAAGCCATACCTCAAGAATGTTTGAAGGCAAGTCTCTAGCAGGTTTCTAAAACTTCTTCAGACCACTGTGGTGGTATTTCAACGGTGGTAACACCAATGGGAATAAGATTTGCGAAAGGGGACAGGTAAAGGATATGTTTGACTACAAATAAAAAAATCCCTGATTTTGTTGACTTAAACAAACAGGGATTTTATTTTTCTAATATAACAAAAGTTTTGAAGGTGGGTGATTGCTGGAGATGGCTCAGTGTCCCAGTGACGTCTGGATTAAGTCTCTCTCTGCTGTTCTCTTGGACATTTCCTCATGGTCACAAGATGGCTGCTACAGCTCTAGATATTATATCCAAGGTCATGGAAGGAAGAAAGGAGAAAGGGGAAAGGGAAAGGTCAAAACATCTACATCATCTCTTTTGATCAGGAAAACAAGAGTGTTTCCCCATGACCCCCCTCCTGCTTTGCCACCCCCTTACTTCTACTTGTGCCTCATTTGCCAAAACTGGGTCACATGGCCATCCCTAGCTGCAAGGATGATTGGGAAAAACAAAAACAGGATTGTCATGACTGGCTTACACCAGTCGAGAACCACTGCCTGGGCCTGGCACATTGTTACAACGTTAAGCTGAGGAAGGAGGGAGGTAGATATTGGACAGCATATCTAAATTCTGGTATCAGATTTGGGCATTGCAGGATTGGAAGTTGGACACACAAGCATGAGGGACAAGGGCCTTCCAGGAAGAGGTGACAGAGGAGTGGAAAAACACAGGACATGTGGAAAGAACAAAGAAATTAGATTTGGCTGGGGTGTAGGCAGCTGCTCATTTGGTCATCTATCCTACAGAAATAAAATCACTGATTACAAGGATATAGACACAAGAGATTTCATTAGTGAAAAAAAAACTGATAATAACCTATACGACCATCAACAGGGGAATGGGTGAGGAAGTGAGGTATATCCATTCTATGCAGCTAAAAAAATGAATAAATTAGCTCTATATCTATAGACCCATTTGTTATCAACAAATGAGCAAGTTGCAGAGAACTCTAATATAATCATTTTTGTATAAACAAGCAATAACACAATAGCCCCTTATATATAAGTGTAGTTTATGTGAGCATGGAGAAAGGGAGAGAAGTTATTCTGCAGGCTGTTAACACTGGATATCTCAGGAGACTGGGTGAGAAAAGGAGAGGAGATGGGCGAGATCATAATGTTTTTCTTTATGTATCTTTGAGTGTCCAGCACTTTGCTGGTTGACGTGAACGTATGTTTCTTTTATAATTTTGGAATGCAACTTAATCAATGCTTTGAAAAGTAGGTTAGAACTAGATTATGAAGAGTTATGTGTTACATATGAACAATGGGGAGCCAGTGAAGTTTTTAGGCAAGGGAATGATGTGATCAAGAAAATTAACCAAACATGAATAAAAAAAGAAAAGAAAGGAAAATTAACCTGGCAAGAGTATGCATAATGGATTAGAGGCAAGAGAGGCTGAGGATGTACAAAACAATTTGAAGGTTCTTGTAGCAGCAGCTCAGTCAGAAGCTAATAAAGAACTGAACTATGATAGCAATAATACGTGAACTGAGGAAGAGGAGAGGGGGTCCAGGGTAGAGCCTTGGGACATACATGCCCGAATGGTGAGAGGAGTGGTCATGGGGGGCATGTTTTTCCATTAAACTGTGTTAACCAGAACCTTCTGCACTTTGAAAATCTGAATAAATGGCTGGAAAACCATAGCTATGTCTCTTCTCTAACCTCCTCGAGCATTCATTTATTTGATATTTAGAATATAGAGACTCAAAATAATCATTACTTGTTCATGAGATTAGTGTTATCTCCCTTACTAAATTGAAAACATCTTAGGATGTGAGACCATAGAGAATACTTACTGGTGGCCCCTCCAAAGTGCAGTGAACTGCAATGGTTATCATTCATTCATCTAGCACAGTGGATGATACATATAAACACTCTTCATTTCTTGAAGAAATAGCCCCAGTCCCTGCCTCCTGGGGAGTTACCATCCAGTGAAGGGAACAGACTCTTCAACAGGAAATCCCCAATGTGGTAAGAGAGAGGGTTACAGGAGCCCTAACCCAGTAGCCAGTGGGAGGGTGCAGGGAACTGGTGTGTAAGCTGAGACCTGAAGGAAGAGCAGCACAGAGCCAGGTGAAGAGAAGGACAGAAGGTCATTGCAGACAGAAGGAAAAGCATTAGTAAGGTCCTGAGGTGGGAAGTAGCATGGCACATTTGCATAACCCAAAGGCAGCCATGGATGGCAGGAGCCCAGGGTGAGGAGCAGGAGACAAAGGCAGAAAAAGGTGAGCTGAGGCAAATCAAGCCTCAGAGACCTGCCAGCCATGGGCTCAGCTTGATCCTAAGAACAATAAGAACCCAGAAGCTTTTAAGCAGAAGAGAAACATACACTGATTTGCTTTTTTAAAAAGCTCACTCTGGCTTTGGCAGGGACTACAGGGAAACAATGGGGGATGCTCACTGGTCCAGGTTCCCCATCAGGGTGGGGGCTGCCCAGAGGCTGAGTTGAGCCCACCCCACTTATACCTTTTTCCTCCTCTGTGCGGGTCCCCTTCCCGCTCTGCTCAGCGAGGCCTCAGCTGCAGGTGGATGTGGTTAAGAGGCCAGTGGACACTCTCCGTAAGGTAAGTAAAAGCCCCACAAGATTCTCCCAGAGGGATGGGTTGGGATGCTGAGGATCTGAAGAAAAGAAGGGATACGGATATGGATGGGACGGGTGTGAGGCAAAGCCGATTTCTTCTCTCCTGCCTCAATTTCTTCATCTATATAACAGGGCACTCATGGTACTTACTTCAGAGAGTTGCTGTGAGGACATCATTCGTACACAGTTCTCAGTATCTGGCACAAAGCGAAGGCTCAAAAAGTGTTAGCTTTTGTTTTTGTTCTTCCTGAGAGACAGGTGGGACCCTGTGGCCACGGATATGTATTCCCGACTGTCTGAGCGGACGACTGGTCGGATCCCAGAGAGTGTTTGAGATCCACTGGGCCAGAAAGGCCTCAGGACTACCAAAAGACCAAAGTTCGACCAAGTCTTACGTGCGAGTTTGGGACAAGGTTGCTAATGTGTATGTGATTGTGTTCTTGTGATTTAAAAGCCCTAAAACAGAACACCCAGGTAGGGAAAAAGGAACAGCCCACTACCCACCCTCAACACAGGGTTAGCGCGCCAGACCTCGGCCGAGGCCTGAGATCCCGCGGCCCAGCCGGCGAGGGCGGAGCCTGGAGAGCTGGGGGCGGGCCGGCGCGGCGGAGGGGCGGTGCCGGCGCCGCAATCCGCGGCCCGCCCCCAGCGGAAGTGCCGCCCGGCCCGCCCCTCCCTCCGGAGGCTGGTTCTCCTCCCCGGGCCCTTCCCCCGCCCGGCTCTCCCCGGCGCAAAACGCCTCCTAAAGCGAGTTCAGCCAGGGCCCCAACGCCAGGTCCGAAGAGGAGGCCCTGGCTCTGCGTTTCTGGCTGTCTTGGGCGGTGCTCTCTGTCCCTCCCTCTCCCCTCCCTTCCATTCCTCTGTCACTGGCGCGGCTGCAGGCGCCGCGGGGGACCGCACAGGTAAAGACTTGGCTAGTGAGGGCGCAGGTGTGGGTGCCTCCCAGGCTGGACGGGCACGGGAGAGACTGACGGCACGTGTCTGGTTTTGTCTTAAATCGATTGTATTAACAGTGGGGCTAGGGGTGGGCGGACGCAGACCCCAAGAGCGCTGCAGTGCGCTGGGGAGGCAGAGGGGGCAGGACTGAAGCCCCCCAGAGCTTGGGGGCCGGATCATTTGTGTCCCCGTGTCTTGCGCAGGCTCCGTTGTGCCTGGGAGGTGGTGAGCTGGCTGGGTGGGGGCGGGTCGGGGCCGCGGCACCGGAGGGTTATCCCCCACCCATTCCCCGCGGTGACTGGGGTCTGACAGTCGCCCCGCCTGGGCGCGCGCAGTCTGAGGTTTGCAGAAATGAAAATCAATAAAATCGATGCAATGGCAAAGAACACGAAACATGTTGGATTGTTATTATTTGCGTTTGTTAAATTCTTATTTTTATTTTTTTACTTCCTTCTTGGAAAACGTGGCTTAGGCTCGGATCAGACCCTCGGAGAGGGACGCAAAATGCCCCCTGGTCTCCCAGCAGGGGGCGGGGGCCTGTCCTCGGCCCAAAACCGCGCAAACTTCCCGGAGCTGCTGTGCGGGGTCCGGCGGCGGGAGGAAAGCCCCCGGTGAGCTCAGCTTCCGGATACGGCTTTCCCCCGCGCCTCGTCGTCCGCACTTCAGGGAGATGACCCCCCTCCAGCCGCATTTCCCCGGTTCACGATCCCCGCGCCCCGGGGGCCGCGCCTCCTCCCCTCCCCCGAGCTCTCCCCGGCGCTTTAAATAATGATATTTGCATGCAGGGAGCGATTCATAAATATGTCAGGGCCGGTGAAATATAGGCAACATTTCAAACTTTCTATTTAAAAAACATGAATTATGGCCGCGGAAAATGTGTTCCCATTTAAAGGCGATACGAAGTATTTGGTGTCTCGTCCCCGGGCCCATCCATCACACAGACAATAAAGAGAGTTTTTCGCCCTGACACTCGCGATTTATGGGCGCCCTTCTCTGCCCTCATCACTCACCCGCCGCGGCCGGCCCGGCGACAGGCCCCGCGGAGAGACCGGCGGCCGCCCCCGCCCGCGCGCTCTCCGCTTCGCGCGCGCACTTTGCGCCCTTGTCAGCCCCCCAAGACCGCCGCTCCCGGGGGGAAGAGCCCGCTCCGGGAGTTGGGAGGTCGGCGGTGATGGTTTGGGCAGCCAAGTGGGAGCGGGAACCCCACTCGTCCTCTCCCCTCCGCGCAAACCTCACTCAGGGCTGGGGCTGAGAGCGCCGAGGAGCGGCCTTGCTGGCCCGCTCTGCGTCCTGTCCTCGCCCGGCTACCACGGCGCCACGCCGGGAAGTTTGCAGCGCAGGCGGCGAGAGGTTATTTACGCGCGGGTTCGAGGTGAGGGGAGAGGACTAGGCAGGGGCTCCTCCGGCCAATTTCTGGCTTTCTGCCCCAGGGAAGGCGAGCTGGTCCCCAGCTTTCTTGAGCCCTGCTGGGCGGACGCTTCTGGGCAAAGCTCTTTCTACAACTTTTACAAAGCCTACCCCTCTCAGGTGCGATCCCCACAAACACATCGTGGGCGTCCGAGGCACCTTGCAAACTACTTTTACGGACAGGGGCCGAGGAGTTAGCGAGAAATAAGAAAGGGGAGGCTCCTTCCCTAGTGTTTCGCCTCGGGCTAAGCTCGGCTGCCCGGTGCCCTCTCCGCCCACCGCCCCACCTGGCGCGCGCACACACTAGCGCGCTGTCCTCCCAAAGCCGCCACCGACTCGCTGCTGCAAACTTGCGTCGAAAAAAGTTCGGGCTCCATCTGCCGCGGAATTTGCTTTCGGTTTTCGCCGCGGGCGGACTTGGCCCAGCGGGTTGCCGAAGCACCGCCAGAGGTGGGAGCTGCCGGACACTGCCCGGCAGCGAGGGCCGATCGACCTGTGGGCGCTGATAGTACAACTTCCCTCAGAGGACGGACGCGCCGTCGCACGATCACGAGGAGCCACCTCGTGTCCCGCGCTGGGCCGATGCGTCTGCGTATACGCAAACCCGGAGCCGTTTCCTGCCGGATGCCTGCGAGCTGGATTTATTCGGATACAGGCAGCGCAAACTCCAGCCAGAGAAATCCTGTCGATTCTAAAAATGACAAGGTTGAATTTATTAGATCAAGATTCATGTATTAAGTGCAGGGAGATATTATACACACAGCTCCACGTCCAGTGTGAATGGAAGATCGCTTCCGGTTTCAAGGGCATGTAACAACATCTGAATATTTAGATCTATAGAGGGATATAAAATATTATTAAATTCTCGGTGTGTGCACATAGTTAAGTTGGAAAAATTCTAGAGCAAGTGCCTTTTTACAGCCCCTGCTTGGGTGTAGTCTGGGCTCGAGATAGCACTCATGTCCAAATAATCACCCAGCAAATATTTCCTACAGCCAGAGTGAGTTCCGCATTGTTGAGGGGTGCAGTTTTAAAAGTGCACCTCTTTAAACACATGCGGCATGGCAGAGGTGAAATAAATACATTTGAAAAACGCAGGCGCGCAGATAACTGAGCCACTGCATCGATACAGTATTTCTGGGTATGGAGATAAATATCCCTACCAGGTCGGCTGTGGAAAGTGCGTACAAATAGGGTGGCTTTCGGGAACCCGGGGTGGGGGCCGCGAGTCCTGCAGCTCCGGGCGCCGAGCACGCTGAGGTGGGCTCTGTTCGATATCCGCGGCCTCGGACCCGGGCGTGACTGCTACGAGAGGCGAGGCTCGTCCCGGACGGCCAAGACTGCCGCGCCTTGGGGGTTCTCCCGGATACGCTCGGAGAGGGAAAGTTCGCGGGGCGCTGAACCTGGCATTTAGGGTAGCAGGGCCTGGGGTCCAGCGAGCAGCCCTTCCCCCTCAGACACTTCAACCACCCCTCAATCCTGGCTCCACCGGGCTCAGGCAGTGGCCATTTGGGCCTATTGATTTGAAGCAGGAGCGCGGAAAAAGGTGGGTCGCGCTTGATTCCGAGGTGTCCCAAAGCGCGAAGCCGGAGGCCACCGCGAAGAAGCCCACGATTTCGCCCCCGTGCGAAGTCCAGGCCCCACCCGGCCCGCGGAAGGCCCATCTGAGGCCACAGAAGCAGTTGTCTGGGTGTATTTAGTAATGAAATGTTAGGCATCCCCTCACATACTCAGTGCTGAGGCCCAGATGCCCCGTGGGTGTCCTCCGCATATTTGCAAAGCCCAGGCAATGCCATCAGCGAGGTCGGCGACGTTGCAGCTGTGAAATTCCAAGACCAAATACTAATTTCAGAATATGGCGCTTGCAACAGTCCACAAGTCTCATTGCCTTGGTCTCTCTTCTTTTCTCACCCCTCCAAACGCACCCAACCCTTAAACAGGCACAGAGTTTCTGAGAGCCCCTGCTTGGGGAGAAATTAGGAAAGACTTTGTCATGAGTTCCTCGGAATTGCACATTACTGAGACAGCCCTGCCTCAGAGAAATAACCCGGGCTCTGAGAATGCTCTGCTTCAAAGAGTGTGACTGGGCCGAAGTGGTATATACGGTATACCAAGAGAAGGGAGAGAGAATAGGAAATATTTCTTGGCAAGTAGGGAAAGGGGACAGGGGAGAAAAAGAAAATTATTAGGGAACCAAGAAAGCAGCGGGAGAGGAAACAAAAAAAAGAAAGAAGAGAGGAGGAAAAAAAGAGAGCCGGGGAGGCGAGCCGAGAAGACTGCAGGCCGTGGCAAGGCCCCGTGACCAGTCCAGGCAGTGGCTCCAGCAAGCCGTGTGCCTCCGCGGCCCCGAGAAGAGGCGAGGGCCGCCCGGGACAGTCCTACACCAGCCCCACGAATCTGGGCCCTGCTCCCAGTCCGGAGGGGCGGGCCTGGGTCCAGCAGCCTCCTTGCACTCTTTCTCTACCCCCTCCCAGGGGACCACAAGGCGGGGCGGGACCGGGGT
The DNA here is from genome assembly GCF_057802395.1 of Ceratotherium simum simum. Taxonomy (NCBI): domain Eukaryota; kingdom Metazoa; phylum Chordata; class Mammalia; order Perissodactyla; family Rhinocerotidae; genus Ceratotherium; species Ceratotherium simum. Next base: position 26,600,589 of record NC_141905.1, read on the forward strand.
GGGGAGGCCCCCAGGGGCACACGCCAGTCCGGGACTGTTTGGGCGCTCTGGGCCAGGCTTTCCAGCTCGCCGGGCCTGACCTGTCAGGCGGATTATCTTCGAGGGAGATTAATAGGGGAGGCGGGCTGCAATAATAATCGTTTTGTTTGATGTGACAACTCTGATAGGCGTTGATTTACTTACAAACTGATAGGCTTTTAATTGAGCGCCTCCGCCGAGCCCGAGATGAAAGGGAAGCGGCGGTGAAAGGCGGCCCGCCTGCCCTCCGGCCTCAATACTGATTAGCCATCTCGACAGTGAATAGTTCAAGGCATTTTCAAACTTTTTTCCTCAGCTCTCTCCCCTTCCTTCTCCTCCCACCCCCTCCTCAAATATCTGCCGTGACTACTTCTTTTTTAGAGAAAACAAATCATTTCCATTGTGTGCAAATAAAACCCGCAGGACATCCACGACAACCGCCGCTGGGGGTTGGAGGCTTTAGGCCTAGCGCGGCGTAATTAATAACTCCCCCACCCCCACCGCCTGCGCAGCCCTCGGAGATTTGGCCTCCCTGGCGAGGTGCGCAGGCTCGGAGGCTGGCACCTCCCGAAAGCCCGAGGCGCGCAGGCCCCTAGGCGCCCCCCTGCGCTCCGACCTTCGGAGATGGATTTTGCGAAGAGCGAATGCACGCGGACCACGATCCGCGCGCGCAGCACGGTGTAGGCCCCCGAGCGTGTGCGGCCACACCGCTGCACGCCCATTCCGGGGGTCGCGGGGGCCACTCTCTGGTTCCCCCAGGCTTTGGGTGCTGAAGCTGCTGCCTCTAAACAGCCCGGCGTAAAAAGAAAATGGCTAGAATTCCAAGAAAGGGAAAGAACTGAGTCCGGAGAAGGTGGGGAGGGGGAACGGGGGAGGCGAGCTGCGGTCACCTCCCGCTCTAGCCGCCGCCCCCAGCATTCAGTGTCTGGGCCTCGCGAGGAGGCCACGGCGACAGGCGGCCCACGGCTGGGCTCGCAGAGCTAAGGGCTCTACAGTTGATCCGGGCCGACACCTCGACAGCCGAGCACTCAATGACACAGACAGACACTAACACACCCGCAGGATACGAGTGGCCTCACAGACAGGCTGCCCTACAGAGGCAGTTTAGGACTGTTCCTGCCCTCAGAAACGGGCACCTGGGACTCGCTCCCCAAAGACTATTCAGACAACCTTCACAACCTCTCCTGTGGCCTCGCCACCGTCTCACGGACTCACCTCCCTCAGTTGTCGCACAGGCAGACACTCCAAACCCCCTTGAACGCAGGTGTGTTCTTGCACCTACACACGCGCACACATACACACACCAACAAACCGCAGCCCAAAATACACACCGCCTCACTCTCCTCTTCTCCAAATTATCTTTAGTCAAGTTACCATCTCATGAAGTTTACCAACCTAAAGAATCAAGGGATAAGATTAAAATGCAGGAAAAAAAAATGCCTACAAGATAATTCTAAAACTCACCCCAGAAAGTTCTCGGTACCTGTGCGGAGTGAGAGACAGAGACAAAAATGGGGGAGAGGGGAATGGGGTGGTGAGAGAGGAGAGGGCGAGCACGCCGAGGGCAGGTTCCAGACCCGACTCCCGCGCGTACCCGGCTCAGCTTCGGGTGAGCGCCGCTCGAAACCGGGTCTCCAGGCCGGGTCCCCGCCCCCCGTGCGGGTACAGACTGGCTCCTGGCTCCCTGCGCTCCCTGCCCCACCATTTATCAAAAGGATTTGACAACAAAAGAAGAGCCGTGGCGGAAAAGTGGGGGAGGGGAGATTCAAAGTCTTCCAAGTCCTTCCGAGGAAAGGAATGTGTCCTCCTCTCGCCCCCTTCCAGTTTCTTTGAGTTTCTGGAGGTGACCCCCGAACTCGCTCCGGACGCTACCAAAACCCTGGCAACTCACACAGCGGCACAAGCATACACACACACTTGTACACCCAGATCCGGGTACATGGAGACACGCACAGCGCCTCCCTTCTTCCTCCCAAACAGCGCGAGTGACAGTGCAAATCGAGGGGAACGCGGCAGTCCCGCTCCGCTTCCCTGGAAGAGCCGGTGTTCCCACAGGCAGCCGCCCCCTCCCTCTCTGGCTCCTTCTCTCTGCTCTCCCAAGCGCAGGTCTGTCCCAGATCGGCGTTCCCATTAATTCAAGCGAGCAGCCTGGAGTAACCCTGGCTACCAAGCTTGGAGGGATGGCGCGGGGTAGGGGAGGACTGGGGAGGTGAGCCTGAGTAAGCCTGAGACTTATCCCCCCCATACACCCACGATCAGGCCTGTTCTTCGCAGCCTCTCAGCACTAGCCACGATGGGGGAGGGGAGTCAAAAAATTGAGGCGGGGGCCAGAGGTAACCCCACCATTGACCTCTAGGACTCAAGGTGAGGCTGGCTCTTAGAAGTCTCCAAGTTTGGGGAGGGGGCACTACGGATGGTGGGGTCCGCGGCAGGCTGGCAGCCTCACATCCGCACGCTACACGCCCCCGAGGGACTACGGCGGAGAGGGGGTAATATCCCATATAAGACGTCGCCGCTGCCCGCCTCGGGTACTGGGAGCCGCGCGGAACTCCGCGGCCCCAACGGACTGAAGTGCCCTGAGGTGGAAGGGTGTATCTCTCTCTCCGACACCGAAAGGGGCGAGGCGCACACCCCAGGCCTGCGCACCCATCTCACCGCCCTGGGCGCACCTGCGCACTTTACTCTTACTATTCATTTTCCTGGCACTGAGCGCCTCTTTCCCTTCTTCCATTCTTTTTCTTGAAGCACCCCCCACCCCCAATCCCAGGAGGCTGCTCCTCTTTCCCCCTCCTCCAGTTCCCCCTCGGTCTCTTCCTTCCTCTCTGTCTCTCTCCCTCTTTTTCCCTTCAAGTCGCACCCGCCTTGTAATCAGCAACAAAAGCTGACATAAATCACGGGCGGATTGACAAGAGCTGACAAATAACTGATTGATTGCGGTCGAGGAACATTGACAATTGATGGAGGAGTGGAGATGCCCAAAGAACTAGTGGGGGGGGCAGGGGGAGAGGAAGAGAGAGGGTGGCAGGGGAGAGTAAAAATGGGAGGGGGGTTGAGTGTGAAACAGAGGAAACATGTGACCCCCGCTCTTGCCCCAATCTGCGCGTCCCCGGGCATCACGTGGCGGGGAAGGGCGGGGAGTGCGACGCACAGCTAGGAGATGAGCCGCCACCGCCTCCGCAGCCCACCTAGCTTCTGGTTTCTCCACCGCCCAATCTCGAGAAATCAAAGCGGGCGGGCAGACTTCCTCCAACACACGCTACCCACCTTTCCTTACCCTTGGGGCCATGCCGGGAGAGATTTCAATTACCGAGGAGAGAGTATTTGGTGTGGGGGCCTGCTGTTCGCACCTAGAGTTGACAGTCCGGCTGTTGTCCAGACTCCCGCCGGTGCTCCTTCTGAACACCCCCTCAATCTGTTCCTCACATGCTCCCTCCTGCAAAAGGTTTCAGTTTATTTTCGACCTGAGAAAAGGAACGACGACGAGGAGGAAAAAAGAGGGCGGCGGCAGATAGCAAACATAGAATAAATGTCCAGCTCGTCCTAGGAGCTAAATCGAGGGAGGGGACATGCAGGGGGGGCGGTGAAGAGGGAGCTGCCCATTAAAACCAGCGCTGAGAGTCCTGGCGGCGGCGGCGGCGGCGGCGCGGGACGCGTCACATCCCCTTGACCCTCCAATCACCTCGGGCTCCCATTTGATTGGAAGGCGGCAAAGGCTTTAATCTCCCCCTCGGTGCAGCTGCTTTTGAAGTGAGTTTCCTCGCCAGAGCCCCGGCTGGACAGGCAGCGGCTCACATCGCAGAGCGCAGCGCCAGCGCCGGGCCGCGAGTGCGCAGCGCAGGGGCACAGTCCGAGGAGGACACCGCGAGCCACCCGGCACTCCTGCAGTCGGGCCGGCTCCTCCCGCTCGGCCGCGGCTCCGCTGCGGGCCACCCAGGATTATTCGCTTCTGGCTCCAGGCGCCAAGAAGGCGCGCTGGGCGCCCCTGGCCGCCGCGCCAGCTCCTCCTCCTGCTGCTGCTCCTGCTCCCCGGGCGAGCGCGCAGCCCCGAGCCCGCCCCGCGCCTCCCGGAGCCCTCCCCCCGCTGCTCCCATGCGCGCGGGTGGGTCATGAGCACAGCGCCCTCGCTTTCTGCCCTAAGAAGCAGTAAGCACAGCGGCGGCGGCGGCGGCGGCGGCAGTAGTGCGGACCCTGCCTGGACCAGCGCGCTCTCTGGAAATAGCTCCGGCCCCGGCCCAGGCTCGTCCCCGGCCGGCAGCACCAAGCCTTTTGTGCACGCCGTGCCCCCCTCTGACCCTCTCCGCCAGGCTAACCGCCTGCCCATCAAGGTGCTGAAGATGCTGACGGCACGGACTGGCCATATTTTGCACCCCGAGTACCTGCAGCCCTTACCGTCCACTCCCGTCAGCCCCATTGAGGTAAGGACCCTCTCCCCGTATCGCGCTAGGACCACCACACTGGCTGTCGCTCCACGAGATTTCTTTCTCTTGGGATTGGGGGTGGGAGTGGGGGGCTCGGAGGGATTCAGCTCCGGGATAGGGGGCGAGGATAGTGCTCCCGCACCTTAAAACTAGAGCGGAAAGGGGAGGAGGTAGAATGCGGTGTGAATGCTAAGGGGCAAGGCAGCCAAAACTTATCTCCCTTTGGTACTAAAGCCCCTGCCCCGACCCAGGCCCCCGCACTTTCGGCCCGGAAGACGGACAGGAGTCCGAAATACGGTTCCAAAGTCGCAGTCCTCCGCTTCCCCAGAAGCTGGTATTTGTACACAGCCTCAGGCACCAACTGCTCGAGCCCTTACTCTGAAGAATTAGGGATGTGTGTTGGGGGGGGGTACAGTTCTGGGGCTAGGAGTCAGAAACCAAAACATTCTGTGAGTTTTTAAAAAAACCAGTTAGCGCTTAGAGAAGGCAGGAAAGATCCTGATTTGGGCGGCGGGGAGGGGGCTGCCGCCTTCTCAGGGGCGAGAATGTGTGTGTCGTGGGGGAGCCGCCTAGAATTGCGCCTCGGCGCTGGAAAGATCTTCGCGGGCTGCTGCGGAGAGGCATTTGAACCCTAGAAGCCAGGATTCTAAAGGGTTTCCCGTTTTTTCTCTTTGTGCCCCCCGCCCCCATCTGACCCCGCAGCTTGATGCCAAGAAGAGCCCGCTGGCGCTGTTGGCGCAAACATGCTCGCAGATCGGGAAGCCCGACCCCTCGCCCTCCTCCAAACTCTCCTCGGTCGCCTCCAATGGGGGCGGCGGGGGCGGTGCCGGCGGCGGTGCTGGGGGCGACAAGGACGCAAAGTCGGGCCCCCTCAAGCTGAGCGACATCGGCGTGGAAGACAAGTCGAGTTTCAAGCCGTACTCTAAACCCGGCTCGGATAAGAAGGAGCCGGGAGGCGGCGGCGGCGGGGGCGGCGGGGGCGGCGGAGGGGGGGTTTCGGCGGAGAAGTCCGGATTCCGGGTACCGAGCGCCACCTGTCAGCCATTCACGCCCAGGACAGGCAGCCCAAGCTCCAGCGCCTCGGCCTGCTCGCCTGGAGGCATGCTGCCTTCGGCCGGGGGCGGCCCAGAGGGCAAGGACGACAAGAAGGACCCCGACGCTGGCGGCGGCGGTGGCAGCAGCAAGGGCTCCGGGGGTGCCTCGGCCGAAGGTGGACCCACGGGATTGGCGCACGGCCGGATTAGCTGCGGCGGCGGGATTAATGTGGACGTGAACCAGCACCCAGATGGGGGCCCCGGGGGCAAGGCTCTAGGCTCGGACTGCGGCGGATCATCGGGCTCCAGCTCCGGCTCGGGCCCCAGCGCGCCCACCTCCTCCTCGGTGCTGGGCTCTGGGCTGGTGGCACCTGTATCGCCCTACAAGCCGGGCCAGACAGTGTTCCCTCTGCCTCCCGCGGGCATGACCTACCCAGGCAGCCTGGCTGGGGCCTACGCCGGCTACCCGCCCCAGTTCCTGCCACACGGTGTGGCGCTCGACCCCACCAAGCCCGGCAGTCTGGTTGGGGCGCAGCTGGCGGCGGCCGCGGCGGGCTCTCTAGGCTGCAGTAAGCCGGCCGGCTCGAGCCCCTTGGCCGGGGCGTCGCCGCCGTCCGTGATGACAGCCAGTTTGTGCCGGGACCCGTACTGCCTGAGCTACCACTGCGCCAGCCACCTGGCAGGGGCGGCGGCAGCCAGCGCATCGTGCGCGCACGATCCGGCCGCTGCGGCCGCGGCGCTCAAGTCCGGATACCCGCTGGTGTACCCCACGCACCCGCTGCACGGCGTGCACTCATCGCTAACGGCTGCCGCCGCTGCCGGCGCCACACCGCCCTCCCTGGCCGGCCACCCCCTCTACCCCTACGGCTTCATGCTTCCTAACGACCCGCTCCCCCACATCTGCAACTGGGTGTCGGCCAACGGGCCGTGTGACAAGCGCTTCGCCACGTCCGAAGAGCTGCTGAGCCACTTGCGGACCCATACGGCCTTCCCCGGGACAGACAAACTGCTGTCGGGCTACCCCAGCTCGTCGTCTCTAGCCAGCGCCGCAGCGGCCGCCATGGCTTGCCACATGCACATCCCCACGTCCGGCGCTCCGGGCAGCCCCGGGACGCTGGCGCTGCGTAGCCCCCACCACGCGCTGGGACTCAGCAGCCGCTACCACCCCTACTCTAAGAGCCCGCTCCCTACGCCCGGCGCTCCCGTGCCCGTGCCCGCCGCCACCGGACCCTACTACTCCCCCTACGCCCTCTACGGACAGAGACTGACCACGGCCTCGGCACTGGGGTATCAGTGAGGGCTGTCGGGAGGGCTAGCGAGGGAGAGAAAGGAGCTGGGGGGAGGGGAGGGGCGGGAACAGGGCAGAGGCTACTGTCACCCGCGCTTGGGGATGACCCGGGCCAGGAAAGGAAAAAAATATATACCGTATCTATCTACCCGAAACAGCGACCGAGACCCGGTGGGAAACTTCCCTTTCCCCCACCTCTCACCTCCCCACCCAAACTTTATAAAAGTTGAAAAAATATCATTTGACTTTTTATAGAAAAAGAAGGAAAAAATAATTGAGAAAGTGTTCATCTGAGGACTGCATCGGTGGACACTGGTATTTATTTATGTTAGCTCCAAGCGGACCCGTGGTTCAAAAGTGCATTATTTAGTTTGAGCTCCGTAGGTTAAAAAAAGAGGAGGGGGAAAAAATTAAAACTTGAGGGTAAAAATGTGGAAAACAAACCCTCCCGTCCCTTGTAGATTATAAATAAATACAAAACGGCCACAGAACTAGAGGTCTTCTCTTTAATGTTACTTTAAAATTGCTATGATTGTATTGTACGTTCTTATTTAATGTCTGATTGAAACACAAATTTACATGCATGTTTGTTACAAAAAATGAAAAAGCAAGTCACAATTTGTCAGCTCTGATTTCAAATTGCAATTATTTTTAAGGTGTATACCATCGAAAGAGAATGGGTATTTTTTTGTATGTATTCTGGAAGAAAACAAAAAAAAGGAAAATTCTATTCCAAAACCTCATTTGCCTTATTTTGTTCTTTAAAAGGAACACAACTATTTTTAATTTTTAAGTCCACCCGCTGAGAAGGGGACAAGTAAGGTTTACGTCGTGTACTAAAATAATAGACAATGTATCGCTTTAAAGATTAAAATTCCGTATATTTGATGTATTAAAAGGTTTTACTTCTTCTTCTTATCTTTTTTATTTTTTGGTTAAAGAGAAAGAAAAGCATGACAGTTTCGGCCTCAGTGGGTTCCCTGGGCCTCACGGCTACTCCTTCCTAGGACGGTGGCCGCGTTTCCGATTGTTTTGTTGTGATTTTCAGGAACAGGCAAAGGCTTCGGAAGGACTGGCCAGTCGTGGGGTTGGCCTTGGGGAAAATATTCTTAAAGAGGGGATTCCACAATTTGGAAAGATAGTGTCCTTAGCTATTGCTCATTTCGTTTTTAATTTTCCTCCCAGCAGCTGGTTTGTTAAAAGTGAAAGAAGAAGAAAAAAAAAGAGGAAGATTTTTTTTTTAATTTCCCTCTTGAGATTTTTGGGAGTTTAGGTTTCGTTTTGTGCAGAGAGCGGCGCAGGCTGGGACTAGCCCGCCCGGCCTCTGCCCCGGGGAGGTGCCGCTGCCCGCTGTCCCTCTCCACTTTCCAAGTATCTCCTGTCCCGGGCGGGCAGCGAGGGGACGGAGGGCGCTTGGGAACCTGTTTCTCAGGCGTGGGGGGAGGGCGCCGAACCCTCTTGTCCCTCGGGGGAAAGTGAGTTAGCTCTCCTTTTCTTCTTCTGGCTGCCGAGAGCCAGAGGTGGCCGCCAGCCGACCCCCTCCGGCGCCCCGCGGGCTCCTTCCTCTCTCCGGAGTCTGGACCCGTGGCAGGCCGGCGCCGCGGCTGCTTTGGCGCGTCCCGATTTCTCTGCAGCCCGCGCTCTATCCCAGTCTGCGCCGCAGGAAAGCGCGCCGGGGCACGGGACCCGGAAGCCCCTTCAAATACGGCCCCGCGAGGGTCCTGGCGCCCATTCTTGGCTTCCCTGGGGCGATCAGGTAGGTGCGGAGGGCCGTTCTGGGCTGCGAGCTCCGCTCCGCAAAGGCGCGGTGGGACCCTCCGTCTGGGCGCGGATCCCCGCCGTGCGCGCCTGTCTCTTCTCCCCAACTTGAGCGGCGGGACTGAGCTGCCTAAAACGCCAATGGAACCACGCAGAGAAGAGCCCTACTCTTTTTTGGGGATGGGGGCGTCCAAGGCCCACACCCCCAACTCCCCCTGCTGCTCACACACACACTCACACTCTAGGCCTGGGCGCTCGCCCTCCCGGGTCCGCTGGAGCTCTGGGCCCAGAGCACGCCTTTCCTGGGGTCCCCGGACCACGGAGTCGCGGCGCTGAACGCGCACCCCGAACTCCCCTCTCTCTGGGCTCAGGCTGTTCTGGGTTTCCCAGCTACCGGCCTCCCTCTGCGCCAAGCTCCCCCTGCTGCCTGGGGAGGCTCAACCGCCCTGCAGAAGCCGCCCTCGGCCTCGGGCCTGGGACTTTGGTCGGTCAGCCGCGCGGCCCTCGCCACCATTTGCTCGCGGGTTTGTGATTGAGGTTTTTCCACCCTCCTTCCAGCGTCAGCCTCATGGCTGCCGGGCCTCTTCCCGGGTTGCACGCAAAGCAGCTCCAGCGACCTCCAGGCTGCCGCGGGGAGCTCCCAGGCCTGCGCCTGTTGAGGACTTGGTGGATACTAAGGCTCCGTCGCCGCCTCCCCAGAGAGGGGCAGCCTCCAGCGCCTCCGACCCTCCCGACTCTGAGAACAAGGGCTGGCGCCCGAGGAGGACCCTGGCCGGCGGTGTGTGGGACGCCGCAACCCTGCTCCCACTCTGGTCCAGCTAAGAAAGGCTGGGCTGGGCCTGCCTGGGCCTGGCTCCCGGAGAACCCTGACCCCCAGGCTTTCGAACAGACCTCCACACACCCACCAAGTGGGAGTTGAGGACGTTCAAGGAGGTGGTGGGGCCCGAGTCTCGACCTACTCCAGTGCCCACGGCTCGGGACGCGAAAGCCAGGCTCCTGCTCACCCTCTCACCACACCAGCCACACACCCCTGGCCACTCCGACCCACATGCTTCGTCCTCCTTTGCCTCATGTCTTCGGACAGGGGTCCTCGGGCCACCACACTTCGCCCACCCGGACCCTCGGGCGGGGAAGAACCTAGAAATTCCCCAGCCCTGGAATTTCAGGTCTGGGACCTGCAGGGAGACAAACTGGGCACGGTCGTGCCTTCACGCCCACTCTTTGTATTTTATTAACAAAAATGAAAACCAAAACGCCTTGAAATTTTAATGAGACGTCCTTCCCGGAGAAGCTACTCAGAGGCAGCAAAATTCCGGAGCTGGCGGCCGGGAGTTGGGGGGAGAAAGGGTTCCCCGACGTGTTGGACGGAGCTGAGTCATCCCGGGCGCGGGGTTAGTGAAGAGAGGGTGCCAGCACGTGCTGCGGGTCCAGGCCGAGGTGCAAGCCCCGCTCAGGGAACAAATGCCCCTCCCCGCGGCGTTCCCCCGGGCTCACTCCCGCTTTTTCCAGAACTGCCGCGGATCCCCAGCTCGTCGGCCAGCTGCCGCCGAAGCCTGAGCGGAGCGCCGCGTGTCCGCCAGGCGGCGCTGCGGGGCCCGGCGGAGCGGGAAAGAGACCCGGAACCCTGGCCGGTGCGCAGGCCACCGGCTGGGTGGTCGTCCTGAGGCTCCGCGCCTGCACCTTCGCACGGCCTTCTTTCGAGTGCGGTGTCCCGGAGTCCCCTCCTTGTAGGTCCTCGCTTCTCTCTTGCTGCGAACCATGTCCTCTGCGCTTCTCCACCTGCTCTAGCTTCTGCTGTTGTGTTCCTCTTGCTCTCTTTCTCCATCCCAAAGGAGTTGGCCCAGATGTCACGGGCCTCCTCCCCAACCCGGGGAGCTCCCACCGCCACCCTCGAGGCTCCGACAGGTCCCCTTGTCTGTCATACTGAAGTGGTCCCCACAAGTTCATACATTCATTCACTCCCTCATTCACCGATTGTGTCCTAAGGCCTACGTTTTGCCAAGGGCTGTCCATCTCTTTACTCGCTCCTGACGCAGATGGAGAAACCGAGGCTAAGTCCTGGAAGTTAGTAGCGGGGCCAGCAGAGAAAGCCCGAGCCTTTCCCTCCATTCAGCTCCTGCCTCCATCTGTACCTCCGGTGGTGACACTGAGTGACCCTGGTGTCTTAGTGCTGGGTGGTCTTTAAGCAGTAAGGAAAGGCAGACGAAAAATCCCCTCTAATTGACGAACTTCCCATGCTTTGGAAAATATGTAAAAGTTGCCCAGAAGGTGAGGCCTGTCCTTGAGAGACCATCTGATGGCCTCTTCTGCACATATTGACTTAGGGTTCCTGACCAACTGTGGCTGGAGGCCTGGTTGTCCTCAGAGTGACTGCAAAGCCCAGGCTGACATCCAGCCCGTATTATCCTATATTATCCCATTTAAACTCCACAACAATTCCATGAGGTTATTAGAATCTTTAGCTCCATTTTAGAGATGAGGAAACTGAGGCTCAGCAGAGGAAGGATACTAGCTTGAGGCCACATAACTAGTGGGTGATGAAGTCTATGCAGAGATTCTCCCCTGGCTGCTCTCACTTGAGGAGATTTTAAAGCACAAGGATGCCTAGGAACCAGAGATTCTGATTCAGCTGGGTGAGAGTGTGGTGGACATATATTTTTTTAAAAGTTCTCAGTGTTATTGTTACTATTTTACTTTTTATTATGGAGATTTTCAAACATACACAGAGGCAGAGAGAATGGTATAATAGACCCTCATAAACCCATCACCCAGCCTCAACAGTTATCAACTCATGGCCAATCTTGTTTCCTCTCTAGCCCCTCCAACTCCTCACCCTCCACCCCCTGCCATTATTTCAAAGTGAATACAGACATCTCATCATTTCCCCTTCTCAGATGTCAGTCATTTCCAGCCAGGATTTGAACCTACACCAGGGCTGGCTCCCAATCCAGGGCTCATCCTGCTGCCCTGCCTCAGTTGAGGCTGAGTGAGGCTAAGGATGTTGCTCAAGTTCAGTTAGGGCACAGCAAAGCTGGAGTTTGAACCTACTTCTATCAGACCCAGAGCCCAAGCTCTTCACCCTGCCCTACGCTGAGGATCCCCCAAAGTCCCAGGGATACTGAGCCCTCTCTGCCCAGGGTGACCCCAGGGCTCGCCCAGGGTTGTCTGGGCTGTGAAGACTCGAGCCCCTGGTGAGGCAGCAGTGCCTGGTGGGGACGCTCACAGCACGAGGGGCATTCTGCAAGCGAAAACAGCTTAAAGCTGCATGGTGCAGTGGAAGGAGCACAAATATGGGTCAGGCTGATCTGAATCAAACTTGTAGCTCTACCACTGGCTCAACTCTATGACTCAGTTTCTCTGGACCTCAGTTTTCTCATCTGTAAAATGGGGGCATTGGTACCAACCTAATGGGGTTGTTGTGAGGCTCAAATAAAAGAATAAATGTGAAAAGTCCCAACCTACTTCCGGCCCATACTGGCTCTTAGCAAAGACAAGTTTCTTTCCTCTTTTCTTCCCAAAGTCTCACTTCATTATGACCAGCACTCATGCTCAAGAGCTAACTGTGGCCCACCAGCTCAAATTCTCACTCCACCACCTGGCCATCAGAGAGCCTGTAAGCATGGCTCCTCTTCTGATCTGACCCCTCTTTGCCTGTCCTACCTTGTGTCTCACCAGTCCTCATAGTTCAGACCCTCTGCCAGCCGGCTAGCCCACCAACTCCTTGGTTGGTTGTGCTCACCATACACTCTTTCCCTGGAATGCCCTCCTCCCTCCCCTTCCCTCAAAACTCCTTCAAGACTGTCTCTTCCAGGAAGCCCTCCAGGTCTTTCCCCCACCACACGCTGATCTTTCTCTCCCTTTGCATTCCTTCAGCATCTAATGCAAAGGTAGAAGGTAGAGGTATAGAGGCCACTGGACTAGGGATAAGGACACTTGGGTTTGAGTGGTGTCTCTTCACAGTTGTGTGACCATGGAGAAGTCACTTCTGGCCTCTGTGAAACTGATCTCCAAAACTGATAGGGGGCTGTGCATTCCGTGGGTGACAGCACATTTACCAACGATAATAATGTTGATAAGTAGCATGTATTACTATTCCAGGCACTAATCTAGTCCTATTACTCTTACTATCCGCATCTTACAGGTGAGCAACTGATAGCTAGAGAGAAGCAACACGTCCGTACTCCAGATCTGGAGTCTGTAATCACTGCTACACTGTGCTGGTCCCTGGGCCTGGAATCTTTGTCCTCTTCCTTCTTTTCCTAATTACCAGCACCTCAAAACTCCTGCTTCAAATCTCAGGGCAGTGTCACCTCCTCCTGTAAGCCTCCCAGGTCCTTCCCATTGGATTCAAAGCCTTTCTCTTTGCTCCTGTAGCACCTGTCCATCCCACCATCATACTTGCTCTACGTTTTCCTGACAGCCTGGACTCTGAGCACTGGAGAGGAGGGACTGTCTCCTGTACCTGTTTCTGGTCCGGGCAGCTAGCGTGGTACCTGGAACATAGCAGATGGTCAATAAACTTTAGAGGGAAGGAGGAAAAGGGAAGGAAAGAAGAGAGGAAGACAGAGGAAAACAAAAAGTAAAAAAAGAGAGGAAAGATGTGAAAGAACTGGGCTTCCTCACAGGAGGAAAAGTAGCAATGGCCTTAGAGGAAATGTGAATGTCTTTGCCCAGGGCCAAAACTCAGCGCTGGGTGATTCCATGTGTCAGTTAGAAATTGCCTTTGCTGACAATAATGAAGACCACTGAATAGGGGCTTAAAGAAGATAAATGTTCTCTTCTCTCAGTCTGGAGCTGGGCAGTCCAGGCTGTGTGTGGCCCTCGGCCATCAGGGACCCAGGGTCCTCCTGTCTTCGGCTGTGCCAGCCCTACAAGGAAGCTTTCATCCTCATGTCATCCCTGAGTCCAAGATGGCTACTTGAGCTCAGCTACCATCACCTCATTCCAAACAACAGGCAGGAGGAGCGAAAAGAGGTAAATGGTACCCTCCCCTTTAATGAGTCTTTCTGGAATCCACACACAACTCTTCAGCTCATACCTCATTGGGTAGAACTTAGTCACATGGCCATACTTAGCTGCAAGGGAGGCTGGGAAATGTAATGTTTAGCTAAGCACATTGCTGCCTCAAATAAGTTCAGGGTTCTGTCACTCAGGGGAGCTAGAAGGCCAGACTGAGTTGCTAACTCAGTCTGCAGGGAGTTAGCAGACTGCCCTGTAATCCACAGATGGAGTCACCCAGAGCCAGAGTCAGAGGAGAGCTCTCTTGATAGTGGCCTCCCAGGGGTCCAGGTGCTTCTACCTCTAAACTCCAGAGTCTTGTTGATACAGTGGGCAGGGGTGGCACTCGATAAGCCCGCAGAAGTTGTAATTTAGGGTTGGTGTGTTTTGTTCCTTTTAGATGCCTGGAGTTGTACACTGCAGTGCGTTAGAGTGGGATTTGTCAAAAGTAATTTTTGCCCCTATAAAGGACTTTGGTTAGAGACATGTTCATTTTGGCCCTGCACCCCACACACAACACCAAGCCAGGAAGAAGGATCATCTTTAAAAAGAACAAAAACAACTGGATGGAAAGGAAGTAGCTTTGTAAACCTACTCCAAGCCCGTTACATGTTATTGATAAAAAACTGAATACAGCCTCCAACTCAAAACAGAGGCAAACCGATGCTAAATCAACTTTGCACTAACCTTACCTTAAATAATTATAGTGTAACTACAGAAACCTAAAAGAAACAAAACAACCCAAAAGAACACAAATGGTGTTGCTGAATCACGGCAACACTGGAGCGAGTTTTAATTGGGCCTCCTGCACAGCAGGAGTCTCGTGGCACAGCTGTGCTGGGTCCAGGAGGGTGTGGGCAGGGGGAGGGGACTTGGAGGAGGGAGGAAAAGACTCTTAGCACTAGAAGGGGCAAAGAGAAAGCGGGAACGGGGATGCATGAATGTGAGCTTTTTGGTTGCCCTGTTGCTGGAAGCTTCTTCAGCCTTAGGTCTCAACAAGGGAGGCATTTCAGAGTTCTCTGCTGACCCCTTTACGGGTCCCTCTGTGTCTCTGCCATTTTTCTTTCACACGCTTTACAAACATCTCCTCTCCCCCACATCCTCCAGGGGCAACTCCTGTGGTGTGGGAATTCGACACCCTCCACATCACTTCTTAAGCCTTTTGTGGGTTGAGGGAAGGATGCAGAAACCACAGCCTTTTTTTGAGAATCCGATAAAAGCTACAGCCCCTTTTTATAGAAATAAGTACACATATTCAACATTGGAAAAATAATTTCAGGTAGTTCATGATCCTGCACATTTAAAATCCTTGATCTTGAAGGAAATCCAAGATTAAATAGAAAAGGAGCATGCCCTTGGGAAATGCCCAGAGGGACTATGGGTTTTCCTTTCTAAATTATTGTGACCAAGGTGACATTCCAACTACTCTGTGTGATTAACTGTAATAAATAACATTTATGTCAACCTCCCACAGGCCAGTGTTAACCTGTGCAACCTTCACAAGAACTCTATGAAGTGGGCACCATCATGAGCCCCACTTTATAGATGAGGAAACTGAGGCACAGAGAGGTGAACTGATTTGCCCAAGGTCACACAGCCAGGAAGTGCAGAGCTGGGATTCTGTTATAGGCTGTAAGACTCTAGGGCCATTATTTTTGTGCTGTTCACCACTGAATGGTGGCCTTTACCTCTCTATACACTGAAGCCACACACATCTGTCCTTCTCCCCTAACGCAGGTGTCAGGCCCCACCCAGTGGTGTGCTGGAATCAGCTCACACTGGCTAACAAGAGCCAATTGTGCATATCTTTTCCCGACTCCTCATTCTGTGGCGTTATGTCGATAGCTTGAAATCAGCCATGGTGGAAGTATTTATACCACAGCAACTGGCAAACACTACAAGTGAAGGCTTTTTCCCCCAGAGAGCTGTTTGTTAAATATTCACCAGCACACTCCTAGACCCACCTATTCTAGTCCCAGTCAGATGGCTGCAACCTACAGACTCAGCTGCTCAAGCCCTGAATCAGTGGGAAGCAGGGAACCTCCTCCCTGCCAGTGAGGAGGATTTGGATACCGTCTGCTGCCCCAGGCTCAGTGAGTGGGGTATTTAGGGAGAGGGCAGCCTCCCTCTCTAACCCCACTGTATGCAGGCCATCTTCCAACTGCCCTCAGTAAGTTCCGTCTCCTAGAAGCCAAGTCTGGTCATCTCCTTCTCCTACACAGTTCCAGACCCATTACACTAGAGCAGATTGACCACTGTGGGATGATTCCGGCAGCTCACCTATTGTGGGGAGCCCTTGGTTGCCTAGAAGCTTCTGCAGCCTGCCCAGCTCTGTACCCCTAACACTGGACCCTTGGCTTTTGATGCTGGCTGCCAGATCTGGTTTAGCCCTGCCCCTTTGGGGTTAGCCACAGGCAGCTGGCCCCTCCCTCAAGCCCTGCCCTCTCTTCCGCCTTCTGGGAGCGCCCAGCAAACTGCCGAGCTGGGGCCAAGCCAGTCATGACAATACATATTCTCTGACATTTGTCCACAGGGAAACCCCATCGGACAGCAAGGATTCCAGTGGGCCAGGCCTAGAATGGAGCCTGTCCTGGTGCTCTCTCACCAGGCAGAGTCTCAGGCCACAGGAAAGAAATTAGATTATTATTATTACCACTTAGGGAGCATTTTCCTTGTGCCAAGGGCTTTATATTATCTTCTTTAATCCCTACAAGATCTTTAGGAGATAAGTACTATATTAATCTCATGTTATAAAAGAGAAAACAGAGATTCAGAGAAGTTGAGTAACATGCCTGAAGTCACACAGCTAACATGTGGTGGGCTGAAATCCAAGGCAGAGCTGACTCACTCCAAAGCCCATGCCTGTAAAAGCTGTGTACGTCATCCTACAGGTCCTGCTCACAGAATGTCCATGGCCGCTCCTTCCCTAGTGCCCTTTTGTCTCTGCTGGGGTTCCCTGGGGAAGTTCCTAAGGCGAGAGGGAAGACAACCTTGGTCACCTGTGGGAAGACCACTGCCCAGTCAGAGTTGTGATCCTCCAGACATGGAAAGTGAGCATTCACTGGCAAGCACGTAATGAGCACCTGCTGCATACACAGCATTCTCTTGGGCATGGAGGCAGTGAGAAGATGACCAGGACTTGGCATCTGCCCTCAAGTAACTTACTGTCCAGTCTAGTGGGTCCCGGAAACAACTATTGCCTTAAGGTGGGCTGTGGTTAGGGCTGTAATCAGTGGAGACACAGGATTAATTCTGATAGGAGGATGTGGAAATGATCGGGGAGGAGGCAGCACTTGATCTGGGCTTGAACAATGAATAGGTATTTGATGGGTGGAAAATGGGGGATTTGGGGAAACAGGAGGAGGGACCAGCAGGATCAAAGGCATGGAGGCAGGACGGCTCATGAGGGTGCTTTGTAGGAATGTGGCTGTAGCAGAGGGAGTGGGTGGGAATGTGGTGGGAACAGATGGTGTCCTGTTCTTTGATAAGCAATGGGGAGCCATGAGAGGTCTTTGAGCAGAGGAGTACTGTTATGGGATGGAACAATGAGAGACTGGAGATGAAGAGACCAATTCAGAGGTCAGGTGGTTCAGACAGGAGAAGGAGAGAGCTGGAAGCAGGGGAGAGAATGCGGAACAGGCAAAGACACTTCCAGGGGACAGTGAGGAGGTGGAATGGACTGGACTCAGTAAAGGGCAGGGGCTGGAAAGGAGAAAGGGAAGGCAAATATGATCCTGAGGCCTTTAGCCTATGGTATGGGACTACACAGCTGGAACAGAGAGACCTCCAAGTACAGTGGAGGTCTTAAATCAGATAGAAGTTTCTCTGAGGACTTTGTTATCTATGCTGGTGAGGCTGCCCTGCTCCATGACGTCATTCAGGGACCCAAGTTCCTTCCATCTTGGTGCTCCTTCCATTTTGGTGCTCCTTCTTCCCCCAGGATATTATGCTCATTGGTGTGATCAAATATGGGTACTTCCCACCATGAGAAGGGGAGGCGGAGGAGGTCCGGGGCATGTGATGTCCTTTTGAACAAGTGAGGAAAAAGTTGCTCATAGTCACATGGCCACACCCAGCTGCAAGGGAGGCTGTGAAATGTAGTTTCTGCCCAGGGGCCCATGTACAAGGAAGATAGGGAGAATAGATTTGGGGGTGGAGGGCTAACCAGGAGTCGGCCACATCTGGGGCCCTGGAAGAAATTCCAAGGGAGAGCAGGCTTTGGCAGGGAGGTATAGAGTGTGGGTTTTGTATGGGTTGAGTTTCTGATGCCTGCAGCAGGTAGCGACTGGAGAAGTAAATTTGTGAGTTGTAAGCAGAGAAGAGAGAGCCGAAACCTGGGGTGTGAGGGATATGTACCCAGGGAGAGAAAACAGAAGAAAATTGGACTAAAGCTGGAGCCTGAAACTCTTGAGGAAGGCTTATGAGGAACAGCCAATAGTATTTTTGAAAGATGGTGGCACCACTATATCCCATCTCACATACTCTTCTTATACCATGAAGTTGACACTTCTCCCCCGGCAGGTGGAGTCTACGTCCCCTCCCCTTGAATCTGGGCAGGCCTGTGATCAGGGCGGAAGGGATGCTCTGTGACTTCAGAGGCATCGGGACAGGTGATACCACCTCCTCTAGGAATGCTCACCCTTGGAACCCTGTGCTGTGGGGAAGCCAAGCGGCCACACAGACAGACCGTGTGCGGGTGTTCCAGCGACAGCCCCAGCAGGAACCAGCCAACAGAGGCATTAGCTGTCAGCATGGAGTAACAAGAATCAAGATTCCAGCCGGCAGCCTTTGGGCTGCCCCAGTGGACCCTGAGTGGGGTGGGCTGTGGAGCCAAGCCAAGAGCCCACAGCCTGAGAAGAGCCAGAGAGGCGGCAATCCTGGGGGTCCTCCCCCAGGAAATGAGCCCTCCCCACTAAACCCCACCCAAATTGCTCATTCATAAACAAAATAAATATTGTCATTGTTTTAACCCACTAAATTTTGGAGTCTTTTTCTTGTAATAGGTAAATGATACAGGCCAGAGTCCCTTTTCCCACCCTAGGAGAATGCCCCAACCCATACAGAAAAGGGGTGAACCCAGGTTGACCTTGCCACCCTCATATTCTCTTCCTATTTGCCTCTTACTTGTCCCTTCTCCAGCCATGACATGTCCCTTTATCTGTGTTCCTAGCCCCCGGCTCGCTGCTTTGCCCAGCCTCTGGACCCCCAGGATTGCCGCCTCTCTGGCTCTTCTCAGGCTGTGGGCTCTTGGCTTGGCTCCACAGCCCACCCCACAAAGGACATTCCCAGGCTACACCCCTTCTCCCTTTCTATCCCCAGAGGGCCAAGAGAGTGGTCTGGTGGCAGAGAGGTGGAAGGAGATCATGGGGTCTTGGAACACAAGGGATAGAGAGGTCTCCATGTTCCCTTTGATGTATTCATTTCCCCTTAGGACACCTGAGTAGGGAACAGATGTCAAACTTGGAGAGTCAGAGGGATGAAGGTCACAGAGGAAGCTTCTGTGACCAAGAGGCAGGCCAGAGGACAGAGGATGGGGAAGTAATCGGAGGCACCACATCCTGGGGAGACAAGAGACTTCAGAGGGGACATGGCTCCAGTGCCAGGAGACCCCAACAAGATGGTGAGGGAGTGTTTTGGTAGAGGGGTAGGCATGGCTGCACAGCCAGAGCATTATCGGGGTACAGTGTGAAATGTTTACCACAATCAAGTTAATTAACACATCCATCACCTCACATAGTTACCTTGTGTGTGGTGAAAACACTTAAGATCTACTCTTTTAGCAAATTTCAAGTATACAATACAGTATTATTGACTATAATCACCATGCTGTACATTAGATCCCCAGAACTTATTTGTCTTATAACTTTAAGTTTGTACCCTTTGACCAATGTCTCATTTCCCACATCCTCCAGCCCCAGGCAACTACCATTCTACTCTTTGCTTCTATGAGTTTGACTATTTTAGATTCATTATATATGTGGTTATCATGTAGTATTTGTCCTTCTGTGTCTGGCTTAGCATAATATCTTCCAGGTTCATCCACGTTGTTGCAAATGTCAGGATTTACTTCTTTTTTGAGTGAATAATATTCCATTGTGTGTGTGTGTGTGTGTGTGTATCACATTTTCTTTATCCATTCTTCCATCCATGGACACATAGGTTGATTCCATATCTCGGCTATGGTGAATAACGCTGCAATGAACATGGGAGTGCAGATATCTTTCAGAGATACTGATTTCATTTCCTTTGGATATATACCCAGAAGTGGGATTGCTAGAGCATGATAGTTCTATTTTCAGTTTTTTGAGGAACCTCCATACTGTTTTTCATAATGGCCGTACAAATTTACGTTCCCAGCAAGAAGTGGACAAAGGTTCTCTTTTCTCCACACCCTCACCAACGTTTGTCATCTCGTCTTATTGATAAGAGACATCCTAACAGGTGTGAGGTGATATCTCATTGTGGTTTTGATTTGCATTTCCCTGATGATTAGTGATGTTGAGCAATTTTCATGTACCTGTTGAGCATTTGTATGTCTTCTTTGGAAAAATGTCTATTCTGGTCCTTTTCCAATTTTTAAATGGGTTATTTGATTTTTTGCTATTGAATTGTATGAATTCCTTATATATTTTGAATATTAACCTCTTATCAGATATGTGGTTTGCAAATATTTTCTCCCATTCTGCAGGTTGCCCTTTCATTTTTGATTGTTTCCTTTGCTGTAATAAGCTTTTCAGTTTGTTGTAATCCGACTTGTCTATTTTTGCTTTTGTTGCCTGTGCTTTTGGTGTCATATTCAAAAAAATCATTGCCAAGACCAAGTCAAGGAGCTTTTTCCTTACGTTTTCTTCTAAGAGCTTTACAGCGTCAAGCCTTACATTTAAGTCCCTAGTTAATTTTTGTGTATGGTGTCAGATAAGGGTATGTTGATTTCTTGGGGGTTTATCCCTATGCCGATACCAAATTCTACACATCCCAGGACTGTGGCCAAAGTACCTCCATCTATGCATTGTGAGAGTTCAATACCAGGACCAATGTCTGCCAGGGGAGGGTCTGGCCATTGAGCAAACGGCTGGCATGCTGATTGCCTGACAGATCAATTAAGCACCCGACAGATTGCCAAATCAATGACTGATGGACAAACCAGCAGCCTGGCTGGCTAGGGACAGGGTTTGCACCTTATCTTTATCCCAACCCACACTTAGCACAGTGCCTAACTCAGAATAGATGCTCAAGAACTGGCTGCCATATTAGTCATATGGCTCACCTAGCATCAAGAGAGGCTGGGAAATGTAGTCTTTATTTTTTTAAAATAATAGGAGAATGGAAAAATAGGAGAATGACGATTGGAGGGCCTGGTGGTCTCTGCTATAAGGACACAGTGATAAGTTCTGGTTACAGGATGCAGACACTTGAGGGCCACACCTCAAGTTCGGAGGTGAAATTGCACAGAGCTTTGGAATTTTGGAGTTACCTCATCTGAAGAGCTTTCAAAAGGCCACAGTTTCTCCCCTTTACCCATTGGTATCCAGGAGATACTGAGCTGAGAAGCAGAGAGAGGCCACTTCACCCTTTGAAATGACTGCTTTCCATTTCCACAGGCCTGGCCTTGAGGAAGTATAGTCTATGTCTTCCTGCTCATCACAAAGTCTTACTAAAGTTCCCATTCGAAACCTGGCCTCAGTGCTCCTGATTACTGTTGATCTTGAATTCTTTGCAGACAGGGCCCATTCAGTGTCACCATCTTCAATTCAGGAGTAAGAAGCAAAAGTTCTGAAAATTCTCCCTCCTTGCCCCTTTGCTGAAATGGCTTCACTTTGAGCCCGATAGCAAGCTCAGCGTATAGGTACTGCGCCAAGATCCCGGCCCCGCTGCCTGGGTTCAAACTCCAGCTCTGTCACTGGCTGGCTCTGTGACCTTGGGCACATCACTTAACCTCTCCCTGAGTTTCAGTTTCCTCATCTATAACATGGGATGGGAAGAATAATGCCAGCCTCATAGGGTTGTGTCAGTGGTGAGAACAAGACCTGGCAGGTGGTAAGATCTCAAAAACTCAGGTGTTATTAGAAATGTAGACAGTCATTTCAGGCCTGTGTTTTCCACTTCCCCAGATTTTTGAGGGGTAAACAGCCTGTCTTTTCCATTTCATGTGCTCTCTCCCTCTCCCCCATGCACAGAGTAGAGAATCCCACTGCCAGCTCAGTCTGGGTGCAGAGTTGGAGTGGTGTGAACAGGTCTATGGTTTACACACTTCTCTTCTGATCCAGGTGCCAGGTGCTCTCCTCTCTTCCCCCTGCTTCAGCCACATCTCACCCAGAGGTGCTGAGGTGGCAGGTGCTGTGCTGTAGGTGTGTAGTGCATATCCCCTCCCACTCCACTCTGGAGAAGCATGGTATGGGGTGAAGGATCTAAGGCACAGGCCCCCTACACACCTTGCATTCAAATCGCCCCTCTCCCAAAACAAAGGATAACTGGGTGAAAATGAAATTTGCTTCCAAGCTTCCCTCTGATTCCTTGAGCGTCACTTTTCTGTGTATTTATGGTAATCATCCCGGCAACAAAAACAGTGACTTCACTGTCTAAATAATAAGGTAATTTGTTACAGCTAATTACTCAAGGACTTCCTTAATCTCAATTAAAAGATCCAAGAGGATTCCTGCCCCCCCATCCAGTATTCCTGAAGATCCCCCTAATGTATTCTGGATCACAGATTAGTGGGGAGCCAAGACTGGTCCATGCTGGGCAGAACTGCTAAAATCCATCCCAGCAACATGAAGCAGTGATTTATTGTGACATGGAATGTGGGACATTTCCCCAGCTTTTGTGATTGTGGTAATGAAGCTGTAAACCAAATAGCATGAAATGAGGCAAGGCCTTACAATTTAATCAGCTCGTAAACAGATCTACTGCATCAAGCAAATGACATTATTATCCATCCGAAGTAAATCATGCTAATCTCGGGAGATAAAATCAACATCGTTAATGGTCACATGTCATATTCATCAACACTAAACCATCCCCTTTGACAGATTAATCCTAACTACAGCTCCCAGGATGTATGGTAATAGGGCTTGTAGCATGCATTTCACTCTGCGCCAGGCTAACCAGCACTCTTAGGCTGCTATTACAAATAATTTTTTTATTGATTTACATATTTTAAAATGCATTTAAGGTGAGGCACCATTAAAAACCCTGTCACCCACCCATATTTCTTCCCTACATTCCCAGACTTTATTAATAGGAATGGGAAGACAAATGCAGTAAGCCTTATAAATACTTTGTTTAGGACACTGTTAGGGGTAATTAAGATTGGGACCAGGGTTTTTTTATGGTGGAGGGGTACAGGATAGGAAGAAGGGACGCTCTTGTGGTTCAGGGATAAAGGAAAATTGCATCTTCCTTTGCTTCCTGTTTTCCCTAGAGGTGCCAGGAAGAAGGGGAATAAATTCTCCCCCAAATCTGCTCTTGGAGCCTTCCCTCTCCCCCTTTCTCTCACACCCTACCTCCACCTTGTCAACTCAGCCTTATGGTGTGTGCATCTGTGCTTGTGTTTTGGTCATTGTATCCTGCCTGCTGACTTTAAACGCCAAATGTATTTATTTATCATGAGGCTGACCTAGGATGAATGCTCCTGGAAAAGTGTCCACTACTCAAAATGTCACTTCCCCTCAACAGGCCATGCATTATATTGACAGACATACTTTCAGAGGCCCCTGAATGACGAGGATGGATGGAGGGCTGCCATGGCAGCCGGCACTGCCGGCTGGGCTCAGTGACTGGGTAAGTAAGTGAGTGAGTGAGAAGGTGAGTGAGTGAGTGGGTGCCCAAATTATCTACACCCTCCGCCAGGAGCACAGAAGCAGTGAGAGCCAGGACTGTGACAGCAGATGCAACATGGAGACTTTCAGGGCTGCATTTCTCAGTGGCAAGCAGATAGCAACCCACCTTATCCCAGCCAACCTTCCAATGGGCACATTTGAGGGGCTTCCTGTCCAGCTGTAGAGCCAGTAGGGAATGGAGGGAGGGATAGAGGGTGTTATCCTCCTTCTGAGTGAAGAAGGTGGGGGTCCCAGGACCACCACTTTTGGTCATGAAGACCTTGCGTTATACAATGGCATTCCTGGAAATTATTCAGTCGGCAACCCTGAGGCCACCATTGAGTCATGCCCACATCAACCTGGATAGAAATCCAGGAAGCAGATGGATTTTGAAGAAAAATGTACCAGAATCAAGCTATTAAATCAACTGAAGGACTTCTCTTGATGCACTGAAAAGACCACACAATGGCTTAAGTGAACTGAGGCAAGACTCAGACACTTCTAGATCCCCCAAAGCAGGTTTCATATAGCCCTTCTCTTGCTGTGATTTATTTCAGAGGTGGGGTGTTTGATAGATATAACAGGAGCCTGGAAAACTCCCCAGCCCAAGTCTATGTTTTGTAAAATTGCATCTGTTGATTAGACTGACTAATGAAATGATGCAGAATGTAAATTAACATCAGGGTTTAGGTGGCACCAAGTTCAAGTGGTTAGAACCCACTGAGCTATAAGAATCTCTAAAGATTTTGTGTCTAGGGTTTTCCATGATCCTTACCAAGAGCTCTGGAGGTGGGCTGTTCTGCTCTTTGGAGGCTGAGGAAAGGCCTTTCCCTGGAGCTGCTCGGTCTGCATTACTATGGTTTAGGGCAGTGGTTCTTAAACTTGATTGTGAGTCAAAAGCACCTGGGGGCTTGTTAAAACACAGACTGCTGGGCCCACCCCCTGTTTCTTATTCAGTAGGTCTGAGGTGAGGCCAAAGAATTTGCATTTCTAGCAAGTTCTCAGGTGATACTGATATTGCTGGTCCTGGGACCACACTTTGAAAACCAGGGTTTTGGGGAAGGAACTATGCCAGGGAGGGGCAGGAGAGGCAGGGATTGAGGTGTAGGTGGGGAGCAGTGGGCTCCCAGGTAGAGGCTACAAGCCCAGAGATGGGTCATGGCAGGAAGCTGGGGCGGGAAACAGGAAGCGAGGTCAGGAGTGGGGCTTCCACCTCTCTGAGGCCTTTCCTGTTCTAAGTTTGTGTGACTGAGAGAGTGCAAGTGAGCAAAGTTGGCCTGACAAGCCAGGGTTCAAACCCCAGAGGTCAAGGTTAAAAGCAGCGAATGTCCTGGAGGCCAGAGATGGCTCTATTATAGTGAGAGCCCCAACTCTGACTTACTGTGTTTCCTGCAGTCCATTCCTTTCCCTTTCTGGTCTTCCCCTCTCTTGCCTCCTCTGTGAAGAGGGAGTGTTGCACTAGATTTCCTCCAAATCTCTTCCAGAGAATGAGGTTCTGCCAGAATTTCCCAAAGAGTACTCTGTGGAACCCTTGTTCTCCATGAAAAATGGTGCCATGAGCAGAGACATTTGGAAAGGTTTTCAAAACATAAGCCCCCTCTTGGATTTATAATTTATGTTTGCATATTAAAGGCTCTTCAGAGTCCTGAAGTCAGCGTTTATTTAATTTTGTTTAACCTTATTTAATCCAACATTTCCCAAACGTATTTGGCCACAGAACCCTTTTTTCACTTAACACCTATTTAGCACTGGGGTCCTACAGAACACACTTTGGGAAACACTAGCCAATGCCAAGGTCTGAGACAAGATGCAGATAAGCATGTCAGCATCTGAAGATGCCTTTTCCCCTGTGCCTAAAGGTGCAAACCACTTCCCCTCAGCTCCCAGCACCTTGGTCTATTGGCACATTCAGCAAACATGGATTGAGCACCTGCCATGTGCCAGGGACTGAGCCAGGCACTCAGCTAATAGACAGATAGCTCCTGCCTTCAAAGATCTCCCTGGCTGGGGCGGCAGGGGAGAGCCTAGGTACTGCCTTGGCCTAGCAGGGAACTTGAGAGATTCTAGCCGAGCTCAGGGCCTTCTGTTCCTCCCTTTTCACGGGCTGACATCCATTTGCCATTGGTTTCTCTAGTAGATTTGCTCTGTTCAGTCTCACCTGCCTGTAAAGCATACAAATATGTTCATTCATTCATTTAACAAAAATATATTAAGCACACATTTCATGCCAGATACTGTTATGGGATAAAGCAGAGAATAAAACAAGCAAAAATCCCTGTCCTCGTGGAGTCTATATTCCAACAGAGAAAGATAAGCAGTGGATAAATAAAATGGATGGCATGTCAGATGATAACAAGTGCTAAAGTAGAGAGGGGATAGGCAGTGTCGAGGGAGTTTTGCTATTTCAAATGGGGATTTCAAAGGGGGATGTCAGGAAAGACCTCACTGACCCTTGTGTGAGAACCTGAAGA
Organism: Ceratotherium simum simum; assembly: GCF_057802395.1. Classification (NCBI taxonomy): domain Eukaryota; kingdom Metazoa; phylum Chordata; class Mammalia; order Perissodactyla; family Rhinocerotidae; genus Ceratotherium; species Ceratotherium simum. The sequence goes on from NC_141905.1 coordinate 26,626,392, forward strand.
TGTGAGAGGATGAGCCAGGTGGAAGAATATTCTAGGAAGAGGGAACAGCAAGTGCAGGGAGTATTCCAGTATGTTTGCAAGAAAACAAGAGAGGATGAGTAGCAGAAAAGGGTCAGAAAGATAATAGGGGCCAAAGTGTTGGACCCTGAGGGGGATGGGAAGCCTTTTGAGGAGAGAACATGACACAATATGACTTATATTTCAGTGTATGCAAAGTCCCTGTGGAGAGCCAAAGAAGGTAATATCAGTTCGTGGAGCCCCATGTTTCCTGGTTGGGGTCACGTGGCCCTTCTGCTGATGGCCACACCCATCCTGGGTGTGGGCAGAAAGGGTGCAGGGATAGAGGGAGGCAGGTGGATGGAGATGGGCAAGAAGCCCTAAAAGCCAAACTCATTTACATATGTATAATATTTCTGTGCCAAGCACTGTGTGAGGCCCATCTACTAACATCCTCTTTATGAGCTCTGAATTAACCCTGTGAGGCAGGAAATTCCTATCTTTGTTTTCATTTGAGACTTTTGTGAATCCAGGGAGTTAACTGACTCGCCAAGTCACACAGCTCACCAGTGGCAGAACCCAGGGCTCCCAAAGTCTCTCATCCCGGTGCTCTTGCCTCAGCATCACACTGTCTGGTGTTGGGGACGGTGTCTGGAAGCCCCTCGCTCTCCAGGGAAGCGCTTCCCAGACAGGTGAGCAACTGCAGCCCTTAACGTTGGCTCCAGATATCCTGCAGGTACCCAGAGCCCGCAAGGTGAGTGTCTTAGATTGGAAATAGACACTGAGACAACGGAGGGTTGCGTGCAGATTTACTGGGGAGTGCTCTCAGGAGATACACCTGTAAGAGACGAGGGGAAAACCGACCCCTAACGTGGTTGCAACAGAGACCTCAGCCCTCAAGCACAGCAGATTGGTCCAGAGATGCCTGATGGGCACCTGATCCAAGCTGGGCCAACCACAGACGGCGCCAGGAACAAGAAGTCATCTGGCTCTGGGTGTTCAATCAAAGACGTAATCTGGAAGCAGCCACGTTCAGCCATATAGAATGAGGAGCAGGGAAAGAGGTTTGGCAGTGCGAGAGAAGAAGCAGGTGCACACGAGAGAGCAGAGGAAGCTAGCCCCCTCCCGAAGCTCTGCAGAGCTCCAGGCCCGTCTTGATCCACATCACAGCCCTTAGATGGACACTGGGCCTGGGGTGCTGACTCAGCTTCTCCCAGGGGAAGTTCTGAGTTCCTGGCTGCTCCCTCTGCTCCAGGGCCAGTCCAGATCCTCTCAGCATCCCCACCTCTGATTCTCCCACTTCCCCATTTTCTAGTCTTGGGAGTGAAATATTCTCTCCGATCATTCTTTTTTCTTTCCTGGGTCCTTTTCCCTAAGCTTTTGAAAGTCAAAAGCCAGGATGATCCTTTTGTTTCTCTTTCTGCCGTCCTCTCTCTTCCCTGAGGCACTCAGCATAGAACAGGGCAGCTTGAAGGGGAAGAGGGTTGGGGGAAACAAAGAGAAGGAAATAGCCAGAATTGTTAAAAATTAATTAATAGTTCAAACTATTATCTTACCATGAAACATCAGCAATTTTTCAGTGTGCTTATTTCAAAAGCACACCAGCCCCTGGATTGTGCTACAAGCACCTTCCCAGGCTAGCCTCAGTGCTCTGTGAGGCCAGAATGTTAATATCAAGATCATTCATTCATGCGCCAGACAGCCAACAGTTTCTTTGAGACAAATTCTTGTCTTGCTTGCAGATTCTCTTCTGGCCCACTGCCCTACAGAGGTGGGGCAGCCGTTCATTTGGATAAGTCTTGGTTAGGCTTCTTAATTTTCATAAAAGGCAATCAACCTGACAGTCCTCCAGGTTGACTTAAAATGTTGTTTTTTAAATTATTATTATTACAAAAGAAATACTTATTATAAAACTGATACAGAAATGATTAACTTGAAAGTGAAGATCTGCTGTAATCTTACTTCCCTCAGATAACTAGTTTTAGATATTTGATCTGTATTTATCCAGATTTTCCCTTCCTATCTTACTTTTTCTGTAATACTGATCTGCTTCATTCTTCTTAACAAAACTGCATTGTTTTCTTGACTAACTTTTTAAAAATTGTTTTTAAAACCCAAGAGTAATGCACAATCATTGTAAGGAAGGTTTAGGTGAATTACAAAATTCCCTCTTCCCCAAGGTTAAATACTGTCACCAATTTCGTATGTGTCCTTCCAAATTTTCTATACCCTTATGATGTTTTATTATTTCACCTTTAATACAAGCAGAATCATGCAACACCTACTGTCCTGCAACTTGCTTTTTCACCTAATAATGTATCTTACACAACTCTTCCTAATAGCTTGTATCATCTCCTTTGTTCTGTTGATGACTGCATGGTATTCCACTGTACAGATGTGCTGTAATTTATCAATCTAGATCCAAATCTCAGCCACAGGCAACACCTGCATTCCATGTCTTTGTCAGAAATAAGAGCCTCAAACTGTCTTCTGCCCAGTCTCTAAAAAAGCAGAGCTGAAAGAAAACACTTTGCATGGAGAGAAATTTGGAGATGAGGTTGGAGGTAGTCCTTGCATTCTTCCAATATCTAGGTCTCATCCCTGAGTGAAGCCACCCATCGGTGAACCACATATTTGATCCACATCTCTGGGCTCTCCCAGCAAGGTGCCTTCACCAGGTCATGGCCTCAATTTCCAATGCAGCGGCCTTCACAAGGCTTGCCCCTGCCTTAACCATGAGGATGTCATAGTGGATTCAAGGCTGACCACCACATGACCCACATGAGGTCCATGCAAAAACAGTCTTGTTTCTTCTAAGGAGCTGGTCTGCTTTTTCTTTAAGGACCATGTGACATTTGTAATTAATCATGTTTCTTATTTTCCTTCTTTGCTTTGGCCTCCAGGAAGCCCAGAGCCAAATTTTAGTAATTACATAAAACTTTGTGTGCATATTTGCTTGCTATTTTTTACCTTTCATCTTTTGTGTGTAGTCTTTTATATTTCTCCTAGACCTTTAATTTTAAAGATATTGATCTTTAATTTTTGAACTTTATTTTTTCTGTTTTGCAAAGGTTTCTTATTTTTGTTGGTACTCTTGAAAGTCACCTCATTTTTTTGTTGTTGTTGCAGAACGAACCAGAACATTAGAAAAATAATTTTGAAAGATGCTTTTCTGACATACCCGCTTCTGTTCAAATACCTGGTTCTCCCCTGCCCTGTTGATGTGGAGGGTTCGGAGGGTGCTATGGAGAACACAGAATCGAGGTGGGGCAGCAGGTGGCCTGATAGGAGAGATTTGTAGCTCAAGGACATAGGACCAAAATTCATTCAAGCTGCCTGGGCTCCCTTGAAATGAGGCATGGGGGCTGCTAGGCTGCTTAGCAGGGCTCGTTGCCTCAACTCTAGATTTACTGGGCTTTTTCCAAGCCTGAGAAGTGCCTCTTGTCCTACCAGCACTGCCTCTTTGGATACTGGCAGGGCCAAGTTGGGACTTGTGATGCTTTCAGAGTCAGGAAGGACCTGGGTCTTCCACTAAATAAGGGGAGAAGGGGTGGCAGTCCCTAGAACCCAGTGGGTTAGATGCTGTCCTGTCACCTTACATGAGGAATGGCTGTGACAAAATAATAACCGGGAACAGTAGGTGACCCAGTTTGAACAAAGGGGCTGAGGATCAATGCTCTGCAGCCACTGTCTGCTTTATGGGTCCTTTTACTACAACATCCTATATTACATGCAAATCACAGCACAAACTTAAGGTCGCTTTTGCTGTCAAGTGACTTCTTTGAGCCTATATGTTATATTTTACAGATCTTGGACAGTAACATTTTTCTTTTTAGTGCGAAGTTGCTCAAGGTTCATCTGAGACTCTTTTAAATTGCTGCTTTCAGAGAAATAACAATGTAAAATGACACAATGATGTATGGCCACGTCTGGTCAACTGGGGCTGCGGCAGCCGCGAACGCCACCAAACCTCTGGAAATGAAGCGGTCTCCAGAGCGCCATTGTGCAATTGTCCTAACCGGATCATTTTTAATTAGTTGCAATTAATTTCAAGTGACAGCATCCTGCAATACCAAGTCAGAGAGGCTCCGGTGCGTGGGTGGGGTTATTAGGAACAGATGGCTGGTGAGAGAGGAGCCAGAGGGAGGTCTCACCACAGGGCTTTTACCTACAACAAGATCTCCTGGTGGAGGGTGGAGGGATGATCACTTCCTGAGCTGGCAGAGGGAATGTCTTCCTCATGATGCAAATGTTCTGATTCTTTCTGGACTGTGTGTCGGCCCTGCTAAGTGGACACTTATTACACCCTGTACATATGGGCAAGCGTGTTCTAGCAATTATCTTGCTTGAGTAACACAAAGTGGTTCAGCCAGATAACCTCTGCCTTAGTGTGGCAGAAGGAGACCCTGACATGGGGATTTGGGCAGGTAGTTTATTCGGAGTGGGGATGCGAATCAGGAAAGGGAAGGAAATCAATAAGGGGTGTGTCATCAAGCAAGTTAGCCCAGTGGGACCTGGAGATTACTCGCAATGGGGAACTCTGGGAGACAACCTAGAACATATATCTCAGAGCTATCCTATCTGTGGGATGAAAGAACTAGGATATTTATACAATAATCCTGTTGGTCACTGGTGGAGGACCGCTTCCGAGCTGCTGCGTAAAAGTGCACCAGTGGCCAGCTCCTTGGTCTAGTGGTTAAGTTCGGCATATTCTGCTTTGGTGGCCCAGGTTCGGTTCCTGGGCACGGACCTATACCACTCATTGGCGGCCATGCTGTGGCAGTGACCCACATACAAAATAGAGGAAGATTGGCAACAGATGTTAGCTCAGAGCGAATCTTCCACAGCAAAAAAAAAAAGTGCACCAGTGGAGAAAGCTCTCAGGCAAAGAACAGCAGCGACTGGTAGCTGGAAATCAGGCTCAGAGCATCAACATGGTAAGAGCAAGGGCACAGCATGGGCACTGACAGCGTCTGCTCTAACCTCTAGGACTTCTTCTAGTTCTAAAGTCCTATAGTTCCCCCAGTACCCTTCAGATATCCCTCTGAGGCGTTTACATGGGGAGAAACAGGCAGAGAGGGTCAGGGGGGTGACACGCTTGGGGCCAGCGAGCCTTGCAGAGGAGAGCTGAGAAGTCAGGTTGCCTGCCTTTCAGTGGCAGGCTCTTCTCATCTGGCTTCATCCAGGAACCCAGGCTATCTTGGACCAGGCTATTGTGAGCTTACGGGGTTTCTTTCCCTCCAGCCAGTGCTGACACTTGCGTATGCTGTTTCCCCAGCGGACATCACTAATTTTGATCTTGGCACCCTTTCCCGTGCATCCAGGTGTAGATTCAGAATCCTTCTCAATAGGATTGCTGCTGAGCAAAGGTACCTGCACAAGAGAGAAAACCAGAGAGAGCATCCCTCCTGAACACCATGCTCTGAATCAAAATGTTTCAGGGGCACAGATCACATAGAGATGGTGTCACTTCTTGTCCCCTACCTAGCTGAATCTTTGGGGCCAAAGGGCTAATCTCTACTTCTACTGCCCTTACTACTCTAAACAGTGGATTTAGAATGAGGACCAAGCCTTTTGACCTCCATGCCCTGGCTTCTCTGGGAAGGTAGTGGGGCATATACATACCCCTTCCAGCCCCTCCCTTATGTTCCCAAAGCCATCCTTCACTGGTTAGTCAGTAGGGAAGGAGTGGGGGCTAATCAACCCTGGCCCTTCTCTCAGGAGTAATAACAACTATGACACACAGGTATTGAGCACTTATATATGCCATAAGCTGTTCTAAGCATTTTCATCTACCACACTAACTCCTTTAATTTTCACAACCCAGTGAAGTAATAATGTTATACTTATTTTAGAGGGAAGAAAAAAGCACAGAGAAGTTAAGAAACTTGCCTAAGGTCACCCAGGTACTCAGTGGAGCGAGGATATGAATTTAGCAGTCTGAGTCCAGAATCCCAGTGATGAACTCAACTGCCTTAGGAATTCTGACACCCATTCCACCCCCACTGAGTTTTGTTTCTTGCTTCCCCTGAACTGAAATACACACACTAAAAAAACCCTCTTTCCTAAAACACAGCGTGTGTCTGACCTAACTACTTCTCTCTTTTTCTCTCTTTAAAAAACAGAAGTGGATTATTGCATCCATTTGGGGGACCCCTAAGAAATAACGGAAGACCCCAGCATTGCCTCCTTCATTCTGGAGCCTGGGCACACTGTCTGCCTCAGGTTAGGACGCACGGACCCACGTGGAGAATGTGTGGTCATCCTCCAGATATCGCTAATGCTGCGCCTAGCTCCAGAGGAGCCAACTTCCCCTTAATCACCCTTCATGGTGCTATCATCCATTAACTTATCTAAACCCTATTTCTGTGCTGAGCCAACTTCTCACTTAGAAAGGATGCCTCTTTGCCTGCAGAAGTCACCATATCACCACTTCCGATTTCTCTTTCAGTCCTCAACGTGTCTTGTCTTTCGACTTCCAATGCGTTGTTTTTCAACAGTCCCAGAATTTGGGTGGCTTCTTTGTTTTTTCACTGATTTCCCACTAATTTTTTTTTCCCCTAATCAGTCTGTACTTTGATGAGACTCTTGTGAAATTCCTGTGGTAGAGTCTGGGGTCTCTCCGCTTTGCCCCAGCTCTCTCAGGCCCAGTGATGGGGTTTTCTGGACTCTGCATTACTTTGCTGTGGGTGCCCTTCTCTCGAGTTTACCCACAGGGACCTCGTCACCACCTGACTGTGTGTTTCAGGTCAGTGAGCCAAGTGGTGCCCTTTTCTCCAGGGGCGGGCCGGGGCCATAAAAGGCCACCATTTCAAGGCTGACTTTGGGGAGCCTACATGTTTATTGGGACACAACTGACAAGACTGTTTGTGAGTGATTGTGGGGGGAAAAAAGTGGAAAATAGGTATAACAAAGCCCTTCATTTCAGAGAGGAAGGAAAGCAGGCTTTGGGTGGGGATGTGGGATTAAAGTGGTCAGAACAGGTTTCCTGGAGAAGTTGTCGAGGCTGGAATTCTCCGAACCGTAGCTCTCGGCCCATTAGACCCACAGACTCCTTTTATTACCAGGTTTGTCACGCCCCATTTACTACACCAGGATGGAAAGCAGAGATAATAGAACCAACCTATCCACATAATTTCAAAAAAATCAATATATTGACCCAACTGTAATATAAAGGAGAAATCAAAGGAAAGTAAGTTATAATAAAATAATACATATTTCAATATGTAAATGCTCAGCAACAAGGAAGACGTTGAATACTTGCACCTCAACATAAAACCGCGTGATGGGACAACTGGGGTGCCTCCTGCCATGGGAGGCATGCCGGTGACTTAAGAGCCATGAGAGATGTGCCCACATGAACAGTGGTTTCCGAAACCGTGAACAACTTGGAAAGGTTCTGTACAGAACAGAGGACAATTTCCCCCTCAATCCTCATAGGAGTTGCATTCCTAGAAAATTCAGTGTATATTAAAACCACGCAAAAATACTGTGTGTTTATATGTAAAACTGAGCTAGGTTTAGACTCAGGTCACTGTAAACAGACTTTTCCACCGGGATCACTGTCAAGCCTAGGACCTCTCTGATGGTTGTGCTGGTTGTGCACTACACAGCCGTTGACTTCATCACATAATTGAATGGCGCCTCCTACAGCTGTGAGGTACAGAGCAACTTGCTTGGAATTTTCAAAAGTTGCATGGGGCCTGGGAGAATTCTTCATTGCCTGGGACTGTCCTGCACATTGCAGGGTCCAGAGAGCAAGCAGCATCCAGAGAGCACTCCTGGTCCTCCCTGCCCCCCGCCCCCCCCACAGACACTAAATGCCACCATTGTAACAACAAAATACCCCCACAAATGTCCAGACTAGCCCCTTGGCAGCACCGCCCCGTTGAGACCCACTGCCTGAGAACTCTCTGCCACTCTAGCCTTTCCCACCGCAGGCAGTCCTCAGCCTCTTCCTGACTCCTCTTTATCCCTTCCTCCGTTCATCTTTCCTTCCCACTCCTGCCCCAGTCCAGCCCTTATGGCCTCATTCCTGGCCCAGCAGAGGCATTCCCCTGGGCTCCCTGCTTCTGGCCTCCGCCCCTCCAGTCCAGTCGGGGAACTCAGCCAGCACTGCAGTACAAGGACCTTTCTCTCTCTCACCCCTGCACACAGAATTCAGCCTCACACTGACAGCGCTTCTCCTCTGACCCCAGCTTTTCAGAGTAATCTTTCCTCTCGCTCCCTCCCATTCTCCAAGCATTCCCACCTCCACACATTTGCTCCCACCATTCCCCTTCTTGGCCAACCCCATCCCCCATCCCACCTCCTCCCCCAAATCTGCCCTTAGGCGCCACCTTATTCAACAGCCCTCGGATGTGCAGTGCTGGTCAGAAGCACTGTGCTCTGTGGTGTTTCACCTGCAACTCTCATGGACCCTTCACACCTTCGTAGAGTATTTTTCTTCCTCTGTAAATTAGAATCTCCTCCAGAGCAAGGAGCAGGACTTATTGCTCTTGGGGCCAAACATTGGAGATCCATGGGGCTCAAGGCTGGGTTGAGGGTAGGGCTGGCCCAGGAGAGGTTTGGATTTAATCAATGGGCTACTGGGAGTTGTGTGGCTTCCTGAGTGGGGACTGACTTGAAGAAGTGGTGGCTTTGTGCTCTGGTGAGGTGGAGCACATGGTATTGGGCAAAGAGTGAAGGCTGCTGCCACCCTACAGCAGAGAAGGATGATGGCTTGGTCTCCCACATGGGAGAGGAAATCAGAAGAAGCTCGGAATCCACCCTGTCTAGGAGGCGGTTGGTGCCATCACCTCCCACCAGGGTGAAGGAGAAGAGTGGTCCTGAGCTGTGGAGAGAGCACTAGCCTAGGAGTCCGAAGGCCTAGGTTTGAGTCAACTAGCCTTGCTGCCTCACTTGCAGTGGTACATGGTGCCCAGTGGCCCACCATGCCAGGAGGTTCCAGTGAAAAGGAATTTCACTAACTTGTCTCCAGCTAAATTCAATCCATGTTATTATTCTTTGGCCTCATTTTTAAATCATCAATCTCATTAAACATCTTCTGTACTCTCTCCTAAACTAGATAAGGCTTAGCAGTACAGCTCACCATGCATTTTGTTATTAGAGTAGGTTACATTATTATAGGATAGTAATATCCTATATTATTATCCAAAGAAAGATACCCTTTGTTCAATTTGTATCCTATGCTGTGCTATGCTAACTGTTCTGTTCTGTATTTATCCCTATCCTGTACAGAGCCTCACTCCTTCACCTCTCTATCTCTATTGTCATCTCTGCAGGGGCCAGGAAGGGGGAGGGGATGAGGCAGGTAGGGCCTGTGCCGGGACTTTAGAGAACTCCACCCAGTCCCTCCTCTGGCCATCCAGCTTCCTTTCTAGAGAGGGTGCCCCGATATTCACCCTGCACGGGGTCCTCAGGTCCCTCCTCATTCTAGGGGGTCCCACCTCTCCTACAACTTTGGAGTTTCCAGTTGTGCCAAGGGTGTGGCCATGGGCAGGGCTGCTTCTAGTGCAGCTTGATCCAGAGAAGGTGAGCAGGATAGGGCGTGCACCTGAAATAGGCGATGAGAGCTCCCCTATAGAGTTCACACTGGGGGAGACAGGGAGTGGTGGGCGGCCTGGGAGAGACAGAGGAGGACTTTGTCATCACACTCTGTGCTCCCTTGCAGCTTCCCTCACTGCCGGAGCTGCCCTGTCGCAAGTGATCTTTGGTATTTGCCAGCCTTCCCTGTAGTGCAGAAGCTGTCAGGGAGCAGATCCCTAGGCTTAACTTTCTCTGGTGCCCCCACAGGGTCCTGCCCCATGGCTGAGTACATATGAACATCACCTAAGAATCAGATTTTTTAAATACAGATGCCTAGGCCCCAGTCGGGAGAATTTGATTTGGCCAACATGGGTGGAGCTTGGACTTGTGTATTTTTTTAAATCTGTGAGGTGACTCTACACAGAGTCAGGAGAGAGCCTTGGCTGCTGAGCAGACAAGACTGATCACCTCCTGGCCAAGGCTTTGAGCAAAAGAGGTGGGGCGACGGGGTGGGGTTGGAGGTGGGCATCTCTGGCTTTATGGCTTAGTCTCTCTTGAGAGGGATGACACAGGAGCCCAGAGAGAATCACAACAACCTGCAAAACCAGGACATCGCCCAAGGCCTGGCCCCAGGGCTGCTCCAATCAAGCCAGCTGAGGAGACTAAGTACCCACAGCACTGCCCCCACAGGGCTGTTGACCTCCCATGCTGGGCCTGTCTCCCTGGCCAGCGGCTGTGACTGAGCCTTGCTGTGGGGTGAAGGTGGACCTGAGTCTCCTCAGCTGAGCTATCAGGAGAGGCTGAGTGGGGCAGGCCTGGCAAGTTCCTTAACAGAGAAGGGAGGGGGTGTGTGTGTGAGTGAGTGTGTGTGTGTGTGTGTGTGTGTGTGTGCCCACACACTCTGGCTGTTGCTGCTGCTGCTGCTGTCTGGCAGGAAAGCAGACATTTAAACCCTTCCTTGTAGCTTCATCACACCCAGGGGTGGGGACTTGCCCAAGGCGAGGGGTGGGGGTGGATGTGGGGGTGGGGGTGGAATGGGGGATTGAAGAGGGAGAACTCAGATGGCATTCTGGCCATTTTGAACAAGACCAGGTGGCGGGGGCAGGAAGGTGGAGCCCTGACTCCCAGCTGAAGCTAAGCAGTGGTCCCCCACCCCCGCACAGGGCCTGACTCTAATGTCTTCTGATGGGACAAATTGGTGAGCACAACTATTAGCTGGGTGACATCAAAAGGCATTAATCTCTGGTTCCCGAGCAAGACCAGCACCACATTAGTGCCTCGCACCCAGTCATTATTAAGACTTTAGCCCAAGGGTGTAATAAATGTTTTATGGCATGCAAACCAAGGTAATGGAATGCAAATCCCATAATATAGCCATACATTTATTTTCTAATGGAGCAAATGATGATGTATTTTGTCTGAGAAGAGCTGCCGATAGGGTCTGCTTGGGAAATGCGAAGTTAGGGACCCAAAGGGTGAGTGGGTGGCCCTGCTAGGGTGGGGGCTTGGGGTGAGCGCGGGTGGGAGCCTCACTGGGACTTCCCAGCAATGGCCAAGCTTTCGTGCACACAACCTTTTAGACAAGCCCATTGCTCTTCTCACACCTCCAAACACCCTCCTTTTGGGGCATATAGCGAACATTCTGAGACTTAATTACATCCCTTTTGCAGAGTGCACCCCTCCCAGGAGCCCCCACCCCTACCCAGAGCTGCATACCAATAAGCTATTCAGCTCATATTGGCTTTCCAAAAATATGGCCGCATTAAGGTGTGAAACGTTAATGGGATCTAGGGGCGCAGGGCTATTTCTCCAGTGGAGTTAGGACTTGGCATTGGTGCTGTTCTTATTAAGAGGCCAACATTGTTCTGTGGCAGCCCTGGGGCTGGTGGGGAGGCCAGGCTGGCTTCCCGGGGTGGCTGTGGGCTTGGGAGGGGCTTCAGGTGATCAAGTCCCCCAGGTCTTTCTGACTGCTGCAGCTTCAGAAAAAACTTTCTGATTATTCCAGTTGTCGGAAAAGAATATGGGATCCCTTCTGTGGTCAGAGAGCCTCTTCATTCCCAAGAACCTCCTTAGTTCCCTCTCTTGCCCAGCCCAGGCCCAGGCACACAAAACCCGGGTGGGCAGACGCTCGTGGGCCGAATGCTGATATCTAAGGACCTGTTCTGTACTTAGATTTATGGGGGCACCAAGAAGTTCAAGACCTGTCCCTGCCTTCAAGGTACTAATGATCTAACTAGGGAAAAGGACACGCATCCGAAAAGAAATGATCAGTGAGGAGGGATATGGCTTAAGGGTCACCTGAGTGGTACATCTAAGGAGTACAAGTTTCCTTGTCAGATTTCTATGGAAAAAAAAAAGGCATCTATTGAGAAAAAGGGAAGGGGAGTGAAAACCACTGTCTAAGAGGAATCCTGATGGAGATGCTCCTGTGGGCTGGAGGTGGTGAAGACCTTCTAAAATTGAAAAGGTAGGACTTGGCCCTTCCCCCAGAGAGCTCACAGGAGGTGTTCAGTTCACACTGGCTGTAGAATGCCCTGAAAACAATGATTGTTCTCAGGAGGCCAGGACTAAATCTAGAATTAGTGCTTCAATGCTTGGCAGTACCTTTGATCTTCTGATATGCCCTCTTGTTTTATAGAATAATATTAACACCAGTAATAAGTAATCGAGATATTATATCAGGCCCTGTACTAAGCACTTAATTATCTCACTGAATCTTAAAATGACCCCAAGAGGGAAGCACCTTTATGATTCCCACCGAGGAATAATAATGAGGAAACAAGTGTCAGAGTGGGACTTGCCCAGGTGAGTGAGAGCTGGGATTGTAACCGGATCTCTCTGCCTCCAGAGCCCATCCTGCATGGTCTGCCTCTCCAAACTGAGGTAACAGAGGTCAGCGGAGGAAAGCGCTGTCTTAAAGGACACACGGCCAGTTGGTGTCATCAAGGGAGGCCTCTGACTTCAGGTCTCCCGCCCCACAGTGAGCAGCTCTGGGTTCTCATGTGTGTGCTTTATCCCAGGAGGAGTCTCCCCAGGTCTGAGTGCCTGACCCTCTGTCTACCTTCAACTAGTCTGTGCCCAGGAAGGATATTGTCTCATCCTAAGATAAGTCGAGGCCTGGATGAACACAAATAAAATAAAATGACAGTAAATCTGGTGTCCCCAGTGATTCTGAGCCCACCGTAATTTGAAGATTCTCCATTGATTTATCTGTGCCTGAGCCTCTTCTCAAACACAGATGCTGTAGGTTGATCACCCTTTGGAAGGATACTGGGGCTGGGATGAGTTGGGCTGGGTTCTGCTTTGGTTTGGCCTGGCAAAGCCCCAGAACAGGCGTTTACAGAACATCATCCTCCAAGGCCCAGAGAATGGGCCAAGCCCACCTCTGGGGAAGGAAAAACAATCAACTCTGAATTCTTCAGGCTGGCTCTGGAGACAGACAGGTGTGGACACCCAGCAACCTGAACAGGGCCAGGACTAGGGTGAGGTGAGAGGAGTCTAGGGTGCAAATTTAAGGAGGCACTCACTCTCAGAGTTGTACTAGTGCAGGCCTTAAAAACAAGTGCCCCTTAAATCATGTGCTCTAGACACCTCTCCTGCCAGGGCCTGACCCTGAATTGCCCTGATGCTATTACAAATGGGAAAGTAGAAAGGAGCCCATGTCTGCCTGGCCCACAGTTGAGATGGGGGTGGGGAAGGGTGACTTCCAATTGGTCCCTGTACGTAGGAAGCTTTGGACTCAGGGACTGGATCAGCAACAGAAATTCTAAGGAAAGTGACTTGTGCGAATGTAAACAGAGGAAAAACTTGAGGCGTGCACTGGCTTACTTAAGAGAAAGGTCAGGGGTTGTCAGTCCTTTGGCAGGGCTGGATCCAGTTACCCAACGTCCTCAACAATCTTTTTCTTTCCATCTCTCAGCTCTGCTTTCCTTGAAATTTTTCCTGGGCACAGACTGGTTGAAGGTAGACCAAGGCTCGCTTGGACCTGGGATAACACACATACCTGAAAACCAAGAGCTGCTCATTATAGGGCAAGAGACAGCATGACCTGAAGCCCAAGGTTCTCCTGCAGGAGGAAGTGAAGTCGTGGCTAAACTCTAAGGCTCAGGAAGCATCTCCCCAGTGAAGACAAGACGGCGGCCAGCAGCTCCAAGCCTACGTCTGGGCAGCCCCAAGGGAAAAAAGAGCTTCTTCTTCCCAGTAGTTGCATCAATAGCTTTTGTTAGCCTAGCTCCAGTCCCTGCCCGTTACTGAACTAACCACTGTGGCCAGGGGGCTGACCTGCTCTGATTTGTTAGTTCTAATCGTGGGCTGATCCCTGGGGACCCCAGACATTCAACCTCATTCAAAACCACATAGACGTAGTGAAAGAGATGTGGGTTCCCCAAAGTAGAATCTGGGTGCTCTTGGAGGAGGCATGGATGCTGGGCAGGCAAACCCAAGAGCGATCAACTCAAGAGCTGGAGACTCTTCTAAAACTGGCTGCACCCAGGCCTTTTCTGGGGACCCATAGCACCTGCTACCCAAATCTGCATAATTTGTGAGCACCCTCTGGAAGCTTTCCTTGACATGAAATGCTTCTTGCTTGTCTTTGGCTGCCTAACTCTCCCCGCCAAGGGACAAGCCAATGACTTGTGCATTACAGTCACTCAGTAAGAATTTGCTGATGTTATGAAAGAATGAATGAGGAACTGTGCTGCGACTGGGCCCCAAACTTTTATTAACTGTGAGGTTAAAAGCTATCGAGGGTCAGGAGCACCACAAAGGGGCAGAGGGAGTGAGTCAATTAACACCTGCCTTTTTATTTCCAAATCGAATTGTTGCATGAGGTTTGGGGATGATGTAACCACTCAGCAGCGTTGGGGTAGGATTTATGAGCCATGGTACGTGGAGCGATGGTTTGAGCAGGCAGCCGGTGAGAGGCACTTACCCTGAGTGCCCTTTCTCTTGGAAATCTCCCTAAAATAATGGTTGTAAGACATGAAGGTACCTTGGCAGTTATAAACCCATCCCCTTGTGCCCAGGGGGGATCTGAGTTGAGTCACTTTTTCCTGGGCCTGGGAAGGGTTTAGAAGGGTATCTGGTGCAGGCAAGGCTTCATGCTGGAAAGAGAAAGGAGTGGCAATGTTGGGGAGCAGAGTGAAAAGGGGTAGGCAGGATAGGAGATTATCTCAGGCTTGGGTCCCAGGAATGGGGACATGACCCCATTGGAGCCTTCTTAGATTGGTTTGCGCATGAATAGAGAATGGTATTAACCAAGACAGAGAGTCCATTTGCTAATGTCCATTCATGGTCTCCTACTTGAGATGAGCAGGATTAGCCTCTGCTGGGAGTGTCCGGGAATGAGGCTGGTGTGATGGACTCACTGACCACTCTATGGCCTGCTGTAGGGCTTGGGATGGAGGAAGAAGGCAGGCTTCCCCTCTAGCCCTTCCCACCAGTGCCCGCGTCCGAATGATGGATTTTTGACTCGGTCATTAAATGCTGATTAAAGTACTAGAGAAAAGAACAGGAGAAAAAAAACCAACATCGAGTGTTGTACATACATACACACTCCCACCCAGGCCCCCCTTTCTCTTTTCTCAAGCTGCCTCGAAGTTCGTTCCAACCCTCCATTGGAAATGCTATAAAAGGCCAGGTTAATTAAGTCCTATATATTACCAGCACAAACACTTCCAACTTTATTCCAGCAGCTCCGTGAGTGAGGAGGAGGCCAGGCAAGGTCCAGGCAGCTCAGGGTAATAAAACAGAAGACTCAATTACCTTGTACATTTGCAGTTTTTATAAAATCATTTAAAGTTCTCCCGATGAAAAGCACGGTGCAGAGGGATTGGAATCCTGAAATCTAGCAGGAGCTTAGGGAACCAGAGATTTTAGAGCAGCCATGGCTAAGAAAATCATCTTGACCATCCCCCTACTTCTGGGCAAGGAGGACCCTTCCAAGGAGCAGCTCAAGGCAAATTATGGAGGAAGGAGAAAGGGAAGGGGCCTCCCCAACAATGCATTGAGCACCCACTGGGTCTGGAGTACTGTACTGGTGCTTTACATAACTCGCTCAGGTAGGTATTATCCCCATTTACAGATGAGGAGACTGAGGCAGCAGAATGAGTCTTGAGTACCCAACCAAGAGGGACCAAACACCCCGAGTCTTGTACTCTGATTCCTGCCCTTCCTTTTATGCTACCAGGCCTGCTATCTGCACAGCATGATCCAATGTTAAGAGAACAGTCTCTGGAGTCCGTGCGTCTGGATTCAAATCCCAGTTCTACCACTCCTGAGCTGTGTGCCCTTGGGCAAATTACTTAAGCTCTCTGAGCCTTAGTAGTAGTCTCCTCATCTATGAAAACAATTTTAGTTTTGTGAAGCATTGTTAAGAGGATTAAATGGGACAGTGTGTAAAATGCTCAGCCCAGAGTCTAGCATATGATACATATTGGTTATTACTGTGACTGTTACACTAGCTATACCTCAACTTCTCATGAGCAGCTCATCACATCTTCCAGGGTGCTAGCTAGTGACCCAGTTACACTAGCCATATTTGTGTGCTAAAGAAGGTTAGAGGAGCTCTCCTAGCTTCTTCTATACCACAGTGACCTAATTCACAAGTGAGTTCTCCCACTTCTGAGTCTCAACAAAGGGCAGGAACTTCTTTCCTATTGAGGAATCCTATTTTTTCCCATGGTGGGGGCAACAAAAATAAGAGCTATATATAAGTAAAAAACTACTTATTATTTTTTTCTTCAATAAATAGAAACTGTTCAATATGGCTGCTCTTTCAGAAATGGGAGTATAAAACTTCAATTCAACAGCAGACCCCAGAGGGAGAAATTATTCTCTGGGCTGTAGCCACAGTGACCCAGAGTGATGTTTCCCAGAAGGCTGGAGAAAATTAAGCCCAAAGTTCCCTCATCTTGATCAAATCTCTCAAGGCCTCCGGGAGAGAACCTGGGTGGGGGTGGGGCCGAAAGGCTGTGCAGCTGGGGACCAGTTGGGGAAGCAGCTCCTGGCACATGGTAACCGCCTTCATCACTGTGTGTTGACTGAATGAATGATGTTCTAACACCCTGGACACCTCTCAGATCCTCCTGTGTGGAGAGCTTCCTCTGAGCTGGGCCCACGAGGCACAGTGTATTTTCCAAAAATGGCCACAGTAATATTTCCAGTCCCACCGGCTCTTCTGGAACCTTGACACTCTCCCATCAAGAAGTGGAGTCTATTTCTCCTCCCCTTGAAATTGGACAGGACTTTGTGGCCACCTCAACAAATGAAATGTCACAGATGTGATGCTGCATGACTAGCAAAGCTAAATCATAAAAACCGATATGGCTTTCACCTGGCCCTCTCCCGGGAATCTAGCCACCATATTGTGAGGAAGCCAAAGCTATATGGAGAGGCTGCATGTAGATACTCTGGCCAAGAGTTCCAGCCAACAGCCAGTACCAGCCACCAGACATATGAGTGAACGACCCTTCAGATGATTCCATCCCCCAGTGGTTGAGTCACCTGCAGCCTTCAGATCTTCCAGCTGAGGCCCGTACATCGTGGAGCAGAACGAAGCATCCCTGCTGTACACCATCTGAACTCCCAACCCACAGAGTCTATGAGCATAATGTATCGTGGTCTTACACCACTAAGTTTGGGATAATTTTTAACCTAGCAATAGATAACCAGAATAGCCAACCATGCCAATACCAGGTTCAGTTCTGAGGGCTGCTATGTAAGAGGGTCATTGACCAACTGAAGAAATTTCAGAGCAATGTAATCAGGGTGAGAGGGACCCAGAATTCTAACCTAGGTGTTGAAAGATGGAGATGGGGGCCTAGGAGGGAAGAAGAGTCAGCTATGACCTTTCTTTCCCTGAAGAAGGAGTTGGCTTGTTCTGGGTGGCTGTGTGGTCCAGCAGGAAAGGAATAGGCTTTGGAGTCAGATGGCCCTGGGCTCTGCCTTTCCTCTCTCCCCTCACACTAACTCTGTGACTCAGACAAGTCAGCCCACTTCTCTGAAACTCAGTTGGGGATAATGATGTCTCTTGTGCAAGATGCTTGTGCAGATTAAATAAGATAATATAGTTGACTTGCTCAGCACATAGACCCTTAATAAATATTCTCATAAGAGGTCTTTTGGTTAGCCATTCGAACCTGCAAATAAATAAGAGGTGTTTATGAAAAGGATGCTACAGGACATCTCTTCTAGGGTAAAGGTGAGAAGGAAGATTAAAACATAACTCTCCTCGTCTCAGGGTTTTAATGTGTAGAAAATAAGCGTAAGGAGGTGAATGTGGGTCAAAGTTGTGGTTCTATTAATTGCAGCAAATGCCCAGTAATTGCCACAGGAAGGGCGGTAGTTGGAGCCTGGAGTTTTCTCTGTAAGGAGATCCTTAATTAAGGATTCAATTCTTTAATAGTTATAGGATTATTTAGGCTTTCTATTCTTTTGTCAGTTTTGGTAATTTGCGTTTTTCTAGAACTTTGTCCCTTTTATCTAAATTTTCAAATTTATTACTCATTCAACTGCCTTTTTAATCAATCATGAAGTTCCTCTTTCCATCAAACACTCAAAATTGCGCTCTGGGGTCACTCCGTGGTACTCGTCTAGTGGACACGGAGGTAGCGTTTTTACCACCAGTGCAATAACCTGTGAGCAGCCCCCAGCCACATCTTCCTGGACCACCCAGGGCAGAGTCATGAACGCACTCTGAGCATTAGCAAGTTAGAACTGCTGCCTGTAACTCACCCAGAAAGTTCAAGGGAAAGCCAAATCCCCTCCCAGCCTAGGCTCCTAAAGACAGCTCAGATGTGCCCCTGAATGATTAGGGTTTGGGGTTGCCCGAGCCATCTCCCCCACCCCACTTCCAGTGGGTAACTCCTTCTGCACCTTCTTCTTTCCTCACCGATTTCCCAAGCTGAGCAGGCTTTGTGACCTCACTTTGACAATACTCACACATGTTCCACTCTCATCTCTGTTGCTAGTTTATTTCCCCACTGAGGACAAGCAGCATCTAGCAGGCTGGGACCTGGGAATGACAGGGGAGCTTAGGGGTCAGTGAGAGATTATCTGTTTATCCCAGAGTGACCTCATGTGTGCTAATGCTAAACTGAGAAAGGGACAAGCGTGACCTCGGCAATGGCTTCAGTGAGGTGCCCGTTTGGGATATACCCTACTGCTCACCCTTTCCATTGGAGCCCCCTTCCTTCTTGACAGTTCCAGAGAAACTCTATGGGATGGGACTGGGGGGTGGTGCTCCTGAGCCCTTGCCTCCTGGGGAGTCCCCGACTTGCCGCCCCCACCCTCCATCTGCCTCCTTGGTTGGGTCCTTCCTGCCATCATGCAGCCTCCTCCCCAGAATAGCAGCCGTCCCTGAGCTCTGCCTCCCCCAAGAGTGGCTACCCTGAGGGTCCTGGCAGCGTTGTCCTCCATCTGGCCGCCCAGCTGAGGAGAGCAGAGGACACGGCAGCTGCCGGGCCTGTCTCAGGGCCCAAGGCCCCGGCAGACTCAGTCAGGAATTGGGAACTCACCCAACACTGAAACCTGACGCTTTGAGGGATGAGTCGGTGCCCAGCTGGGTGCTGAAGGAGTTAAAGGAATGTGGTGGAAGATAGGAGAATGGGGGCACCGCACTGCTGGAAAAAAGCTAGCCCAGTGCATGGATAATTAGAACTGAACATCAGTAAACAATGCCTTTTCCCCTCATTAAGGACAAATCTGTATGTATAATGTGCCTATTTTCTCTTTCATTAACTTATAAATGGCCGCTACTTTAAAGCCATTTAACCAGCAGTTTTGACTTGCCATGAGCTCCGTGTCTGACGTGTCTTCTCCTCCCACACAGACAGCGATGCCCACCTCAGCACACAGCTCCATGGGGACAGAGGCTGTGGGGTGCCCCTCTGAGATGCCACAGATAGAGCTGCAGCGGCTTCCAGAGGGAGTGGGGAGACGGTGGGAGGGCAGGCCCCAGGCCCAGGCAACCCCTCACCATCCCCTCCTCTCAGCTGCCTCTGATGTGACTCACTCTCATTCTTGAAATTGCTTTGTCTGTGCCCTTGAGTGTGTGGTCAATCTGCAAGCATCCCTTAGGATGCCCAGCAACAAGCTGGGACTAGAAACAAAGGTGAGATATCAATTCTGCCCTCATGAAACTCACAGTCCAGTGGAGTGAGCAGCATGCCTGTGTACATAAGGAAGGGATGCTACAAGAGAGGTTCGCGCAAGGTAGTAGTCTTCAATGAAAGTCAGGAAGGCTCCCCAGATGTATGTCTCCTCCAACAGTCTGGAAACTCTCCTGGGAGTTGATACCAGTCTCCCTCACTAGGGTGGGTGCTTCAGGGGGTACTGACCACGTCCGTCCCATCAGACTAGGAGATGCCCTGGAGGCAAAGACCAGATCTCTTCCATCAGGCCGGTGACCCCCAGAATTAGGAGCTATTGCTCCTATCAGATTGAAAAATCCCATGGGCAAGGGATCTGTACAAGGGCAGGGCCTCCTTCTCTTTCTCTGGGTAGCCTCCCAGGACCCTCCTGAGACCCAAAGTGTGCCCCAAACCTGTGCCAGGACCTGAGAGAGGCAGGGATGGTGCCAGAGGGGGAGACAACCCAATATCTGTCCTCAGGAGCACCCGTAGGCTTGTCAATTTTGCAGTGACACTAACCCACACAAAGCAAAGGTGACACAAGGGAAAAAGGACTGAAAAGAACACTTACCGAGCACCCACTTTGTGGTAACAAGAGGCAGGTACATGACCTGTTCTGTTATCCCACATAAGACTCACAGGCCCAGGAGGTGGATAGTATTTTCCCCCTTCTACAAATGAAGAACTGGAGAATCAGAAAGGTAAAGCAATTCACTCAAGGTCACACAGTCAGCCAGCGGTGGAACTGGGAATTGAACAGTCTGTCTAGCTCTAAAGAACAAGCTCTTTCCACCACAGCCAGCTGTCACCTTGGGTGAGTGAAAAAGCCTCATGAACAGTAGAGGCAAGAGGAGAGGAGGAAGAACAGTGAGACTAGAGGAGTCGGGCCTGGGGAGAAGAGCTTCTGCTGGATCTCAACTGCAGGAAAGATCTGGAGAGGCAAAGGGCATTCGAGAGTCTTCTAAGGGTGAAGCTGGAGAGGGCCCCACTTCTGAACCCCACTTGTACCTTCCCTGAACAGGAAAAGTGGAGAATCCTCAGGCCTGGGGAGGGACCTTGCTCATAAATTCAGTTATTCCTCAAAAATGCCATCTCCTGATAACATGTTAACCTTAGGCTGGTGACTTTTGGTGGATGCTAGGTTGTTCCACTGTTGGGACATTATTACAATTCTCATGATCATTAGCGTGGTTAGTAATTCCAAAGAATTTGAAACAACTTGAATATCCATTCACAAGAGAATGGAAAAAGAAGATGTGGTCTATTCATATGTGGAATGCTCTACAGCAGTTAAAAGGAATGAAGTAGATCCACATGGGCTTGACATGGCTAAATCCCCAAGACATACATTGTTGAGTGAAAAAAAGCAGATTGCTTGTTGATACATTTAGCGTGATATTGCTTAAGTAAAAAGAGAAACTCCCAAAGTGATTTCAGTGGCTACATATTGTACTTAAAGGGTCTGTAAAACCCGCATGGAAGTGATAACAGTGGTTACCTCTGACTGCAGGTGGCCGTGACCGGATGGCAGGTGATCAAAGAGGACTTTGGCCTTGACAGGGTGACCACCTGCCCAGATTTGCACAGAACGGCCTGTGTTTTCTCTGTTAATGGTGTGAGTAATAACAGCGCTGCTTTTCGCTCTCAACAGTGTTCAGTTTGGTTGATAAATTATATAATTACCCTACTTATCTGAAGGGCTTAATTTTTTACAAAAAGAATGTATTAATTGATCACTGGTGTCGTTTCTAATAGTGCATCAGGTAGAAGGTAAAGTCCTCCTCTTCCCCTCCAGGCCCTAGCCCACTCCTCAGAGGCAGCTATTGTTCCGTTCCAGCATCCTTCCCGAAACTGTAAATCTGTATAGAACCACAGAACCTTAAAAGACAAAGAAAGAGACATACGGCAGCACACTGTTCTGAAACTCGCTTTTTTTCGCTTAATTTTGTCTATACGGGGGTCATCAGGAAAACCTGACTAACAGATGGATCCTCAGGTCCCACCAACAAGGATGCAGGTTCCATGGGTTGGCAGTGGGGCCCATGGATGTGGATTTCTGATGAGCTTTCTGCGTGATTCTGATGCCAGCAATCCATGGACTCCGTGCTCTCTTTTGTCCACAGAACAATCATTCATTCATTTATTCAATAAACAATTATGGGCCCTCACTCTGCGTTCGGCCCTGACTACACTTGGAATTCAGCAGAGAACACAAAGCAGTCCCTGCCCTCCAGGGCACAGGCCCAGGTCTCCTTCCAGTGGGACCAATCATCACTGACGGTGGGTTGAACTGGTTGTGAGCTTGGTCATTGGAGTCAGACAGACCAAATCCTGGCACTTGCTCTTTTTGACCTGTGACTTTGGGAAAAAGTTCTTAGCCACTCTGCCTCAGTTACCTGGTCTGTAAAATGGACACAATAATCCCCATATCACACGATGGGCACTCAGTAAATTGTAGCCAGAATTATTAATAACAAATTAATTATAAACAATAAATACATCATTAATAATCAAACTCATGTAGCATTCTTGCCACAGATGTTTCAACTAAGTTCAATCACGGGGAAACAATCAGACAAATCCAAACTCAGAGACATTCTAGAAAACTTGCCTGTACTCTTGAAAAATGTCAGTGTCATAAAAGACAAAAGAAAAGCGGCACTGTTCTAGATTAAAGAAGACAAAGAGATATACAACTAAATGCACAGTGTGTTCCAGGTTTGGTTTATAGATTTTAAAATATATATATCGATAAAGAACATTATTGGGATAATTGGGGAGATATAAATATCAACTGTATATTATATAATACTATTGTAGCAGTGTTATATTTCTTGAGTGTGATAATTACACTGTATAAATGTCCTCATTGTTAGGAGATATGTGCTGAAATATTTAGGGATAAAGTGTCATAATGCCTGCAAATAACTCTCAGATGGTTCAGGAAATTGTGCGTGTAGGGATGGGGGAGGAAAAAGAAAGACAGAAAAGGAGACAGAAAGAGAGAGCATGTGAGGCAAAATGTTGACAACTGGTACATCTAGGTGAGTATATGGGTGTTCCTATTCTCTTTTTCCAATTTATTTTGTAGATTTGAAATTTTTCAAAATAAAAAATTTGGAAAAGTGAAATCTAACAGTTTTAAAAAATGATATGCAGAGTAGTGGTTGATCAGGGAAGGAGGGAGTGACTGGGAGAGGAGCATGGCTGGGAGCCTCCAGACTCCTGGGGATGTCCTATTTCTTGAACTGGCTGTGTTCACTTTACGAGGATTCATTGATCTGGGCACTTATGATTTCTCCTCTTTTTGTGTGTCTGTTACATGTCAACAGATACGTTTATTTAGAATAATCATCATCATAAAGCATGCTCCACAACATCCTATCCTCTGATCTGGTAAATGCAAAATGGGCCCAGGCTGGAGGGAAAGCTGGAGCTGGGCCAGCCTTCCCTGACCCGTGTCACATCCGAGAGGAGGGGCAGTAGGCCTGGGTGTGATGACAGCCTGTCCCTCAGCCTGACCCCCTGGGGAGCAGGCAGGCTGCTTCTAGGAGGTGCCCCAGCCTGCCCCTCTGAGCCACGCCTGACTTCTGCTGCCAGCCCCTGCGGCAGGAGGTTGGCCTTGACTCCAAACTTCTCAAGCCTCGGCATTCTCCTCTCTTGTCAATCCTGTGGACCCAGATGGATGTGGGCTTGATGAGGCATCTCATCTTGTGTGAGAAGTAAGTCCAGGGGTCACATTTTCCTCTCCTTGCATTGTTTCCCCATGTGCTTGACCCGATCTGCTTCACTAGCTGGAGACACAAACGTGGTCATGTCTCTGCATTCTGCAGATTAATTGCTGGAGTCCTCATCTGCCTAAATTAATAGGAATGATATCAATGGCTAACACTTACATAGAGCTTATTACATGCCAGTTCCTGGTCTAAGTACTTTGGGTATGTGACTCATCTAATGCTCATAACAACTCTCTGAAGCAGGTAATTTTTTTTTACCCATTTTACAGATGGGGGAATTGAGGCATAAAGAAATAAAGCAATTTGCCCAAGCAGGACTGGCTACATAATTTGCAGGGCCCAGAGCAAAATGAAAATGGAGGGGGAGGGGGATCCTTGCCCATAAATTATTAAGACTTTCAAGACACCTAGCATTAAGCCAACACGGGGCCTACTTAAGGCAGGCTCCTGTGAGACTGCACAGGTCTGCAGCTCATCAAGCCAGACCTGTGCACAAGGTAAACCAGTAAGGAAGAGCAGAAACTTGAACCCGAGTAGTCTGACTCCAGAGTCCATCCTACTAACCACTGTGCGTTACTACCCCTCTCTCAGGGTCTTCCTCCCCTCACCTTCCCCAAACTATTCAAGAACTGGAGATGCTTACTCAGTGCATCACAATCTGCTCTAAGAGCCAGGGGAGACAGAACTGAACAGTCTTACCAGTCCGCTGCCACAAGGGGTCACTGTTGAAAACCGGTCCTGAGCAGTTTGACACTCCCATATCCACAGCTCAGTGCTGCCCTTGCTGGACACGCATAGCAGGGCCCCCCACTTGGGCTCGTGGCTAGAACACTTTTATTTCACCCTCTTATGTGCAGCCATTGTTCCCAGAGCATGACCTCTGCCAGAGTATCTG
Organism: Ceratotherium simum simum; assembly: GCF_057802395.1. Classification (NCBI taxonomy): domain Eukaryota; kingdom Metazoa; phylum Chordata; class Mammalia; order Perissodactyla; family Rhinocerotidae; genus Ceratotherium; species Ceratotherium simum. The sequence continues at coordinate 26,650,679 of NC_141905.1, forward strand.
GGTCCCTGATATTAGCTTGGTTCAGCTATTTAGACGCCCCATCTCCTGATGATGAGTTTCCCCTCTGGGGTCCTTTCTATCCTTTCCTTCCAAAGGATCTCAGAAAGGCCCAACTCAGTTGATCAGAAAGGCTCTAATCATCTTAAACCCCAGAAGGGAAGGGTCAGTCAGGGTCTTGACCTCATTCCTCCCAGGAGGCTGTCTGGTCCCTATGCAAATATCCCCACCTCTGTGACCAGCTCTGCCACTAAAACCTTCTTAGAATCACACATTTCTTGTTGCACCCTTTTTCCAAAGCAGTGTGTTTGCCTGCTTACCTCACAGTTGCATAACTAAAAATAGGCATTACTTATTTGCCAGAAAATCTAGTTTTGCCTTACTAGGCCTCCATTACACAGTTTAACATGACTGATACATCAGTGTCACACCCAGGTGCTTTCTTGATGACATAGGTGGCTCACAAGGGTTGGAGAATGAGACTTTAAAGGATGAAGGATTGAAGGAGGGGCAGAACTACTGGCATTTGGATACCTCACTCATGCCCACTCACTGGGGAGGCCCAGGGATATCTGGATTACTCTGGGTACCATGGACATCTCTGCAGTCAGGCTGGCACCATGCAGAGTTCCCCTCTGCATTAGTTAGAAATGTATTCAGCTGCAGGTAACAGAAGACCAGACAACAGTGGACTAAACAAATAGAGACTTATTCTTTTCACCAGACAGAAATCAGGAGGTAGGGTGTCTACTGGCATTGGTTTACCAGCTCATGGCTGGAGTCATTATAATTGTCTTGGTCTTTTCTTCATAGAGGCTGATGGCTGCTGCAGCTCCAGCCTTCAAGTCTGCCTTCAAGGCAAAAAGGAGAAAGGCAAGAAGGCACAGCTCCATCCAGCATCCAATGCCTTTTATCAGGAAAAGAAAAGCCTTCCTAGAGCCCCCAGAAGGTTTCAGCCTATGTCCCATTGGTCTGCACTGTGTCACATGCCTTCCTTAGCTGCAAGGAAGTCTGGAGTTTGAACCTCTTGTCTGGGGCTAAGACATTATCATCATGAACAAAATTGGTATATTGAAGCACAGAGGAAGAGGAAGATGCCACACCCTTCCTCCTACAATCTTCCCAGGTGGCATAGGGCCGCTAGGGCCCCTTCTGAACAACCCCAGGAGGACTCCCAGAGGAGCCCCTGCATCCCTGTGGCCTCTTGGTGTCCCGGAGAAGAAGGGCCCACCCAAGGAGCCAGAAGGCCCGGCTGACTTTAGCTTTCTCCTGTAGTGATTAATGGTGCTCTGCCAAGTTAGGGGGAGGCGGCTAATTAGCTGTAGACTGATTAAGGACAAAGCAGGCAAAGTCCCAGATGTGATAAACATGAACTTTCCATCTTGCCGCCTCCCTCCCTGTCCTGCCACCACCAGCAGAAGCCAGGCCCAGGGCACCCCTCACACTGTACCTGCCTGGGAGGCTGGCAGACTCAGCCAGGCCACTGCTCACCACCAGGGCAACAACCAGGGCATTGTGGCAGAGATGGACACACTGGGTCTTATTTCAGGGCTTGACTTCTCTTCCAGCCTTTTCCCAACCTCCTTGTTCTTGACAAGGCATGGTACCAGGCCTGGGATCTCTCAGTCTCCGCCCTAGAGAAATCCACAGCTGAGGGCTTAGAACTCCAGAAAGGGGTGAGTTCAGTATGACCTGGAGTGGCTGGCCAGGGCTCCCTGGAGGGGCTGGCGGTGGGTTTTGTGAGTGGAGTGGTGGTCCTGGAGAGAGGGGAGGACACATGCACAGGGGTGGAGGAGAAAAGAGCAGATCACAGGCCTGGGGCAGTGAGGAATCTGGAGGCAGGCCTGGACGGGGCACAGGCAGGGGCAGGACAGAGCTAAGGACAAACAGGAGACAGGAGTTGAGATGTGGTGCAGCCCTGCTGTTTCCAGCCTCGCTGGACCCTGTTGGGTCCCCCACAACACGTGGCATCCACATGCATGATGCCCCATGAGCAACCCAGGGTGACTTACACCTGCACCTCCAGCTGTGACACTTCACCTGCATCTCACACTCCAGAAAGCACCTGCCAGGTGCAGGCAATCATCCCGCAGTGGCCCAGCCTGCGGTTTACTGGAAACGCTCTCTGACACATGAATCTTATGCCAGGTAAGGCCGTGATAAGGACAAAGAATACATTTCGGCAACAGGAGAAATTCAGTGAGCGTGACTTCTCAGGCTTCTCTGTTTCTGCCCAGGAGACATGCTCGGGAGGTGGCAAAAGTGAACGGGAGGGCTTGGGAAGCACCTCCCCACCCCCTCACTTGGCCTTGCTTACTCATTGCCCGGGTCTCAGCTCAAGTGTCACTTCTTTGGGGAAGCTTCCCTTGACCCTTCAGATCAGACTCTGGATTTCCCTTCCTCAAATATATCAGTTCATATTAACACATTTAGATGACTGTCTTTACTACCACAGATTCAAACAGCAAATATTAATTGAGCCACGAACTGTGCTAAGTTCTGGGGATACCAGGAGACATGGACCTGCCCTTGTGGAGCTTATGGTCCAGGCATAAGTCCCAGCTGGTACGTAACTGACGATCTACTCTAACTCCAGATGTAAGATTCCTCCCAGTCCCAGTAGAACAGTGGGACACTCAAGCTCATTCAACTCACGGCCTCAGGCCACCCCTAGAAGGGCCTTCATGTGTGCTTGCTCAGGTTGTACTGTAGAGGATGCTGGTGTGCGCTGCCTGTATTCCCCTTCAGAGCCAAGGCACTCGTTCCTCCAGCTCCTGGGAGTGTTGGCTCCTAATGGCTGGCAGCTGAGGCCCTCTCCAGGCATTGTCTTCGGCCAAACAGAGACACATCATTCCCCAGAGTGATGTCTGGTCATTTGAAACGACAAAGGCCCCCCTCCTTGCCTCAATGCAGGATATTTCTGAAAGATCAGCCCAGCTTCAGAGCTTCCCGTGGGGTTGCCGTTCAGCTTCTCCCTCTGCCCAGTCCTGCTTCCCTCACTCCCTTGCAGAGGTGGTTCCTGAGAGCACGCCCCAGTAAGACTCCAGCATACAAATCTTGAGTCTCCCAGTCTGTTCCTTGGGGAACCTGAGCAAGGAACACACGGAGGCTGAAATCCACCCCGGCATGAGACTGTCTGTCTGAAAGAAAAGGACTCCTTTTTCTAATCTGCACGAAGATGCCCTTTGATGACTTAGCCTTGGCCTGGCCCTGCCCCCACCCGCCCAGCCTGAGAGTTGAAGCAGGAATGCAAGCTCGTGCCAGAAAGGCCCTGGCACAGGCGTGGAGAAGGAATGGAGCCTTGCAGCCAAGTGATTTAGAAGACTCCAGAGGAGAGTACATCTGTGGGAAGAAGCCCACCCGCCCCTGGAGTCTGATTCCAGCTTTTTAAAAGGCACCCAGGGCCAGTATTTCAGCAAGACAACTGGGAAATAAACCAAGGGAAATTGTTAATCCGGGATTTCCAACAATGTGGAAGGTGTCAGACCAGCCCTAAACATCCTAACTCAGGCCCAGTGTGTGGGAACTTGCCCGGGGGGTGCAGGAGGAGGGCGGGAGAAGCGGGAAGGAATTAGACTTGCACAAACTTCGTAATTGAAATCATTAATAGCAGTAAAATAAGTTGTCCATCCTACGTGTAATTTGTAGTAATGTTTGGTTACTGAGATTAATTTCTAGTAATGAAATACTAATTAAACCATTTATTGAGTAATGTATTTGCTTGGTGGTGTTTTATGGGTGTTCGCTTATAAATATTTTAATTACTTTTGCTAAGTAATTAGAATTTACTAAATAATTTCCAAACTATTTATTAATTTCTAGCAATTCTCAGCCAACCAACAAGTAATTGTTTTACTTTATATCAGTAATTAAAGTCTTTTTTTTTTAAACTTCGAGTGAAGAGCAAGACAGTCTGTTCTATCACATGAGGTTGGGTGTATTAAAGCAAAAAAGGGGACATAAAAATCACCTATAATCCGACATTACTCAAACACTGTTAACATTTTTGGTTATATCTTTACAGACTTCTCTTATGGGTGCATGTAATATTTTTTCAAAATTGAGATGCTACCAACTATATGCTTTCTGGCCACCAAATGGCCAATTTTTCTGTCATACATCTAGTCTGTTAAAAGGCCAAACTATTTTAGAGAGATATTCTCTTTAACGATTTAAGAGACTTTCTGAGAGTAATATTTACTTTTTCTACCTCTATGTACCTACTATGTGTCAGACACTATGCAAAGTAATTTATACACTATGCCAAGTAAGTTACACACTAATGGTAGTAATAAACTGCTCTGTGGCAGTAATCTGTATAAAACTGTGCCACCACATGGTACAGTCTCAGCATGAAGTCATCTTCAATAAAATAATGGTCTGGGAGAAAAAACATTTACTGAAATAAATGAAATGGGATCACAGTGAATATAGTTCTGGGACCTGCTTTTCTCACTGAAAATATTATAAACACCTTTCCATATCAATAAATATAGAGGAACAGCAGTGTCCTTTTTAATAGCTGCATAGTATTCCATGAAGGTACCTCCACTTATTCTCTACTCCCTAATTGCTAGACGTTTAAGTTCACTATTGTGAACAAAATTATAACGAATGTCATTATATGTGCACTTGTCCAACTATTTCCTTAGTACATATTCCCAGAAGTGGAATTGCTGGGTCAAAGTCTATGAACATTTTTAAGACTGTTGACTCATACTACCCGAATGCCTCAACAAAGATTGGACAAATTCATACTCCTACCAGTAGAGCAAAAAGACCTGTTTCCCTGCACCATGTGCAATTATTAATATTTTAAATCTCATGTAATTTGTTCTTGCCCCCTAGCTAAGCAGAGAGGTGGCCCAGGAAAGCATTCTGAATCATAGAGCCTTACGACCCACCTCCCCAATAGCTCAGGAGAAACACAGTTGTTTGGCTCATGAAGACCTATGTGCTATGTCTTCATAACCTAAGTAGCACCAAAATGTTTAAAACTATTCCCTACCACACCATTTCCTCTTCCCCCCAAGTCTCCTTCGTTGCACCCAGGGACTCTGCCTCCCTGAAGGCATTACCATGGGTGGCGCAGACAGCTTGGCTCACTGCTGGCAGACGCCCGTCCCATGTGTTGGCAGAACAGGTACCTATCTATGGGTTCTCTCTTTAGCTCTTGACAAAATATGCCCCCCACCAGCACATCACAGTGCCTAAAACTTCTACCATTAGTGGCATACACTATGCAGTTTCTGAAACATTCAGAGGTTAGCCTGGGTGACATTTTATGATCTGATAAGTTTTTCCGAGGCTCTCCCGTCTCCTTTCCAATGCTCCTCTCTCACCTACTGCCAAGTGACCTGGTGCCCTTGGCCATCCAGATTCCCCACCCTGAGCCCCATCCCCTCTCCTCTGACAGGACAGCCTCGAATAACTTTTTAGTACGTGTGAGAAGCATCCTCTTCCAAACAAACCAAAAAGCCTTCTTAAACGGAGAAGATCCAAGAGAGGGGGGCAAATTCATGGGAGGGAAGGGAGAGAGAAGGCTTGGTGTGGAAACAGAACAGGTGTCATTGAAGTTGCTCCCTCCCAAAAGAGAACCACAAAGAGGAGCACCCAGCTGGTGCTCAACCCATGTTGTCTCGCCAAAGAATGGATAATTCTACAGGCAAGTCCCTATGTTGCCACCCTGCATTGTTTACCTTTATTCTCTGTATCCATTTCCTCTCTCTCTAGAAAGTACCACATTTCCAGGCACCTCTCCAGGCCCTTGAAAGAGGAAATGAGGAGGTGCAAGGGCCCCCTGCATTGCTCCCCACTCCCCAGACAGGTCTAAGTAAACCAGGCCTAGCTTCCCTCGCAGATACCCCCCTTCCCTATAGACCAGAATAAAGTTAATTTTAATAATAGCTAACATCTTTTGAACCCTTACAATGTGACAAGCCCTCTTTACACACATTATCTCACTTAAATGATATATTTATCTTTACTTAACCAATAAGAAAATGAGACAGATAGAGTTTGAAGTAAAGAGCTACTAGTGGGAGAAGCCAGGATCAGAATCCAGGGTTCTCTATTTCTAGAGCCAAAAGCCCTTAAGTATCATATCCTATTGTCTCCACGCAGTAGGTGATCCATAAGGGCAAAGTGAAGAGAGGAAGAACGAGAGAGAGAGGGAAAGAGGCAGGAAGGAAGAAAACTTTACATCACTGTAATGCAGGGGAAATAATGTCATTTGTCAAAGTAGAAGGTAACGGTAAAATAAACACATTATGATGACAATTCAAAATGTTGGTCTACATGTCACCTAAAGTCATTGGTTCTACTCTTGGGAAACACTGGAATATTTGATCTCTGAGGTCCCTTTCTAGCACACAATTCTAGAGTCTCCAAGGGTTAATTAAGTAGGCTATTTTCTAAAGAAAAATTAGATTCCATGGGCCTTGGGCATGTGGGTAATAAAATCCTAAGAGCAGATGCTGGGTCTTATTTATCTCTATATTCTCCATAAGCGTTTAGTACAGTGTCTGGCCCAGGGTGGATTTGTGTAAGGTAAATTATGAATTCCCTTCCCCCCTCTAGGTCTTAGAGTCCCCATCAGGAAAAAAAAGGGGGCCGGACTAGATATCCCTAAGGGTGATTTCACCCTGCAAGGCACTGGTCCATTGGATCTAAGAAATGGTCCCCTTCTTACTGGTTGTCTGGCTTTCAGCTCCATCACTCCTGTGGTAAGCAGAACTCAAGATAGCTCTCCAAGATTCCCACCCCCTGGCTATTTAATCAAACACTAATCTAGGTACTGCTGTGAAGGGATTTTGCAGGTGTAATTAAAGTCTCAAATCGGTTGACCTTAAGATACAGAGTTGACATTGGTAGGCTTAACCCAGTCAGGTGAGCTTTCTAAAAGCAGTGAGTTTTCTCCAGCTGGTAGCAGAACAAGAAGTCAGAGAGAATCAAAGGGTCTGAGGAATTCAACATAAGGAAAATTTTCTGTTGCTGAGATGGAGGGGGCCACGTGGAAGGACCTGAGAGTGACCCCCAGCCATCAGCCAGCAAGAAGAAGGGGATCTCAGTTGTACAGCTATCAGGAACTGAAATGACCAACAACCTGAATCAGTTTGGAAGTGGATTCTTCCCCAGAGCCTCAAATAAGATCTCGCCCTGGCCAACATCTTGATTTTCACCTTGTGAAATTCTGAGAGCAGAGAAACCAGCCAGGTCACCTGGACTTAATGACCTACGGAACTGTGAGATAATAAATGGGTGTTGTTTCAAGCAGCCACGGTTGTGATAATTTGTTGTGCAGCAATAGAAAATAAACACAGTTCTCTACCTTATCCCTACCAATCCATGCTGCTATTATTATTATTGTTGTTGTTGTTATTTTGGAGGGAAGAAAAATCAGTTTTGGGAATTTTGAGCTGAGGCTTCTTTTCCCAGGCCCTCTGTTAGAGGCCAGTGTATAACCTGGAGGTAAAATTGTGTGGAGCAGACAAGGCGAGCAGGAGTGTGGGAGGTGGAAGAACAGCGTGCGCCGGAGAGGCTGAGTAGGCTTTATGGAATAAGTGAAACTTGGAGGCTGGATAGATTTTAAATTGGCAGAGAAAAGGGAAGGGGGACAGATATTCTAGATAGAGGGCATAGCACAAGTAAAGGAGTGGAGATAGAAATGAACACGATGTTGGTCAACGTTGGTTCCTGAGGACGGGGCAGGTTCCTTGAGCCCTAACACTAGAAACTAGCTACTGTGCCAAGCTACCAGTTGACAAGGCCAGGGAAATAGATAAAGAGTGTGCACCTAGGCAGGAATGGGGGCTCTCTTTTTCTTGGAAAAAGAAAGGTGAAAGCAGGGTCTGCAAAGGAGGAGTGGAAAGGGAAAAAAAGAAAAAAGGGCAGAATTTGCCATGAAACAGATCCAAGTTAAGGTAAAGGGATGAAGTCCTGGAGGGAGGACACAAGGACAGAGGCACACGCCTGCGTCCCCACCCCCACCACCGTGGAAGGGAGGTGGAAGAGATAAGCCATTCAGCGCTGTGCCTTATATAGGAGATTTTGCAGGTGGAAGTCTGACCCTTGAGTAGATGGGTTTGCTACAAGGAATTGCCCATGTTGGGAAGGAGGGAAACGGTGGTTAGAAAGATAGGTTGAGGCTAGACTAGAAGGGACCTTGAAAGCTAGAAAGCAAAGCAGGGGTTTTCAATCTTGGCTGAACATTGGTATCACCTGGGGCTCTCTTACAACTACTGATTGACAGCTGTATCCCACCCCAAAAATTCTGATTGTTCGACTTGTTTGACTTTAAAAATATCACGGCTTATTCTAATATTCCACCAAGGCTGAGAACTACAGATGTCGAGTTTGAACTTTATCAACTAGCCAGTGGAGCCTATTCAGGATGTGCCAATGACATATACAATGGAAAACAATACTAATTGGAAAGAAGATCGAGTCAAGTAAAAATAATAATAGCAAATAGCAATATAGCATTTTTTTGATTCCAGGCACTTTTCTAAGATTTATATTATATTATATTATATTATATTATATTATATTATATTATATTATATTATATTATATTATATTATATATTTTTAAAGTATATGCAATATAGTTTTTAAAGTATACATATATTTTTAAAGTATCTTACACATACTTGTAAAATCCTCACAATAACCCTATAAGGTAGCTACTGTTGTTATCACCATTTTAAAGATGAGAAGTGAGGCTCCAAAAAGTTAATACCTTGGTCATGATCACAGAACAAGTAAATGATGAAGTTGAGATTTGAATCCTACAAGTTTGGCACCAAAGTCCATGTCCTTCATCTTGCTTCTGAATATGGTGCATTAGCTTGTATCAGACCAATATCTTCACCAAAAACAACTAGGAAAGCAAGTTTAAACACAAAGAGAAGTCACCAGGGCAATGAAGACTTGAGAGGCCAAGACCACCAAGAGAAAAGAAGCACATTCATGCGAACCTGACATCTGGCCACATTTTTCTCCTGCTGGCTTTTGCAGATTTGTAAGCAAACATCTGAGGGGCCCAGAAGCTGAGTAGATATTCTTCAGTCTCCTGGGACTGGGGATTTAAGAAAAAAAGACTTCTGGGCTGTCATAAACATAGGAAACATCCCCATCTTTGAGTTGGGACTCCTGACACATTATAGCCTAAAAGTAGGGCTAACATTACTTCTAAGATATGTAAATAGAGGAGCCATCACGAAAGCTGAAACTCAGATTTAAACCAGCTCAATCTAAGATTAGATTAGGATGATCTGACCCTGACCTGAGACAAAAGCAAACCCTCTCTGGAGGAAGATAACATTCAGGTTCAAATTTCCACTATAATTTTTTTATCCACAATGTCCACCATACAATCAAAAGTTACCAGACTTACCAGGAGACAAGACCAGGTGACCAAAAACCAGAGAAAGACCAAATAATAAAAACAGACTTACAGGTGATTCATATATGGGAATTATCAAATATAATTTTAAAATAACTATCATCAATACATTTAAGAAAATAAATTACAAGTAGAGAATTTCAGTAGAGAAGTATCAAAAAAATCATATAGAAATTTGAAAGCTGAAAAATATAATAATTGAAATAAAAAACTGGATAGATGGATTTAACGGCAAAGTAGACACAGTTGAAGAGAAGACTACACACCTATCCACTGATAGGTCAGTAGAAAACACACAGACTGGAGCCATGGGAGAAAAAATGGAAAATACAGAAAGGAACCTAAAGATACGGAACACAGTGAAAAGGCATAAAATTTGTGTGATTGGAGTCCCAGAAAGCAAGGAGAGAGAAAATAGAGCAAAAGCAATATTTAAAGAGCTTGACTCAGAATTTTCCAAAAAAAAAACCAAAAAACACCGAGGCACATATTCAAGAAATGCTAAGAAGCCCAGGCATGATAAATACAAAGAAAACCACGTCCACACCTTTGGCATATTAGACAAAGCTGCTGAAAGACAAAGGAAAAGGAAAACCTTAAAAAACAGTCAGAAGGGGCTGGCCTGGTGGCATAGTGGTTAAGTTCATGAGCTCCACTTTGGCGGCCTGGGGTTCGCAGGTTCGGATCCCAGGTGCAGACCTACACGCCCCTTATCAAGCCATGCCGTAGCAGGCATCCCACATATAAAGTGGAGGAAGATGGGCATGGATGTCAGCTCAGGGCCAATCTTCCTCAGCAAAAAAAAAAAAAAAAAATCAGAAAAAAAGAAAGGAATGTTATCTTCAAACTAATGACAATAACAATAACCAACTTGTCTATAGACAGTGGAGGCCAGAAAAATGAAGGATATCTGGGGGAAAAAAGTCCTGAAAGAAAATAACTGCCAACTTAGAATGCTATATCTTGCAAAATATTCTTCAAAAATAAATGGAAGGGGCCAGCCCGGTGGCGCAAGTGGTTAAGTGCGCGTGCTCGGCTGCGGCGGCCCGGGGTTCACCGGTTCAGATCCCGGGCGCACACCGACGCACTGCCTGGCAAGCCATGCTGTGGCAGCGTCCCATATAAAGTGGAGGAAGATGGGCACGGATGTTAGCCCAGGGCCAGTCTTCCTCAGCCAAAAGAGGAAGATTGGCAGATGTTAGCTCAGGGCCGATCTTCCTCATTAAAAAAAAAAAAAATGGAAATAAAGACATTTTTAGATAAACAAAAAGTAACATATTTAACCAATAGACCCACATGAAAAAAAAATCGCCTAGAGAAAGTCCTACAGGCAGAAGGAAAATGAACCCAGATGAAATCAAAGATATTCAGAAGGAATGAAGAGCAATAGGAAGGATCAAAATGTGTGTAAACCTAACGTGAATATATTGTCTCTATAGAAAAATCCAAAGAATCTATAAAAAAAAAAAAGCTCCTAGAACTAATAAGTGAGTTTAGCAAGGTCACAGGATACTAGGTCAATATACAAAAATTTATTGTATTTCTACATACCACCAATGAACGTTGGATTCAAAATTTTAAAAGCAATATCATTTACAATAGCACCCCGAAAAAGAAAGACTTAGTTATAAATCTAACAAACACATGCAGGATCTGTGTGTTGAAAATGACAAAATACAGATGAAAGAAATCAAAGAAGATCTAAATAAATGGAAATATAATCCATGTTTATGGTTTGGAAGAATCAAATTGATAAGACGACAATTCCCCCTCCCCCAAATTGATCTATAAATTTAATGTAATCCCAATCAAAACCTCAGTATACTCTTTAAATCACTACTGACAAGATGATTCTAAAACATTTATGAGAAGGGCAAAGGATCTAGAACAACCCAAACAATTTTGAAAAGGAAGAACAATATTGGAGGACTTAAACTACCTAATTTCAAGACTTACTATAAAGCTGCAGAAATCAATACAGTGTGTTATTAGCAAAAAGACAGACACATAGATCAATGGAATAAAACAGAATCTAAAAATAGACTCAACTGATTTTTGACAAAGATCAAAGACAATTCAATGAAGAAAGGATAGTTATTTCAATAAATGGTACTGGAATAATTAGATGTCCATATGCAAAAAAAAAAAAAAAAGAACCTCAACCCATAGCTCACATGTTATACAAAAAGTAACTTGGGGCTAGCCCGGTGGCATAGCGGTTAAGTTTGCATGTTCCGCTTTGGCGGCCAGGGGTTCACTGGTTCAGATCCTGGGTGCGGACCTACGCACCACTCATCAAGACATGCTGAGGTGGCATCCCACATAGAACAGCTACAACTCTACAACTATGATACACAACTATGTACTGGGGCTTTGGGGAGAAAACTAAAAAGAAGAAGATTGGCAACAGATATTAGTGCAGTGCCAATCTTCCTCAAAAAAAAAAGGAGAAAAAAAAGGAAAAAAAAAATTTAACTCAACTACTCCTAGGTATATACTCAAGATAATTCAAAGTATATGTTCACACAAAAACTTGTACATGAATGTTCATAGCAGCATTATTCATAATAGCCAAAATGTGAAAATAACCCAACTGTCCATCAAATAGTGAATGGAAAAATAAAACCTATATATCCAGGCAATGGAATATTATTCAGCCATAAAAAGGAATGAAGCGTCAATACATGCTACAAAATGGATGAACCTTGAAAACATTATGCTAAGTGAAAGAATCTATAGAGACAAAAAGTAGACTAGTAGTTGCCTAGGGCTGGGGGAGGGGCAACAGGCAGTGGCCGCTAATTTTCAGATGATGAAATGCTCTGAAATTAGATAGTTGCGATGGTTGCACAACCTTGTGACAATACTAAAAACCACTGAATTGTACACTTTAAAACGGTGAATTTTATGGTATGTGAATTATATTTCAATAAAACAAAATGTTTTTAAAAATTAACTCAAAATGGATCATAAACCTAACTGTGTAATGTGAAACTACAAAACTTCCAGTAGAAATACAGGAGAAAATCTACACAACCCTACATTAGGCAAACAGTTTTTAGATACTAAAAGCACAATCCACAAAAGCGTGATCCACAAGAGAAAAAATGATAATTTCAACTTTATTAAAATTAAAAACTCTTGCTTTGCAAAGGCCATATTAAGAAAATTCAAAAGTAATCCATGGACTGGAAGAAAATACTTGCAAATCATGTTTCTGGCAAAGACTTGTATGCAAAATATATAAATAACTCTCAAAACTCACCAACAACAAAAGCAATCCAATTTCTAAAATGCCCAAAGTTCTGAACATACGTTTCACCAAGGGAGATATATGGATGGCTAATAAGCACACGAAAAGATGCTCAACATAATTAGTTATTAGAGACAAGCAAATTATTATTTTTTTAATTTTATTTATTTATTTTTTTCCCCCAAAGCCCCAGTAGATAGTTGTATGTCATAGCTGCATACCCTTCTAGTTGCTGTATGTGGGACGTGGCCTCAGCATGGCCAGAGAAGTGGTGCGTTGGTGCGCACCCGGGATCTGAACCCGGGCCGCCAGCAGCGGAGCGCGCGCACTTAACCGCTAAGCCACGGGGCCGGCCCGAGACGAGCAAATTAAAACCACCCTGAGATATTACTACATACCCATTAGAAGGCTAAAATTAAAAAGCCTGATGGACAATACCAAGTACTGACAAGGATGTGGAGTAATTGAAGCCTCAAATATTACCAATGGAGATGCAAAATGGTAGACCCACTTTGGTAAACAATTTAGCAGTTTCTTAAAAATTAAACATACACATACCATACAACCTAGCAATCCTACTCCTAGGCATTTACCCAAGAGAAATGAAAACTTATTCTTATTATAAATGAATGCTTATAGGAGCTTTACTCATAATCACCAAAAACTGGAAGCAACTCAGATGTCTTTCAGCTAGCAAATGGATAAACAAAGTACAGTACAACCATACAATTAAATATTATTCAGCAATAAAAAACAAGGAAGTATTAATTCACACAACAACATGTGTGAATCCTAAATGCATATTGCTATGTAAAAGAAGTCAGAACCAGAAGGATACATAGCTTTCCAGAAGTTGGAGTTGGGAAGAAAGTTGACTATAAAAGGACATCACAAGGGAATTTTGAGGGTGATGGACTGTTCCATATTAAAACTTTGGTGGTGGATACATCATGTGTCACTTAACAAAGGGGATACATTCTGAGAAATGTATCATTAGGCAATTTTGTCATTGTGCAGACATCATAAAGTGTACTTACACAAACCTAAATGGTATAGCCTACTACACACCTAGGTTATGTGGTACTAATCTTGTGGGACCATCATCATATATATGGTTTGTCATTGACTGAAATGTCATTACGCAGTGTGTGACTGTATATGACTCTCTGCATTTTACAAACCCATAGAATGGTACACAACAAAGAATGAAGTTTAGGGGGCTGGCCTTGTGGCTTAGTGGTTATGTGCTCTGCTACTCGCGGTCTGGGTTCGGATCCCAGGCGCACACCGATGCACCACTTATCCGGACATGCTGAGGTGGCATCCCACGTACAGCAACTAGAAGGATGTGCAATTATGACATACAACTATCTACTGGGGCTTTGGGGAGAAAAAGGGTAAAAAAGGAGGAGGATTGGCAATAGATGTTAGGTCAGAGCCTGTCTTCCTCAGCAAAAAGAGGAGGATTGGCATGGATGTTAGCTCAGGGCTGATCTTCCTCACAAAAAAAAAAAAAATGAAGTTTACTACATGTAATTTTTTTAATCAACCAGGATACGGAGAGAACCCAAAATGAAATAAAATTGTAACAATGAAAGTGAATATTGTTTCTACAAAAACTTATAATATCATGTAAGGTTGAAAATATATGAGGAATTAAAATATATGAAAATAACAGAGTAAAAATTGGAGGTGGTAAATGGAGTTAAGGTATTCTAAAGTCCTTGCACGGTATGAGAAGTGGTAATAGTACTATTTCATATTAGACTTTGAAAAATGAAAGACGTATACTGAATGCTCTAAAGTAACTACTAAAAATAGTAGTAAAAGAATTTATAATTAACAAGATAACAGGAGGAAATATAATAATAAAAATATTTGTTTAATCTAAAAGATGGCAAGAAATGAGAGAAAAAGGAATATAAAACATGAGGGATAATGAGAAAACAAATGATAGATGTAAATAAATACATTTGTAGTTACATTAAATGTAAGTAAACAAGATACTCCAATTAAAAAGCAAAAATTTTCATACTATATTAAGTAAAAACAATTGCATGTGTTTTTTATGACACATTCTTTAAAAATAAAGATACAGAAAATTTTATTATTATTATTTTGTGTGTGTGAGGAAGATTGGTCCTGAGCTAACATCCGTTACCAATCATCCTCCTTTTCCTTGAGGAAAATTGTCCCTGAGCTAACATCTGTGCCAATCTTCTTCTACTTTGCACGTGGGACACCTCCACAGCACGGCTTGACAACAAGTGTATAGGTCCATGCCTGGGATCCTAAGCAGAGCAGAACCCCAGGCCACCAAAGCAGAGCACACAAACCCAACCACTATGCCACCGGGCTGGCCCCCAGAAAATTTTAAATTAAAAGGATGGGGGGAAATTCTATGCAAATACTAACCAACAGAGAGATGGTGTCACTATACTAAAATCAGACCAAATAGTCTTAAAGGCAAAAAGCATCACAAGGTATAAAGAGTGACAGTTCATAGTAATTAAAGGCTCAATCAACCAAGAGAATTGAATAATACTAAATGTATATGCATGCAATAACATAGCCTCAAAATATATAAAGCAAAAATTGACAGACCTAAAAGGAGAAATAGACACTTCCAAGTCATCATAATTTTAAAATCTCTCCCTTAGATAGATCATCCAGACAAAAAGTCAATGAAGAGATAGTAGACTTAAATGAAAAACTGGACGAGATGGACCTAGTAGACATATACAGAGCACTCCATCCAAAAACAGCTGACTACACATTCTTCTCAAGTGCGCATGGAACGTTCTCAAGGATAGACCATATGTTGGGAAACAAAGCAAGCCTCAATAAATTTAAGAAGATTGAAATCATAACAAGCATCTTTTCAGACCATAATGCTATGAAACTGGAAATCAACCACGAAAAAAAAACTGGGAATGTGACAAAAATGTGGAGATTAAACAACATGCTACTGAACAACCAATGGATCATTGATGAAATTAAAGGCAAAATCAAAAACTATCTGGAAACAAACTAAAATGAAAATATGCCATACCAAACCATATGGGATGCAGCAAAAGCAGTCCTGAGAGGGAAACTCATAGTGATACAAGCCCACCTTAACAAAGAAGAAAAAGCCCAAATAAGCAACCTTAAATTACACCTAACAGAACTAGAAAAAGAAGAACAAACAAAACCCAAAGTCAGCAGAAGGAGAGAAATAATAAAAATCAGAGCAGAAATAAATGAAATTGAGAGAAAAAAAACAGTAGAAAGGATTAATGAAACAAAGAGTTGGTTCTTTGAGAAGATAACAAAATCAACAAACCCTTAGCCAGGCTTACTAAGAAAAAAAGAGAAAAGTCTCAAGTAAATAAAATTAGAAGTGAAAGAGGAGAAATTACAATGGATACCACGGAAATACAGAGGATTATAAGAGAATACTATAAGAAATTATATGCCAACAAATTTGACAATCTAGAAGAAATGGATAAATTCTTAGACTCATACAACCTCCCAAAACTGAACCAAGAAGAAATTGAGAATCTGAATAGACCAATCACAAGTAAAGAGATTGAAATAGTAATCAAAAACCTCCCAAAAAATAAAAGTCCAGGACCAGATGGCTTCTCCAGTGAATTTTACCAAACATTCAAAGAAGATTTGATACCCATCCTTCTCAAACTATTCCAAAAAATAGAGGAAGATGGAACACTTCCTAACTCATTCTACGAGGCCAACATCACCCTGATACCAAAGCCAGACAAAGACAACACAAAGAAGGAAAATTACAGGCAATATCGCTGATGAACATAGATGCAAAAATCCTCAACAAAATATTGGCAAATCAAATACAGCAATACATTAAAAAGCTCATACACCATGATCAAGTGGGATTTATACCAGGGACACAGGGATGGTTCAACATCCGCAAATCAATCAACATGATACACCACATCAACAAAACAAAGAATAAAAACCACATGGTCATCTCAATAGACACAGAGAAGGCATTTGACAAGATACAACATCCATTTATGATTAAAAAAACTCTTAAAAAAATGGGAATAGAAGGAAAGTACCTCAACATAATAAAGGCTATTTATGACAAACCCACAGCCAACATCATACTCAACAGGGAAAGACTGAAAGCTATTCCTCTGAGAACAGGAACGAGGCAGGGCTGCCCACTCTCACCATTCCTATTCAACATAGTACTGGAGGTTTTGGCCAGAGCAATTAGGCAAGAAAAAGGAATAAAAGGAATCCAAATAGGTAACGAAGAAGTGAAACTCTCACTATTTGCAGATGACATGATTTTATATACAGAAAACCCTAAAGAATCAGTTGGAAAACTATTAGAAATAATCAACAACTACAGCAAAGTTGCAGGGTACAAAATCAATCTACAAAAATCAGTTGCATTTCTGCATGCTAATAATGAACTAACAGAAAGAGAGCTCAAAAAGATAATACCATTTACAATTGCATCAAAAAGAATAAAATATCTAGGAATAAATCTTACCAAGGAGGTGAAAGACCTATACAATGAGAACTACAAGACATTATTGAAAGAAATCAATGATGACATAAAGAAATGGAAAGACATCCCATGCACGTGGATTGGAAGAATAAACATAGTTAAAATGTCTATATTACCTAAAGCAATCTACAGATTCAATGCAATCCCAATCAGAATCCCAATGACATTCTTCACGGAAATAGAAAAAAGAATACTAAAATTCACATGGGGCAACAAAAGACCCCGAATAGCTAAAGCAATCCTAAGAAAAAAGAACAAAGCAGGAGGCATCACAATCCCTGACTTCAAAACATACTACAAAGCAATAGTAGTCAAAACAGCATGGTACTGGTACAAAAACAGACACACAGATCAATGGAACAGAGTTGAAAGCCCAGAAATAAAACCACACGTATACGGACAGCTAATTTTCGACAAAGGAGTTAAGAACATGCAATGGAGAAAGGAAAGTCTCTTCAATAAATGGTGTTGGGAAAACTGGACAGCCACATGCAAAAGAATGAATGTGGACCATCTGCTATCGCCATTCACAAAAATTAACTCAAAATGGATCAAAGACCTGAAGGTGAGACCTGAAACTATAAAACTCATAGAAGAAAATATAGGCAACACACTATGTGACATTGG
Organism: Ceratotherium simum simum; assembly: GCF_057802395.1. Classification (NCBI taxonomy): domain Eukaryota; kingdom Metazoa; phylum Chordata; class Mammalia; order Perissodactyla; family Rhinocerotidae; genus Ceratotherium; species Ceratotherium simum. The sequence continues at coordinate 26,668,501 of NC_141905.1, forward strand.
TCATAAAGGAATCTTTTCGGATGACATGCCTACCCAGACTAGGGAAACTAAAGAAAAAATAAACAAGTGGGACTTTATCAGATTAAAGAGCTTCTACAAGACAAACGAAACCAGAATCAAGATGAACAGACAACCCACCAGCTGGGAGAGAATGTTTGCAAAACATACATCTGACAAGGGGTTGATCTCCATAATATATAAAGAACTCACACAACTGAACAACAAAAAAACAAACAACCCGATCAAAAAATGGGCAGAGGAAATGAACAGACACTTCTCCAAAGAAGATATACAGATGGCCAATAGGCACATGAAAAGATGTTCAACATCACTAATCATCAGGGAAATGCAAACCAAAACAACACTAAGATATCACCTCATGCCCGTTAGAATGGCTGTAATCACCACGACAAAAAACAACAAATGTTGGAGAGGATGTGGAGAAACAGCAACCCTCATACACAGCTGGTGGGAATGTAAACTGGTGCAGCCTCTATGGAAAACCGTATGGAGATTCCTCAAAAAATTAAAAACAGAAACACCCTATGATCCAGCTATCCCCCTACTGGGAATCTATCCAACAAACCTGAAATCAACAGTCCAAAGAGGCTTATGCACCCCTATGTTCATTGCAGCATTATTCACTATAGCCAAGAAGTGGAAGCAACCTAAGTGTCCCTCGACTGACGATTGGATCAAGAAAATGTGGTGTGTATGTGTATATATATATATATATATATATATGTGTATATATATATATATATACATACAATGGAATACTACTCAGCCATAAAAAAAGACAAAATTGTCCCATTTGCAACAACATGGATGGGCCTGGAGGGTATTATGTTAAGTGAAGGAAGCCAGAAAAAAACAAACACTGTATGATCTCACTCATATGTGGAATATAAACCAACACATGGACAGAGAAAACTGTATTGTGGTTACCAGGGGCAATGGGGGTAGGGGGTGGGCACAAGGGGTGAAGGGAGACATATACATGGTGATGGACAAACAAAAATGTACAACCGAAATTTCACAATGTTAAAAACTATTAAAACATCAATACAAAAAATCTCTCCCTTAGCAATGATAGAAAATCAATAATGATATAGATTTTTTAATGAAGAATAAATATTTTATTAATTTCTCTAAGTATCACATTTGACACACATACAGATGATTAAGAGAGTCCATTTTTTTAAATTAAACTCTTTATTTTTAGATAATACAGAGTGATCCTGTGTAACCTTTACTCAGTTTCTCTAAATAGAAACATCTTGCCAAACTATACCACAATAACATAACCAGGATATTGACATTGATACAGTCAAGATACAGAACATTTCCATCCCTTATGTTATCTTTTGATAGCCACACCCACTTCCCTCATGCTTTTACCCCCTTTTTAGCCCCTGGTAACCACTAATCTGTTTTCTATTTCTATAATAGTCTCATCTCAGGAATATTATATAAATGGAATCATACAGTATGTAACCTTTTGGGGTTGGCTTTTTTTCACTTAGCATAATTCTCTGAAGATTCATCCAGGTTGTTGTGTGTATCAATTTTTTGTTGTATCAACTTTTTATCATTGAGTAGTGTCCCATGGTATGGATTTATCACAATTTATTCACCCATTGAAGGACATCTGGGTTGTTTCCCCCTTGTTTGGCTATCATAAATAAAGTGCTATAAACATTTATGAAAAAGTTTTTGTATGAACATAAATTTTCATTTCTCAGTAGTACCAAACTGTTTTCCAATCTGCAAGCCTCTTATTTCCTTTTCTTGCCTTACTGCACTGGCTAGAACTTCCAGCACTATGTTGAACAAGTGTGGTGAGAGCAGACATCCTTGCTTTGTCAATTTAAGGGGGAAAGGATTGGGTCTTTCATCATTAACTATAATCTTAGCTGTAGATTTTTTTGTAGATGTTCTTCATCAAGTTGAGGAAGTTTTCTATTCCTATTTTTCTGAGTTTTTTTTTTTATCATGAATGAGTGTTGAATTTTGTCATAGCTTTTTCTGCATCAATTGATATGATCATTTGATTTTTTTCTTTAGTCTATTAATATGGTAGATTACATTAACTAATTTTTGAATATTGAACCAGATTTGCATCCCTGCAATAAACACCACTTGGTCATGGTGTATAATTCTTTTAATATATTACTGAATTCTATTTGCTAATTTTTTAAAGGATTTTTACATCTATATTCATGAGAGATATTGGTCTGTAGTTTTCTTTTTTTGTGTGGATTTAGTCTAGTTTGGGTAACAGGGTAATATTAGCTTCATGAAATAAATTGAGAAGTGTGCCCTCCTCTTCTATTTTCTAGAAAAGATTTTATAAAATTAGTGTTAATTCTTCTTTAAACATTTTGTATAATTCTCCAGTAAAACCATATGGGCCTGGAGATTTCTTATTTGAGAGTATTTTAAATTATGAATTCAATATCCTTAATAATTATAGGACTATTCAAGATATCTATTTCATAGTGGGTAAATTGTGGTAGTTGGTGTTGGAATTGGTCCATTTCACCTAAGTCACTCCTGCTTTCTTTTGATTATTATTTGCAGGATACATCATTTTCCAGCTTTTTACTTTCAATCTGGCTATATCATTATATTTGAAGGGAAATTTTTTTTGGAGACAGCATACATTTGGGTCATGGTTTTAATCCATGCTGCCAGTCTCTGTCTTTTAATTATTGTATTTAGATCATTTATATTTAGCATAATTATTGATATGCTAGGGCTTAAGTCTACCTTTTTTTTTTTTGAGGAAGATTAGCCCTGAGCTAACATCTGTTACCAATCCTCCTCTTTTTTGCTGAGGAAGATTGGCCCTGGGCTAACATCCATGCCCATCTTCCTCTATTTTATATGCGGGATGCCCTGCCACAGCATGGCTTGATAAGTGCAGTGTTGGTCTGCACCCGGGGTCTGGGCCTGCAAACCCCAGGGCCGCTGAACCAGAGCGCGGCAACTTAACCACTACACCACTGGGCTGGCCCCCTTAGTTTCTGCTTTTTACTGTGAAGAAGCCTCACTAATACACCCATACATATAGCTACCAAAGTGTCAGCTCCCAGAGGGCAGGGAATTTTGTACATTGCTGAATCTCCAGTGCCTAGAACAATACCTGGCATATAGTAGCTTCTCAATACATATTTCTTTTTTTTTTTTTTTTTTTTTAAAGATTTTATTTATTTATTTTTCCCCCAAAGCCCCAGTAGATAGTTGTATGTCGTAGTTGCACATCCATTCTAGTTGCTGTATATGGGACGCGGCCTCAGCATGGCCGGAGAAGCGGTGCGTCGGTGCTTGCCCGGGATCCGAACCCGGGCCGCCAGCAGCGGAGCGCGAGCACTTAACCGCTAAGCCACGGGGCCGGCCCGCAATACATATTTCTTGAATGAGCGAACCAGTGAATAAACAGAGGAATAATTGTAGAGAAGGAGAAGTATAGAGGGACGGATTTGCAAACATAGACATTTTTCAACGCAGCCTGCCCAACATTTTTGCAGGAATATGGACAATATGCTGTGGGGCCCAGAGAACATCAGGAAACTGTGGCAGAGGAGAGCTGGGTCTTGAAGGATGGGTAGGAGTTTGCCAGAGAAAGAATGGAGGGGAGTGGGATAGACAGAGGTAAACACAGGCAAAAGCACATTGTTCTGAAAGGGCCTGGTATTTTGGGGGACCCTGAGAAGGCTCATGTGGCAGAAGTGCAGGGTTCATAGTTGAGGACAGGGGAGAGATGAGGCTGGACAAGTAAGCTGGGAGTAGATGGGGAAGGGTCATCTATTCCCAGATAAACATCTGAACTGACTCCTGCAGGAATCATAGCCAAGAGAGAATTTTAAACAGGAATCAAATTTGCTTTTTAGGGAGCCCATTTTGGCTGGAGCAAGGAGAGTTTCTCTGAGTTCAGGGGCCACCTAGTCTGTTGGTATCTACATTTCCTTACCTCTATGTCTCTCTCTTTCTCTGCATTCTTCTCTTCCTTCTATCTCTCTATGTGTTTTCATGTCTAGGTCTCTCCTCTCTGTCTCTGTACTTCTTTCCATTTATTTCTGAAAACACCACCCCTTCAAGGTATCCCTCAACCACCTCCATTTTATCTGTCCCCAAACAGCTTTCAGATTCCATCTCCAGGACTCATTTTCTCCAGGACACCATCCCCATCCAGGCTTGGGTCTTTCACAAACAAGTAAATCAGGATTTCCTCTTGAACAACAAGCTCTTCAGGGCCTCACCAGTGTACAGACAAGGCATCTGGAAGAAGAGGGAGGGTCTGAGCTACCCTCTACTGGGCCCAGAGCGGGTGAGCCACCAGGTTCTGAGGCCTGCATGGAACCATGAGCTGGGAACACCACACTCTTCCTCTCAGGCATCCTGATACTGCTCACAACATGGATGGGGCCCATGGCTCCAAAGCTACCTCCCTTCCAGCCTCATCCAGGAAAGCCTAATGTCCAGTTGTTCATACCTCCGCCCTTCTGCTCTGCAATGTTTCCTGTATCTACCCACACTCCTTGGCGGCTGGACAACTGGGTCAGGGAGGAACAGCCCCTCTACCAGGCTAAGCTCGGGACTCCTTTCCAGGACAATTCTCTCCCTTGGGATAAGAGGGTCAAGCTGCTCTTCTAGACATGACCTCAGAGATGTGCAGCAAGGGCCCTCGCCCAATTTATCACCACAGGGCTATAATTAGGTTTGTTAACATACAGTCGAGTGTAGTCTTGTTGACTAGGAACTTAATCACGTTACTATTGAGTTCCTGTACGCATTGCTCGGGGTGACTGTTTTACTTGTAGAGTTATAGCCAAGCCCAACCGGAGGAAATTAGCTTTGGACACAAGTTTGGAGGGGGGGTTCTTTTTCCTCCTGACTTTGTCTCCCTACCCCCCTTCCATGTGAAAATATTTAGCAAACAGTGACAATGATGAAAAACAGTAGGAAACAAAATGTTCTACATTAGTATAAAACATGAAAAATGCAGCAAGGACCCTTAGCGGTACAACATGTGTTATGCTGGCTGGCAGTCCATTAGCTCTGATAGACATTTCACTTACCTAAGTCAAATATAACAGTCTAGTATTCATTAATATAAGAAGGGGCTGTGGAATCAGAGCTACCATCTGGCTGGGCCGACAGAATAATCTACAACTCATGATTAGGTCTAAGGAGTGGGGTTTCACTTTAATCTTTCTCATTGCTCGAAATTTCCATCTGCGCAGTTCGGCACATCATTTTTCTTCAAGACAAATGTGCTGTTTTTCATGTTCCAAAATTAGATCAGAAGAAAACGATTAATCATGTCACGGCCTGGGAAAGGAAACAAAGCTCCGATATTCTCCTGCTCTCTCCTCCCCCCCCCCCCTCCGGCCCGCCCCTCCCCGGGCCCTGGACGGTTGCAAGTTTCGCTTTTTTCCCCAACCTCTGGGTTTTCAGGATAACTTTCTGAGACGCCACCGCCAGCCGAGAGGAGGAGGGTGGGACTGGAGGGAGAGGGCGCTGGCTGGGCTTGCGGGGAGACTCTGGGGGCCCTGGGACCCCAGCTGGGGCGCGCCCGTGCCTCCCTCTCGGCCCACTGGGGGGTCGCCCCTGGCTGGTCCACACCGTCTGCCCCGTGGAGCCGCCGAGCCAGGGCGCTGGGCGCTGCCGTTTGCCCAGAGTGACAAAAAGGGCCGCCTGCCTCCCTCCCGCGCGTCCCCCTCCCGCAGCCGCCACAGTCCTGTCTGTCAGCCGGCTCGCAAGTCATAACAAATCCCTGGCGCGGAGCTGAAGCTGAGCATTTGCCGGAGCGTCATGGGGATGATGAATGACCCGCAGGCCTTTGAAGTGCTCTGCCAGTTCAGCTGGGTCCGCGGTGCTGACAGAGAAATATACACAACAGCGTAACCAATAATGAGAACATTAAACATTCCTGCGCCGTGACAGGCTGACAGAAAAACCCAGGCTCCCATCAATCATCGCGCAGATAGAACCTTGACAATTGGCCCCTCACTGATACCCGCGGTCACCTTGCCCTCTCCCTGCGCTCGCCCTCTCCCCTCGCTCCCTCTGCCGGTCTCCCTCCTCTTCCTCTCGGGTTTTCCTCTTTCTTTCCCGGCTGACTCCCCTCAGCCCCTCCTCTCCACGCTCTCCCTGCTTCTCTCCTCTCCTCTCCCCCTCTCCACCTTCCCCACTTCCCTTTCTTCCTTCTCCTCCTCCTCCCCCTCCTCCCTCTCCTCTCCCCTTCTCCTCCTCCCCTCCTCTGCCCCTCTCCTTCCTCCTCCTCCTCTCCTTCCTCTTCCCTCCTCCTCCCTCTCCTCCCCCTCCTCCCTCTCCTCTCCCCCTTCTCCTCCTCCCCCTCCTCTGCCCCTCTCCTTCCTCCTCCTCCTCTCCTTCCTCTTCCCTCCTCCTCCCTCTCCTCCTCCTCCTCCTCCTCTCTGTCCCCTGCCCTCCCCAGCCTCTCAGAGGTCAAGTGAGGTTTGGGCCACTTCCACTTTGTTAGGCCGCCCTGCGTGAAACAATGAAGAAATGCCGCAGCAGAGTGAGAAGTGTGGAGTCTTTAAGTATTTTCAACAGTCACTTTTAACCAGATGCAAAAATAATAATACAATTACTGTATGTAAAACCTCATTTGGAAATATTATTAAAGCCGAAAGTGAGGCCTTTGGGGAAAATGAGGCCCACATGAACCCTCTTCTCCCTCCTCTGCAGGGGGACGATCTGTCTTTCTGTGTGACTTTGGCCAGGCACCCTTCTCTTTGTGCCAGTCTCTGCCTCTTTCTTTTCAACTGGGCTTATCTGACGGGATCTGATCTCTGATGTCTGAAAGGGAAAAAACAACAGAGAAACACAAAGATCTCTTCCTTTTCCTCCAACAGGAAATGGAATCTGCCCAGATAAAACGTATTGGATGGACATTTGTCCAGTTCCCCGAGGAGATGCCAGTGACCTCTTAGCCACTCTCTGGATCCTCCAGAGCATCCAAGAGAACTTGGTGTGCGGCACACTTTCCTGTGCTGAGTCTCTACTCCCACCTTGTGAAGGTGGGGCATACCCCCACCCCGCCTACGCGGGCGCGCAGGCGGGCACAAACACAAACATACTTTACCCCCTGCCAGGCCCACTCCCACTGGCCAGCAAGGGCTCATGGAAAGAGCCCTGGGCCAGCAATGAGAAGCCAGGGTTCTAGCTCCAGCTGTGAAACTTGGGCAAGTCCAGAATTTTCCTAGACCTCTATTTCTCCATCCACAACCAGAGAGTAGAAGTTCCTCAGGGTTCTTACAGGTCTCTACCTTCCCCAGATCCAAAGAGGTATTTTCCTCCTTTTATTCTTGGAGCTTTTTCTCTTTCTTTCTTTCTTGGCTTTTGGGGAAAGAAGACATTCCTTGACTTTCCAAAAAGTCATGAAAACTCCCTACAACCTCCACATGTCCAGAGATGGTGAGCGGCAGAGCGGGGGGTGCAGGTCACTTCATGGTCAGCCAGGGACCAAGGGTGTTATGAAGAGTCTGGCAGGAACCTGGAGGGCGGACATAGGGAGGCCAGTCCTCATGATCTGAGGAAAGGCTCAATCATGGACACAACACTTGAAATTCATTTGCATATTGGTTCAGGTGAGTCAGCTCAGGCGTGAAGAAGAGAGCATCTGTTGGGGCAACGTCTGCTCCATGGTCTAGAGTATCTTGTCCTTTCCTTTCTGCCCACCTGGAAAGGCCAGCTCCATTCCCACCACCTCCAGGAAGCTTGTTCTGCTTGTCCTGGCCCATAATGACCTTGCCCTCCTCTGATGTCTTGTGACCCCTGGCACAGACGAGAATCTTGCCTGCTCAGCTAGACTTGAAGCTACTTGAGAGCAGGGTGGGGTGCCATGCTCTGCCCTTCTTTGGGTCACCTGGAACTAGCATGACATCTTGTTCTGAAATGCCTGCCCCACGTACAGGCCCCGTCTCTAAGGAACTGCTCCTACCAGACCTGCTCAAGGAGAAGACCTCAGAGGCCATGTTTGTACTACATAACCCTACACTTTGCCACAGCCAATTGGTCCAGTAGTAAACACCTATTCCTGAAACCAATCAGACTCTCTCTTCCCTGAAAATTTGAACTCAGCCACAGGCCGTGTTGGGCTCCAGAAAGTCATGTAGTGTTTGGGGCTGGGACAGCCATCTTGAGCCATGTACATGCTGAGGAGAAAAAAAAAAAAAGAGTTGATCTTCAAGGAAAGTAGGAGAATGAGGAGGTGGGGGGCAAGAAGAAGTAGATATGGGGCCGGCCCCGTGGCTTAGCGGTTAGGCGCACGTGCTCTGCTACTGGCAGCCCGAGTTCGGATCCCGGGCACGCACCGACGCACTGCTTCTCTGGCCATGCTGAGGCCACGTCCCGCATACAGCAACTAGAAGGATGTGCAACTATGACATACAACTATCCACTGGGGCTTTGGGGGAAAAAGGGGGAGGAGGATTGGCAATGGCTTTTAGCTCAGAGCCGGTCTTCCTCAGCAAAAAGAGGAGGATTAGCATGGATGTTAGCTCAGGGCTGATCTTCCTCACAAAAAAAAAAAAAAAAGAAGAAGTAGATATGAAACATCAGGTAGACCCAGAAGACAGCATAGCTTCCCTTCCTGACTTGCCCATTCTTGTCCCCTGCAGCCTGGTTGTACTCTTCCTGCCCTTCCTGCCTGTGAGACAGCTGGCCACTGGAAAAGACATATGACCCAGGCCTGGTCAATCATTCTATCCTATCCTTCTGCCTATAAAGATTAGCCCGGGGATAGGCATGGAACCCATGTCAGGCCAATCAGAGCCCTTCCATGGGATTTTATGTATTGATTCTGAAAGAGAGGGTCTCCATTCCTTTGGACTGAAATTTGTAGGGCTAGGACCCCAGAGCTTCCAGCGCCAAGGCTGCAACTGCCTGAAAAAAACCGACCTCCTATAAGAGCAAATGAGGCCACCCAGAGCAGTGGAGCCCACTGATGGCAAGTCTGCTGGCTTCTTCAGGTCCCTGGATCTAGTCAAGCCTGAAGCCTGCTCTACCCTCGGCCTTCTCAGCTGGTAAGCAGTACATTCCCTTTCTTACTTAAACCAGTTTTAGTCTTGTTTTTATTCCTTGCAACCCCGAGTGTCCTCATACTGGTGCTTACAGGACATGTCAATTTAAGAGGATTCACCTAAAATCAATAAATGCTTCTACTCTCTTTTTACATGTAGGTACATGAATAAGAATCCATGAAGGCCCAGAGCCTTTTCTGATCCTCTCCTCTCCACAGTCCTCTCCATCACCTCACTCCTCACGCCAGGTGGTCAGTCTGTCCCCAGGCCAGGCCCAAGTGACTTACACTTCACAGCCTGTCAGGAATGGCACTTCCCTTTCCCTGTGGTTTATCCCCATCCCCAAGCAAGAAGGGGACAGGCACTGGGTGAGTGGTGGTCCTCCCAGCCTCCAAATGAACCTGTTTGGCCTATCCCCCCTGACAGCCTAGCAGGAAGCCAGGGCTCAAGCTGTCTTCTTGTCTGCCTAGGACACGGTCACAGGGTCCGCTCTTCAGACACCATTTTGATCTCAGAAGTGCTTTGGGGCCAACAATGGACCTCTGGATATTCATCCTCATTCTAATCCTGGTCTGATGAGAAGGTCCCTGGACAAAGATGGCGTGGGAGGGCCCAGGTGCAGCAGGAGTTAAAGTGAAAACTGATCAGAGGGTTTTAGCTGACTGCAAGCTTCAGATGAGCCAACTTTATGTGATATGACTGCTTTAAAAATAATGAGCCAGATGAGGCTCTAGCATCACATTCAAATGATGTTTTAAGAATTTTGAGAAACCGTAACATAGGCAAAGGTGATGAGTAGTCAAGAGATCCCCTCATTGAGGAACAGGGGAAAGAGTGCAGGATGGAGAAGTGAGATCTCCATCGACACGGAGCAGGTTGGCACATGCTTGTTCTCCATGACATGGCTGTGAAAACTCCAGGCACAGGTCCAGCACATAGTTAGCATTTGACAACATTAGTTTCCTTCTATCTTGTCCAGTCCTTAGTCACCAGGGACAGAAGCAGAGCCAGTGAGCCGACCTTACAGGGAAGCAGATTTATCACAATCTAAGAAGTTTCTGACAATCCCAACTGTGCAGCAATTGGAATGGGCCCCTTTGTGAGATAATGATCTCCACATCACTGCAGGTATTCAAGCAGAGGCTAGATAATTAGCTCCATGAGATACTATAGAAAGAATCCCTAAACTGAGTGGATGTTGGGCTTTTAGGGCTCTTTTTTCAATTCAACAACTTTTGCAGCCTCAGTTGTTCCCTCTGTGAAGTGAGGGTGAGGCTCCCTGTTTGCCACTGGACCCCCTCATCTTCCTAAATTTATGGGTGTGGCAGGTGGACTTTCCGAAGATGTGGCAAGTTCCATTTTCAGTGATGGCCGCAACAACATCTCCCATCTCATGTGCTCTTCTTACAGTGCAAACTCGCCTCTCCCCGTGAAGAAGCAGCCAACTCCCCTCCCGTTCAGTCTGAGCCAGCTTGTGACTGCTTCCCTGAAGAATGTGGCAGAAGTGACACTGCGTGACTTCTAAGGCCACACAGCTCTGTTGGCTCTCTGGGGGTGCTCAATCCTAGAATCCAGCCACCATGCTGTGAGGAAGCCCAGATTAGCCCATGCAGAGAGTGCACATGGAGAGGCCGACGGAGGGATCTGACCCACAGCCCAGCTGAGGTCCCAGCTGACAGCACAAACCAGCAAATGTGTGAATGAAGACTTTTCTAGATGATTCCCCCAGCCTTTGAGTCAGCCCAGCTGAGGTCCCAGAGACAAACCATCCTCACTGTGCCATATCCAAATTCCTGACCCGCAGAATCTGTGACATAATAAAATGGCTTGGAGGGGTTTGTTATGCAGCATTAGTAACCAGAACAGTAGGGCAAGATGGCCAGGAGACTCTCAGAGGCCTGTGGGCATAAGACAAGGCCAGAGCTGGGACCCACTGGCAGCTCAATTGTTACCCTCTATTGTGCATCGGCCCTCTCCCTGACTGTGGCCCTCCCTCCAGCAAGGTTTTATCCTAAATCCAAAGCCGGGCCTTAGCCCTGACATAAACAGTCCTGGCTCCCACCCCTTCCGGTCTCAGAAGTCCACTCTGGCCCACCAGGGGACAAGAAGGATTAAGAGTATGGGGGTTGTGCCCACAGGGAAGACCACCCCACAGGGCCCTCCATCCATGTCCTCTTTTCACAACTCTGGGACAGTCTGTGCACCCCCTACCTCTCTTTATGGGACTCACAAGGGAGTGGGGCCAGCTCAGGGAGAGCCAGGGAGGGGGTATTGGAGCAGATCAGCGCAGACAAGCCCAGCCCAGCCCAGCCCACTCAGCCAGGCACTCAGTCCCTGCTGTCCCCTTGTGCAGACAGATCACAGAAAAGACGTGAATGCCTGGAAAGGGAAAAAATCACACACAGCAAAGTTTAGAGAAAAATGCTTTCTGTTCTACGACTCCCATTTAGACCTTCACCCATGAATTCAAAATTTGGGTGAATTCCTCCTCTTTATCCTGATCCCAATTTCTTCAGGGCAAGTGTTCTATATTATCATAGGTCTTGAGTCACCCCTTTATCCTGGGCTGTCCCAAGGCCCGCCTGCAAGGGTTTATGGAGCAGGCTGGGGCTCTTCAGGCCAAGGGGGTCCAGGCGGTAGCATGTGTGAGTGTCCACAATGTCTGTGATGGGCAAGGCAGGGAGGGCCAAAGCTCCTGGCTGACCCGACTGGGGCCTCTGGGAAGGAGACAGATTTGTTACCAGATGATTCGTTAGTGCCACTGTTTGGGAACTGAGGTTCTCCAGGGTGATAGAAGATGGCGCGGTAAAGACTCTGAACGTGAAGCCCAATGGCACAGGCCTCTCCTGCAGCCTGGCCCACAACGTCTTGCAGCTCTGAGGCCCCAGGCCCGGACACACTCCCTCTATTCTCTCTTTGTCTCACCTGCCCACTCCTGGTCAGGTCACCTGCCCACTCCTGGTCAGGGAGCCCTGGCCCAAGCTCAGCTGGAGCCACCAGTTGGAACCTTGGCCAAATTTCTGCAACAATCACTTCTGGTTCACAGACAAAAAAATAAAAATAAAAAGATTATCCTCTCGCTCTAAACATAATCTATGGCTCTCTTGAGACAAATTCCTGATGGGGCAGCAGCATCTATGTCTGAACCTTGTGCCCCCATACGGCTTTGCTCACACATGTTTCTAGTGCTGGAATGTCGGGGCAGACTGTTCCACCTGCAGTAGAGTTATGTTCCCTTGCTTGGCATAGCATCTCCCTTCTTGTGGACACTTTATCTAACCATGCACAAGAGCAGGCAGGTGGCCCAGGCTTGGCCCATCCTAGTACCCCATCTGCTCAGCACTGTGATGCATCCAGAATTGAGTGCATGCCCCAAGCTTGGACAATCAGGGTCCTTCCAGGACTTTTTAACTAAACCAGAGATAGATAGTCTTCATCCTCTATGGGCATGGATGCGAGGCCACAGCTTTGGCAGCTGTGCCCCTGCTGTGAAGAGAAGCTGGGCAGAGGATGATGTCACTCCAGAGAGCAGCGGAACCTAGGGAGGGAGCCTTGAGTCCTGACTTTGTTGGAGGCCCTGGTTCCATTCATCCACCCTGCTCGAGGATCACTGTGTTCAACCTACTCTCAGGAAGCCTTAAGTCAAAGTCCCAGAAATTATCACAAGGCCAGACCCTAGTCAGTGGGGATGGGATGGGAAGTACTAGGAATGGGAGATAGAGAAAGTAAACAGAAACAAACCCAGGACGGGGAGGAGTGGAAGGTGGGTTGCAGGGTGGGCTGGAAAGATGGCCAGAAAGAGAGTCAGGAGAGAGGATGAGGGGGGCAGTGGCATGTATCCAAGCTGGTAGATCGATCTGTCTCCCAGGATCAGGAGACAGTGGTAGCTGAAAGATGGAAAAAGAGAACATCCCGTGTGTGTGCGTGTGCGTGTGCGCGCTCGCGCGCGCGCGCGTGTGTGTGTGTGTGTGTGTGTGTGTTCAGACTGGGGGGGAATTGCCTGGAGGAGGGAGAGGCGTGAGCAGCAGCATGGGGGGGAGCAGGCAGGTGGCAGCAACCCCACAGCTGGTCACCACCAGAAGCACAAGGAGAGGACCAGGCCCTCTCCTGCAAGGACCGGAAACCAGCCGTGTGGAAGGGCGTTTCTGAACCACGTGGGCAGAGGGCAGAACTGGCTCAGCGTGAGTGGACTGGAGAGTCTCATTGTCTGTTTGGTGCCCTTCCAGCTGACCTGCCTGCAGAGTCCAGGGTCACACCCGTACAGCTGGAGCCTCCACACCTGGGAGCATAAGACTCCAGGATCATACCTCCCCACCACTGGTGGGAGCTTAAGGAACACAAAAAGGTTTGCACAGCTGCTGGGCGGCTGGGAGGCTCCAGCAGAGGACGCCAGCTCCTCGGGCTCAGCCCTGGCCCCCTGCACAGGGGCCCTGGCAGCTGGGAGGTGAGCGTGGGGCACCTTTACTCCCAGAGACAGAGACAACGTGGGGAAGAATGGCAATTCGTATGTGCCAAGTCAGTGCCCAGCATCCGATGTGCATTATCTCATTCAGTCCTCACAGCACCCTATGAATAGACACTATTGATCACCCTCATTTCACAGAGAAGGAAACCGAGGCACAGAGAAGCTAAGCAACTTGTGTAAGATCACAGAGGTGGGAAGAGGCAGCTTTCCTGCCCTGGTCTGTCTGGCTCCAAAAATGGTGAAGAATGAAGGAGGAAGCAGAAGGAATGTCCCCCACACCGTATGCAGTTCACATAGCAACATGTGCTTTGCACATATACCTGCAGACCTAGCCCATTATACACATGTCTGGTGGAACCACCTTATATTTGTAAGCAAAAACTTAATTAAACTAATTGAGTTCAGTTTTGTAGCTCCAGGCTCTTTATGAAAGTGGTTTTATACCTAATCCTGTGGTTACGGTGGCATCTAAGAGGCCACCTGATGCAAATGAGGACAAAGAGCTCAAGTCAGGATCCCTCAGCAGCAAAGCCAGATCTAGAACTCAGGTCTCTGGATCCCTCTGCAGCGCTGCCTGCACTTCCCTCTGATGGAGAGAAACTACCACGAGGTTACCATGAGCTACAGCATAATGTTTTCCCCTTTCTCTTGGGTTCTCCCCGGTGGTTTGATGGTAAATGTTTAATAACTAGCTCTTCAGGAAACAAACAAACAAACCAAAAAAAGCCTGACTTCTAGCTTTTGCCATTTTCCATAGTGTAAATATCCCTACCATGGTCAATTTCAAGCTTCCAATATGATGTCCCTGGATGGAGTCAGGGGAATACAGCACACCACTGTTCCTCCCACAGTCAGGGAAGGATTCCAGAGAAGCTAGCTGGTGCTAATTGCAAGGACTTGCAAGTCAACCTAGTAGTCTTCCTCCAATTTAGTTTGAAATCAATGAGTCTGCCATCCACGGAGGCTCAGAGAAGGAGGGATGCTGACAGCAGAAGAGGAAAATCTGTCTTTGAGGGGTTTTGATGCCAAAACAAACCAATGCACCAATGTCATAAACTAGAAATTTAAATAGTTCAGAATGAATTGAGGAAAATATGGTATTGTAGTCTAGAGAATAGACTCTGGAATCAGACGGTCTGGGTCCAATCCTAACTAGTTGTGTGACCTTGGACAGGTAACTTAACCTACCTGTAAACTGGGGATGGCACCAGGGCTAACCTCATAGGGGTTGTGAGGATTCGACGAGAAATGTGAACACAAGGCTGTCAGCGCAGTGCATGGCACATAGTGAGCACCAGACGGATGTTAGCTGTATTTATAACTCAAGTCAGAGTGGTCAGCTGCTATTACTATCTCAGGTGGAGTGGAAAACAAACCATGATCAATAAGTGGTGATCAATCACTGGACTAGAAGCTCCTTGAGGGCAAAGACTTTGTCCATCTCGATCTCTGCCATATCCCCATACACAGAACAGGGCCTGACACGTTCATTGAGCAGGCACTCAATAAGTGTTGACTGCATGTTGAGGCATCTAACAGTTCTTAAATATTTGCATTTCTTTAGCCTTTGCTTTAAATGCATCCTCTGTTTAAAAATAACCATCAGTAACACCGGCTTAATGTCTATGCCAGTATGCCAAAAATCATTATATTTTTTAAGAGTGTTTTAGTGGAAATAAGAGCCTACCTTCCCCCCCGCACCATGGAACCCCACTGGTGCGGATTATCATCCAGACAGTACCTCCCCTTGGTGGCTGACAACCAAATAAAGGCAAAAGGATCAGATGAAAACCTTTCCAGCATTAGCCTTCACACCCTGAAGTGACAGACAACGCTAATCCCAGCCCCAGCCCTGACCCTCACCCCCACCATCTACCCAACAGGCCCAAGAATGACAGGCAATGTTCTGGACCTGGGTGGGGGCTGGGGGATTCCGCCTTCCATTTCTCCTCATCCTGTGCACTCCTCCCCATAGCCCCCTTCAGCCTCCTTCCCTGCCCTCCTGAGCAGACCCTAGCCCGCCCCCCTCCACCGGCTTCTCCTCACCACTCTCGCTCTCCCAGACTGGTTTGTTAGGGCATGAAAAATGGCTCCGTGCAATAAAGATGTTTCTCCTCTGATGAGCACATTTGCAGAGGGTATGTCAGAGATCCCAGGGCTGGGGTTGGGTGGTCTCTCAAGAAAGTTGTCTTTCTCCCCTTCTTTTTCTCCCTCCCTTTTTCCCCCCTCTCCCCTCAGCCTCCCCCACCCCTTTGCTTACTTATTGGAAGAGTAATAAATATTGGGCCGACAGGCCCTTCTCACAGTTACAAAGCCTACCTGTAAGCGAGCTCAATAATTAGCAGTCTTGAAGATGATATATGACTTTCATTACCCTTTGGGACCGGAGACTAAATGAGGACAGAGCTAATTGCCGTGCAAAGCAGTTTGGCATGAATGAGAAAAATGCAGGCCCTGTCTCCTGCCAAAAAAAGGGCCCTATTGCTGCTCTGATCTCAAGGCTGGTTTCTGCCGCAGGAGTTCACTTGGTGTCCATAAATCATGGGCTGCTTACAGCTGGGGCTGCCCTGAGTCGTCAGTGGGCTGTGCGCTGAGTGACAGATCCCAGCCGACTGTATTAGAACTTCAACTCGCTTCTTTCTTCTCCTCCTTCTTGTCCTCTTCCTCCTCCTTTTCACACTCACCAGAAAATTAAACCCAGACTCCTTGGAGTGGGGACGCAGGGGTAGAGATGGGGACTGTTGACTTGGGTTGGGTTCTGGATGCCTGTGCCCAGCTGCTCACTCCCTGCACACTGTCTCCCCTCTCAAAATGTGCCCTGTGCCCTGGGCTCTCTCCATCCTCAGAAGGAGGCAGGCCCCCCGTAGAATGCTGCGACTGAGCTTTTGTTCTTGGTTTGTCATTGAGACAAATGTGGCCTCCCTTCTGGCCACATGTCCGCTCCTTCCCTACCACCCTTTCCAGAAATGCTTCCCTTCCCTTAAAGGAGAACTGACACCAGCCACATGTGTGTCTGCAGCTGACAGATGTGCACAAGCCATGGAGGGAGGAGCTAGCCATGGGGGGGCGAGGACACATCCAGGAAACATTTTCTTATCTGCCCCTCAGCCCCACCCCTTGGCCACTCCTCAAGGAGACCTCCTTCTGAGGGTCTAGAGGGGGAAATGAGCTGACTGGGCAGAGCACCATCCCTATCCCCTTCCATTCACTTACCTGGGTAGGGGGAGGTTCCCTCCTTTGTGGGCAGACACCAATTTCACACTCAGAGCTGAGCTCCCTGACTTTTCTAAGGGCAGTCACATAATTAATTCTTAGTGTGGCCAAATTATATTTGACACTTAATTTAAAACTCAAGGTTCCATAATGCAAAATCCTCTCCTGGCAATAAGGGTGACATGAACAAAGAGTGTGTGTGCGACTTGACAGCCAGGGTTGGTGGGGTGGCTCCGTGTATCTCCCTGAGAGGTAAGGGGGCTGATTTTTATTGAACAGCTACTTTACATCCAGTGATTTCTTGGATTTCTCTCTCATTATCCCATTTATTTTCTCATTTCCTTCCCAACAACACTATGAGGCAAGTGCTATTTATTCCCTCTGTTGTGCAGATGAGGAAACCAAGACCCAGAAAGGTTAATTCACCCAATGTTGTCCTGTTAGGGAAGAGGCCAAGCTGGGATTCATGATCTTGGGAGCTTCTCACTTTTGTGCCATTCAATTCCTCCTTTAAGGATGGGGGGAGGGGTTCCCCAAACTGGGCCTCAGCTGCTTCAAGGGGGTGGGAGTCAGGGACAGACTTTGGCTGCATGTTGTAGAAAGCCAGCGACAGCAGCCTAAACAAGTACAGGTTATTTGTCTCACATAACAAGAAAGCCAGAGGCAGGTGGTCCAGAACTGGTGCAGCTCAACAATGACGTCAAGAGTCCAGACTCTTTCCATCTGCCCACACCATTATCCCTGCATTCTAGTTTCTTGCATTCTGGTTATAAAGTGGCGGCTGCACCGCCAACGTCATGTCTTCAGTCCAAGGAGGAAAAAGGGATTA